>NC_047514.1:9392101-9712101 GCF_902827115.2 Pseudochaenichthys georgianus | reverse complement strand
ACACACACACACACACACACACACACACACACACACACGGAATTTTAAGAGATGGATGTAGCAACAATACTAGGAAGCAGTCTGGGAGGAGGACCAGGGTCGCTTCCTCACTCACTGCCAGCATTCACAATACTTCAATATACACTCCTGTGGGACCAGAGGAATTTGTGCGTCAGTGTGTGTGAGCCTGTGCATGTAAAAGAGATATTAACGGTTCATAGCAATGCGGCCAAAAGTCGGACTTCCCAACGTACTCCAGATTCAATATGGCTCATATCAGCATCAGTGGCCGTGAATAAGCACTGGTATAAGTTGTTCTTACAGGACTGTTTGAGTACGCAGTTCAACACGTTTACAAAACACCAATTGTGAACAGGAGGGTTTTTTTAAATAAAGAAAAAATAATCACAAAAAGATTGTGTCTTTAACGTTTGTTAGAAAACCTTGTTCGTTTGGCTCTAATTGCTAAGCTTTAACACCATTTTTTTTTACAAACGCATCAACACTTAACTACGAATGTGTGATGTTTGGATGTTGCCTGAAAACAGTGCTGTGGTCCTAGAAATACTCCTTTTCAAGGCAAATACCTTCTTCTTTTGGACCCCCAGAAACCTTAGATTAATGGTATATTACATTGATACAATATTACTCAGGTATTTTTGTACGGTATAAAACAGAGACAGAGCATGCACACTGCAGAAGTCGCAGTACTTAATAATTCGTCCCTGCTGAATGTTATCATGCTCTACTCTCAATGTGAAATGTTTACATCAAACATTTTAATAAGCATGTTGCTTTCTTGCAAGCCTGCTCTCAAACCATTGTCTGGAAGGAAATAATCAGCACAGTTCGGGGTCGTTCAGTATTACTAGAAATGAGACAACTCAAGACTTGGCAAGCTATGCCAGGATTATAACAAATATAGCAACATGCATGTAAGCCATTTAAAGAAACACTATCTATTCTGAAGAGAAAAAGCATTTTATCAGAGTGTATATATATATATATATATCAGGGTCCCGTTAGATTGGAACTTGATAGCAACTTACATGGCGTAATGGCGTAATGGCTCTGCGCCACTGGCTACACCCGACTTTTCTAGTACGGGGCGTACCTACTGTAGTACCTCAATCATTTAAATGTTGGTCAAATGCGTAGTATATTTTAGTAGGCATCAAGTATGTGAAAGCAACTTGGTACCTGTGCTGTATCTGTCAGCACTCATACTGGTAAAGTATTTTGTTTTTGTTAAGGTCTCAGACAGTGGTTATTAATAGTATTTCTGGACTGTACATGCGAAATTCAACAAGAAACAATAACCCAACCTTGGAAAGACTGCAAGGACTGCACCACAATGTGTTATCAGTGCAGGTCATTAGACCACTTGAAATGTATTTATATGTGTGTAAAATAACCTCAAGTGAATGCATGACAAAGCTATTCAAGGATGCTCAATCTGCCTTGCCTTGATGTATCCCATATTGGCCAACATGTGAAAGAAGCAAGAAAAGAAGGAAGACAAGACAAAAGAGAGTGAGAGGTGTATATTAGAGAGATTAAAGTAGAAGAAGTGTATTATTATTTGAATATACGCTAGTACATTTCTGCAACCTTAAGTATTTTCGCAGCAAGACCAACTTACTCTTGGGTAATCTCTGCTATTTTTTGTGCTGCTGAACTTTTAAACGTATCAAATGCATGGAGAGATCATAAGACAATTGGCCACTGGGCATAGACATGCGAGAGGCCCCACCACCTGTATCTTATTTAGGATCAAGACACACAAAATAGACAGTTGTTAGGCCTCTTTTTGTTATATTTTGTGTGGTTATGCATCTTTCAATGATTTTGTGTCTCTATGTAGTCCCCAAGCAATGCTATGCAGTTTTGTCTCACTTCGTTGAGGCCCTTTCCTGTCCCTTTGTAGTCGTTCTGTGTCTCATTGTGAAACTCTGTAGTCATTTTAAGAGTTTTTCATATTTTTGGTGTTTTTTTTGTCTGTGTTTTTAAAAAAAAAAACCTTTTGTGTCTCTTTGTAGTCATTTTGTGTCTCTTTTTAGTAATTTTACGTTTCTTTGAAGTTGTTTTGTGTCTCTTTGTAGTCATTTTGTGTCTATAGTCATTTTAATTTTCTTTGAGGTGGTTTTGTGTCTCTTTGTAGTCATTTTGAGTTTCTTTGAAGTTGTTTTGTGTCTCTTTTTAGTCCTTCTAATTTTCTTTGAGGTTGTTTTGTGTCTCTTTTTAGTCCTTTTAAGTCTCTTTGTGGTTTTCCCCCTTTTCAAATTTTGTATACAAAGTCCAGAAGGTTTTAACACTTTGGGCCCTGATCAAACAGAATGTTTGTTTTATTTTTTTAGTACAAGGTGTAGCCCACTTTTTAGTGCAGGACATGCTGAGAGGATGTGAGAAAGACATTTGTGGAAGAAAAACAATTTATGTATGATTAGATTTTCTAAATATTAAGCTGTGTAGACTATATACACATTTGAAATTGTGACGTTTCTTACTTTACCTATTGTGATAATTGTGTTACAGTATGTGACACAAGTCAATGGCAAAAGTGTCTTGTTAAACACACTTTTTGTCACTATAGCAACCAACTCTGCGAACTGTCGGTTACTGAACTCAGAACTGTAAGAAGTCGGAGAAGCGCTTTCTGTTCTAACTCCATTAAGACAAATAAACGTAGACCGTGTGACCCTGCTCCTCCCTATCACATTTCCTTTTTTCCCTTTCTGGCAGGAAATTGATTTTACTTGTGCTTCCTGTAAGCTGCATGAGGTCATTCCAAAATGGGCAAGAAAGAAGATTTGTGACCGGAGGAGGACGCAGGTTTCCTCATCCTATTACATCACTCCAGGAGCTATTTTATGAGGAGCACGTTAAATGTCAACATGTCAGCATCTATCCTTCATAAATCCTTGTTAGTGGCTCATAACCCTAGAATAACTAAATACCTTGTTGATCTAATCTCAGTCACAGCTAAAAACCCATTCCAATCACTGTTATACTTCTGAAAGGTCTACTGTCTTTGTAGCCTAATGAGTTTATCCAGTGGAAGAAAAAAACTGTTGGTTGGCAAGACAGAAGTTAGAAAGGGTATGTAGGGAGTGGATATGAAAGTAAGATACAAAGGTTAAATATTTAAACAAAATACACATTCTACTAAAATATCAGGGCAAACCGCAACCGAAAAAATATATGATTTTGAATCAAAACCTCTCAATAAAGCCTCACAATGGAATTCATACAGGGATATTTGACTGTCTTTGAATGTGTCGACAAGCCTGTCTTATTGGTCTTATTTGTGTCTGGCACCCTCTAGTGATCAAACCTCAAACATGACCAGAGAGTGAGCAGAGAATGCCTGGAAGTAACACGATGGGTGGATTGTTTGACCTGTCTTATGTGATAACACTCTATTATATAGGACATTTTCTGAAAGGGTAACACAATATTAGCATCAGAGGTCTTTTGAATGCCTCTTCAGGCTTTATTCCTCATTAATTCCAGGCCCTTTTGGGGCATGCAGTTACAGTAACAAGTGTTTAAATAATTAAATACTGTACAGTATGAAAAGAAAAGTAAATAAAATATGCATATCATATGGCTTTACCATGTGTGTGTGTGTGTGTGTGTGTGTGTGTGTATGTGTGTGTGTGTGTGTGTGTGTGTGTGTGTGTGTGTGTGTGTGTGTGTGTGTGTGTGAGTGAGATCTGGGGCCATGACCTCACACTGTACGTCCTTCCTCCTCATTTCCTGCTCGCCCTCCTCTCTTTATACTTCTGTGTCGAGCGGTGTTACTATCTCTTTGGTGATCCTGAAAGAGAGCAGTGATGTCACTGTCCCGTCCCATCAACCAACCACAGGCCTGTTGCCATGGATACCCCTGGCTGGGCAGCAACCGCTTTTCACATTATACACGAGGAGGAAGACATCTGGTTTTATGTGTTGGGTGGATGTATGTGTGTGTGTTTATGTGTGTGTGTGTGTGTGTGTGTGTGTGTGTGTGTGTGTGTGTCTGTGTGTGTATTTAAACGTGATACTGTATGTGTGTCGTCTGTGATTGGAGATATAGGTACATTCCTTCTTCAGGAGTTTTTGTAGTACAAATCCAATGGAAGATGGAATAAAATCTGATTGGCTGAGGGAAGCATCAGTGGGCGGGGCCATTGTTTTACCCGAGCGGTCCAGAAAGGGAAGTGGCCGAATTTAAAACTATATATGGCCGTAAGGCAGAATAATAATAAAAAAGGTGTTGCCAATTGCAGATCATGCATGTATAAGTAGTAAATAAGCCTTTTAAAAATATAATATTAATGTAGTTGTAAGCATATATTATTTTTATTAATGTACGGTCTACAACTATACTGAATCCATTAGTGGAGGCTGGTGTACAAACAGATAATCAAATACATTACAAAGTACATTATCTGTTAATTATACTTCCAATACGTGGATTGGTTAAAGTCAGAGCCTATATTTCAATGTGTGTGCAGAGCTGTTGCATGTGTTTGGCGATTAAAAGAGGATTTTATTTGAAACTGCCATTTCCACAAAAATTACCGCTCGATTGTTCTTCTTAGGAGAGATTACCAATATTGACAAATAACGTACACTGATAATCCCATAGAATGTCCTTAGGTCTCTTTACAACTTAATTAAACTAAGCCATGTATTAAAAGTCTATGTACTGCTCATGAATGCTAAATGGGGGAGGGTTAAAGTATAGTGATATTAAAGAAGTGTTAGTGTGGTGCTAAACGCAGCCTCTGACGTGGCTCATTTTTCCAGCGGTTCTTCCTAACACTTGCTTTTTATCCGTGTGATTACATAAAGGGTTTCAAATAAAAGCAGTGTTGACTTGTGAAGATTTATCACATGAAACACATCGACAAAGAACATCACTGGCCTTCACATTCAACCACAACCGCATAGAAATCAATGAAGAGCTCAATGGTGGAGCTTAACAAAGAAAACACGCACGCGCACGCGCACACACACACACACACACACACACACACACACACACACACACACACACACACACACACACACACACACACACACACACACACACACACACACACACACACACACACACACACACACACACACACACACACACACACACCTCTACCCCAATTATTTGCATGGGTAGAGATGCTTCTTCTGCTCCCTCCTGTTCCTGTCCTCAGTGTTGATCTGTCTTCCAGATCACAAACAGGAAGTACACTAAACCACAATGGGCGCTGATACAGCTCTTTGTTCCTTCCTACTATTGTCATGAATGATTTACTGCCACTTGGCTAAAATTCACACACACAACTAAAGATGAATTATATATGTCTTTCTATCTCTGTCCCAAGTACTCATCTGTGCTATTGTTTAAAGTTTAAAGTGTTCAACGAGGCAAATTACAGGCAGCACTGTAGATTACATGACAGGGATACTAATCTCGACAAACAAGTACTCCATTAGAAATAGCCGCAGAAGTTCTTTGACTTGCGTATAACCTAATATTTCTTAAACAACATTTAACAGATATCGGATTAATGTCACAAAATGGATATACAACTATTAATGTCAGTACTTACTGTACAAACCATACTAAAGGAGCACTTTGTTATGTTCCACCTCTGTTGTTATGTGCCCTTATGCAGCTATGGTAGCACTTAACTGTGTATCTATAAAAATATCCTATTGTCCTTTAAAGGTGGGGTGGGTAAGTTTGAGAAACCGGCTCGAGATACACTTTTTGTTATATTCCATGGAATGCTCTTAACATCCCGATAGCAATGAATATCTGAAGTGCTTTGACAAAAAATCCATAAAAAAATGTCATCTGTGGAAGCCGTAGCGCTGTAAAAAGCACGACCAATCATCTGAGCCGGCCCGGCTAAAATAACTGGATGGCCTACCTGCCTGTCAGCCTTCCATCTGTGCACAAACTTATCTCGTGCCCTCATTGGTCATGTGCGCGTTCGTGTGTGTTGGAGGAGGGGCTCTGTAAGGAAGTGGCAGATTTCTTCCGGCTGTGTATTTTCAAATTCTAGAGCTGGTTTCTCCAAAATGACCTACACCACCTTCAAGTGAGAGACTTGGGAAGGTGTTAATAACACTGACTGGGTTTGAATAATAATATACCAGCATCTGATTGATAGGAGAACTGACTTTGAGTTCTTGAGAAGCTAGGGGTATTATACTAAAAGGCATTTGTGTACACAGTGCACTCCAAAAATGAAAGAAGCAATATTACATTCAGGAAAAATCCCAAGCGCTGCAAAGTTAGTGGCGGGTAGGTGGTGCTAATGCGACAGAAAAACCTGCAAGAGTTGAGAATAAATGTGTACTAAGCCTAAAACAGTTAAAGAAAAGAGGACTGACTAGGGATAATGAAACTTCCAAAACTAAAGAACAGGGAATTAGAATAAAAACACAGCTGTCATTACCGCTTATTGCCATAGGTGCCGCCAAAGAAAACAAAGCAGAGATTGTACATTTAATCACTTAAAGTCCCCACAATTGTAAAAGATAGCCATCGCAGTTTCTAAGAGTTCAAGGTGAAGTCATAACACGTCTCGCTTCGTCTGACAAACAATCCAAAACCCATTGAGTTTACAATAACATGAAACAGAAAGGGGGGAATCCCACCTTGGAGAAGCTGGAACCAGAGAATGTTTCAACTGATAACTGAAGAGATTCATCCATTATAAAATTGCAGATGATACATGTATGTCAATCAAACACAAAACCTATCCATTTACGCCCTATAACGTCACAATCATTGATCTGGCTCTAGCTTTATTACAAAAATAAAGTTAGCTTTCAAACTACGTAATTAGGGTACAATGCAATTAAATGTGTCCCTTTTTTAGGGTGTTTATGGATAAAGTTGACATTCATATTTGGAATGACTGAGAGTTTAATACGCTAACATTGAAGGCTGTAAAATCAACCCAAAAGGAGAGCGTGCAAGGATATAAGCCAGATCACAAACATTCCAGTGTCACTAAAGAATGACAATATGTATAGACAACCTATTTAGCTTGAGAAGATTTGTTTGGACAAGAAGATGGATTCCAAGTTTATTGTAGCCTGGAACTTTGGTTTGGATCTTAAAAGAGACAGGAGGCTGTGTTGGATCTCATTTAATCTACAGTGTAGACTTCCAATTTGATTCATGGTGGTTTCAGGACCCTAAATCCAGTCTATCCTAACAGTGTCTTGGTCTGCACTATGTCACATTACGCGACTAAATCTCGACGTTGTTTTTACCGCACTTGGATTCAGATCAAGTTAACATAGTTTTCTGAAATCCTGATGGGCTCAGAAATGAGGACCACGTCACACTTTTCTTAAGTTAAAATCAATGTGGTTTTTCAAAAAGAAGGACATATTCTTAGAACATTATGTAACCCGATACAGGGCATTTCAAAGCTGCAATAAGTACAGTTTGCTGTTGCCAGACTGCCTGCTGGACCTCGTGTATACTACTGGACAGACTCCATTTGTCTCTTCGCCACAGTTTGGAAGAGTGGTTTTCTGGTCTGGTAACTGATTGATAGTTAGACAGGATTAGATGAAGCCTTATTGATCTCCTCTCAAGAAATAAGGTCACAGCAGCAGCAGCGGTACTTAGCAGGGAAATTAAGATGAATGGCTCGGCTACAAATCCTCTGTAAACAAGAACACATTAAAACTGTGTGGGTTACTTCCTGAAGTTTTGTTCTTGAAGAGGGTTAGATATGACGATACCACTCTCAAGCCTGTTTGGTTCATTTAAAACCTTAGCTTACAGCTGGTTAGCTTAGCAGACACATACAGACACGGGGGAAAGCTAGGCTGACTCTCCAAAGCATTGCTTATTACTATGTATTGAATGTGATTTAGACCTAAGTTAGGTATCAAATCACAAATGTCATCATTATACCATTTAATATAGTTTCATCGCATATAATACAACATTTGCTGATATAAGAAAGTTGATTTTGATTAAACTTGATACAAAATCAAGTGCTCAAAATAGGATTTTATGCTTTTATATTGGGTTCTGTAGGAAGAAGCTCAAATTCCATGGGAAATAAAAAATAAATGTGTATGTTGAAAATTATGATATGTGTCAATATATTCACTTTGCATTGCTGACATTGGATCGTTGATCAGTCAATCGATGCGTTGATCCAAATCGATGTATAGTGAAATTAAAGTGAACAAATGTAGGGCAAATAAACTAAACTTAACAGTGTGTTAACACTTAACACATGTGCACTATAATTAATGTTACTTAAAACACATAAAGACTTGTAGTCTCATCCTGCTTTCATGTTTAAAGCTTCTCCACTGGCTTTAATGTTCTGTAGCTATAGCAGGGAACGCTGTAAAAAAGCCACACTGCAGCCCTTCAATGATAGCTAGAGCTGTCTGTGCGACATAAAACGAGCAATAATCCAAAAGTAGCCTGGTGTGGGTATGTGTCGGCCCGGGTCAGTGCCGCATTGTGAGAGGGCTGTATCCTTCTCTGTGTTTAGTCAGACTGTCCATGTAATGATAGGGATATCTGTAAAACTACCACTGCCGCCGCCGCCGCCACACTCCCTGCTAAGAAGCGTCTTCTCCTCCGCAATGGCTGCTATTTCTTCACCGTTCTGTGTGTTCCTAAAGTTGGGTTAACAACTAGCTCACGGACCAGTGTGTCCAACAGCTCTTTTCTCTCTTTCTCTGTCTACGGGCTCAACAGCCTTAGGTATGTGTATGAAATAGCCTTCTCAAAGATTTCCCTGTTGGCTCCTTTTTCCTCAGTCACTTTATGTGATTTCCCCTTTAAGGAAGCACTTACAACACCACACAAAGACACGGCTGTTGTCCCGTTGTCTTTGTTTTTTATGCATTTTCCAGTATGTCCTCCAAATATGGTTAATCTGAAGGGACGCTTGTTCTTTTTCTTTTTTTTCCTTTATGCATTTAAAGCACAGTAGCACAACTGTTAGTTGTTCTCAATATGCAGATACAGCTGTTTCTCCTCCTTCTGCCACGATGAGTTCTCCAGTGCATGAAAACAAGCTATAAAAGAACCTCTGCCTTGTCTTTGTCACTTTCCTCTATAAACACGTCCACCAGTGCATGTGTTGTTAGTCTAGCAGCCAGAAAAGGGAAAGGCAAGACATTAGGCTTCTGTGTTTTTAGTAACAAGAGAGTGGCATTTATTTTAAAGGTGTTTACAGGAGGAAGTGTAGTTTTCATGGAAATCCAGGTTTATATATGATTAGTCTTAGTCTCACCCACACACAGATAATGCAGTGTCCATATTACTATTCACCTCTGTCCCTATCAGTAAGGGTTACAGGATATTCTGGGATGGTCTCCCACAGAGTATAAATATAGATGCCACACCCTCTGCCTGAAATGCACACACAAGCTGTCCTGTTCATAACATCTAAATGATCAACCAGTGGCACAGCATTGCATAACACCCACATGAAAGACAGGTTTTCCATCCTATTTGAAAGTTCTTCATGTAAACTAGATGTGTTAAGGGTGTTCGAGTTCAGGGTTTGTGTGACTGTAGGCAACACACACACACACACACACACACACACACACACACACACACACACACACACACACACACACACACACACACACACACACACACACACACACACACACACACACACACACACACACACACACACACACACACACACACACACACACACACACACACACACACACACACACACACACACACACACACACACACACACACACACACACACACACACACACACACACACACACACACACACACACACACACACACACACACACACACACACACACACACACACACACACACACAGTTCCCTGAAGGCCTTGGGAAATGAGTCCCAGACAGCTGAGCTCCTCTCAAAGCAATCTGAGATCCTAATTGCTTGACAATGCTTTCTGTTACATGGTTCATGTACTATCAAGCAAGGCAACTACAGGTTATACGATCCTTGCTGAACTTGGAGTCTCCGGAGAATATGACCAAAGACACAGTGTGTAAATGTGGCAGGTTTTTCGTAAAGGTTTGTAACTGATAAGTATGCATATTCAAAGCAAAACACACAGACATTCAAGGGACAGCGGTATCACAACGCATCTCACAACTCTGTCAAACACGTATTTTTGTCAAATAATTGGTGTTATTTGCAATTTTTATTAGTTTTACTTTACTTGATTTGTATCTGTCTGTCTTTAAAAAGGGCCTTATTATGCTTTTTGGGGTTTTCCCTTTGCTGTAGTGTGTTATAAAGGTTTTTGTACATGGTTGACCAATCACAACAAAGCCGGCCAGCTAACCAACCAGAGCAGACGTGAAAAGAGGTGCTGCAGCACAGGCAGTATGAGGAAAATAAGGATATTTTAAACATTAAAGCATGTACTGTAAACATGTCAGAGTAGAAGAAAAAATACAAATATGAAACTGAACATACAATGTCCTCTTTAAATGAGAAGAGCAGGATTTGGCAACCCTCAGAAAAAGAGAAACCAGATGGAAAACACATGACAGCAGAGCAGAGCTAAGAGTTATCTTTGTGGTTTTAATTGCCTTTGTAAGTAATCAAAGCCACAGACTACAATATGTCCTCTTTGAAAGAGAGGACCAGACAACAAGTCCATTGAACAGCAGCTGAATGAAGTGATTCACACCAAGCAGCTCCACAATCAAAACTGTACTTTGGTCTACAAAGATCCCTCTTTGACCATTCACAGCTGTTCTGTTTTGCACCAGAGCGAATGGTATCCTGGCGTTAGTATAAAAAACGTATGATGTTGATGTTATTCCAGCGCCGGTGATAAGCTACAGTAGCTGCTGGCTAACAGAGTCTCTTTCAGCAGAGATTTGATAGATGAGGAGGCGGAGCGTGAGCCTGACTCACTGATGCCAAATTGACCTCGAGCCTAGTCTCCACAAGCTTCATTTTCTCCCCATTCTCTGATCAAATACAAGAACCATGAATTAGCAAATCTGCGTGTTGGCTGATTATTAGCTTTCAACCAGAATTCCGCCTTACCATCCACTACACTAGTCACATTTTCCGCTACTACACGCTGCATGATGCCAACAGTTCCTACTGCTTCAGGCCGTCTTCTTGCTATTTGTGTTGCCAAAAACACACCAGGGAAAAGGGGTTTTTCCTTTTGCCTTTATTTCGCATGCATTTAATTAACTTCCAAGGGCGTTCTTGTCCATGCACACATTACAAAGCAAAGTCAGCAATTTCCCATGCACCCTCTTTCACAGTATATGAATACAAGGTAATCTCAAGGTAATTTCAGTCCTGTTGAAAATACTGCACGGAAGTAAGCCCCCAGTCCAGCAGAGAGCACGTATGATGCCCTTTCATTTCATTTAGCTTACACTGCTAATTGATCACTTAAGTCAAAATAACATTACGTTCCTCTGTCTTCTAAACAACTAAAGCAACACCTCCAGTTGTTGTCCTTTCTCATAGAAGACAAGAGGCAGCTCTGCCCAATTCTCACACCCTTCAAAAGAACACTCATAGCCAAGTATACAAACTGCAAGGTTGGCACACTGCCTGGCACTTCATTAAAGCAATGATGATCTCATGCCTGACTTCATCGGGGAGTCATTGACTTATCTCACAGCGATGCTTGACAGTAATCAGGAAGCTCCTCCGAGAGACACACATGCAGGAAGTGTTCCCACCTTTTCCAACCTTCTCAATGCCCACTCTCTTCCTTTGCCTATAATCCCCTCACTTGTTTCAGCCTCTAAAGTGTCCATGTATCCTCCCTCGAGCTGTCATTTTCCATAACATCTTAAACTGTCATTCTCCGTCTTCATTCCTTTTCAGCTCTCGTCGTGTCTGTTTTTGGAGAGGATGCATGTGTTTACAGTAGCGTGTGGTGTTTGTTTTCACAGCGATGCATTAGAGAAATATAGATTTTGCTCTAAGGTTACAGAATTCCAGAGCGGCCCTTTAGAATCCCACACCTTCAATACTTCTCCAGTTACAGTGTGTGTATTGTAACCGCTCTACACTATACTTGTGGTGGTGTGTGGAGCCAAATATATCTACATATCATCCAGAATTAGAGCTCTGTCAAAGGACTCTTATTTGGTGCTTCAAATATGGATGATGTCTTTTAAGCACGCTATTGTTGACTCTGTTGGTGTATAGCAGTGACCAACACCCGGCAGACATTCTCATCCGGCCCGCACGGCGAGGTGACTGTGGCGTGATATGATGACGCCTGAGATTGTGTAGCCTTATTGAACGTTGGCCTGATGAATGCGTATTTATCCGTCCATTCCTCTTTAAAACTGCGGTTTTCCACGTCAACTTCAACTTCAGGTTCTTTGACAGTGAAATTTTTGCCTGCCTGGTAAACAATTTTTCAGGACACGGTAGATTCCTTTCCCTGCCAATCAGGACTCCTTTCAGTTGTATTACCCCGGATACAGGCTTATAAAAGAAAAGATAATTTTTTCAATAAAGTGCACATATGAATCAATTATATATAATTTATTAGGATTTTGTTGGAGAAAATACTGTTGTCTCCTCTTTGGGTTTGTTTGAATGCACTGATGTCATGTGTGATTCTGAACTGTGTACGACCTTGCAGCTGCCTCTTTATGATAGGACGAGGCAGGGCATTTCAGGTTGTTGATCTTTATGAGGAGACAGACACATACTTGTTGTCTCCTACATATCTCATTTCTATGAGGCGTGAAGGAAGTCCAGAGGAAGTCACAGATGACCCGGCGCTTTTCCGACACCCGCGGATGATATTAGGCCACCTCGATTTACGACTTTGTTGTTATCTCCTGTATTTTGGACTAAATAAGCCTGATGTTTTTTCCTGCTCCGTTGAGCAACATACCCCATGTGTGTGAGTTAAACCATATCCTTTGTATGTGATTTAACTCTGCTCCTTCTTGCAAGAATAAATGAGTACCTGATTATTGATTCTCAACCTGGTGTTGAGTGATATTTTCCTAACAGATTTATATATAAATCTGTGTGCTATCTGGTGTCCAATGTATATTCTATATCTTGTATATTGATTGAAAAACAGCTGAGAGACTCTTCTATTTGGTTTCTGAAGCATTGCTTTTTATTATTCCCCATTTGGACCATGTGGAGAGGATGTCAAAATCTTTGCCAGATCTGACGACTACATTTGAGACTGAAGGGAAAGCCAAACAGCTGACATGATTGGTATGTTAGAAAACATTTGAACTACAAAGTGCTGGATAATAAAGCAGATGTGTGGTAACACAAACAGATGTGAAGATAGCATGAAGACTAAACAAATCCAAATACAAGTGTCGTTGTGGGGTTCATTAGCGTACCTGTGTATAATGTCTTCCAGCCTCTTTCCTTGTTCGTCGTCCTGTTCCAGCTGTTTCCGCCGTCCCTCCTCTTGCTCCGCACCCATTCCCTGGAGGAGCCATCGCTCACGCGTGGATTTGGACTGAGGCGAGAACAGAGACACGTTAGGTGATGTTACATATTATGGAAGAACAATTTCATGCTCCATCTGGGTGACATTAAACAAGGACATTGGGATCAACGTCTATGCCGACGATATGCAACTCTACCTGCCTATAGAAAGACAGAAAACAGCACAAAACCCTTCATAATTGACAAAGTTATTATATTGGAAGTTCTCCTTTGGTAACCGTTTATGTAAGGAACTTCTTTAACTACGACTCGACTCCAACAGACTGGACAGATCTACAGCAACACATTAACACTCTTCAAATAGCCTGTTTGTGATGTTCTCAGGTATATTTAAAAACCACTGGACATCCATTATGGAAAGTAACTTAACAACAACTTAAACAAACACGTAGGCCCACACAGTTTTTACATAACACAGACTCAGCTGTTACTCACAGGAGAAAACCCGTTGTTAAATTACACCATGTGTACACAGCATTATAGCCATTTGTTTTAAACATACACCCTAACATACAGTAGGCCAATGTTTATGCTGTTGTCCTACAATATGCAATATAGTCGTTCATCCCCAAATAGGCGGTTTTCATCTGCTTAAACTACTCCTTGTCTTGATGATAATAAGCCAGAGAAACCTAGACCTGTTCTGTGCAAATGGTCTGCAAAGACTAAAATCCCAAAGTCATAAGGAGTATCTCTCCCACACCTGCCTGAAAACGCCAAGATTGTAGTCCTTTGTTTACTTCCATAACATATTGACATCACTATGCAACACTTGCGCTTCTATTGGCTTGCCCTCCAACACTGGTATGGGTACATGTCACAGTAGAAGAACAAAATACAAATATGAATCTGAAAATGAGCATAATAGCACAAATAGTACTTTAATGATTACAGTTTGGATTATGCCATACTGAATTGCAGTATTTGACTACTTCATGGTGCATTACAACTATAGAGAAACACCTCATCTCATCACACTGGTGTTTCTGCTACTCTTTAACGATTTAAAGATGAATGCCAGAGTCGTGTGTTTGTGTATTTAATGTCTTGTCATTGTCTGGTACTCTGTTTTGTTACCACAACAGAGTTGAGCGGGAACACTTAGCTTCACCTTTGGCTGGTTCTGTCAAACTGTTGCTTGGCTCTTGGCTGTCGATTTGACAGTTAACAGTACACACACACACACACACACACACACACACACACACACACACACACACACACACACACACACACACACACACACACACACACACACACACACACACACACACACACACACACACACACACACACACACACACACACACACACACACACACACACACACACACACACACACACACACACACACACACACACACACACACACACACACACACACACACACACACACACACACACACACACACACACACACACACACACACACACACACACACACACACACACACACACACACACACACACACACACACACACACACACACACACACACACACACACACACACACACACACACACACACACACACACACACACACACACACACACACACACACACAATGGGCTCTGCGGAAATTATTCCAAAGCATTTTACCACCTGCTGTCAGAATGTGGCAGCTGGGCTATTTGTTTGTGTGTGTGTGTGTGTGTGTGTGTGTGTGTGTGTGTGTGTGTGTGTGTGTGTGTGTGTGTGTGTGTGTGTGTGTGTGTGTGTGTGTGTGTGTGTGTGGCTGCTGCACACCCAGATAGCCAGGCTCAACTGTCATAGATCATTTTCATTACGAAATATTTGTTTGCCATCGAGACTGAATGAATGTGATTCTGCTTAATGCCACAGGCAAGGAGGTCGTGTTCTGTGTGTGTTTGTCTCTTTGAGATCAGGATTAATGAAGAATTACTGGCCTGATATCCATGACATTTGGTGGAAGTGTGTAGCAGTGGTCAAGGAAGAACCAACTATATTTTGGAGTGAATCCAAACAATGGGGCGGATACGCCAAAATGTTTGACTTGTGTTACCATTACGAGATAGGTCGTAGCCTTTGTCTAGGTCTGTACTCTCTGACTGCACTTCTGCTTCGGTATATAAGGCAAAATAGGAAGCTTACAGTAGCTGACCTTGACCTTTGACCTCACTGTGGAATTAAATACATGAAGCTCTACAGTAAAAAGCAGCAACACTGCATTAGGGCCCTTTTAGTAGTCAACAAAACGGTGTTAGATAATGTGTCGTATAATAACCGACCAGTTGTTTCCTCTGAGAACCAGCCTGCTCTCTGCTCTCTCTCACACTGTTTAAAATATTTTCCATTTCCTGTTGAGCCTTTGACGCACAACCCCTCTGAGCTGGACTCTTAAAAAGGAATGTGGGCTTTTTAGAACAACTTTACTATTTATTAGAAAATAACATATCGAGACACAGTTTCTAAATGTATAAATGCAAGAGGCAAAATCAACCGTATTCTGATTAGACCAGGCTTCAACAGAACATGCTGGGTGAGGTTACTCTAATGATTGCATAGTTCCAGACTCAGATGAACGCCTCCAGTCTGAGAGGCTTGAATCGTACAGCCAAGAGGTTCTTATCAAATCTCTGGGCTCCAGCCTCCATTTCCCCTCCCATGCCACCACGTCTCTGGAGGGCGGACTACAAAGCCTGCGTCATGCCGCCGGGCTGTGCGGCACTCAGAGGTAATGGCCATTAAATGGTACTGTGTGACCAGAGGCTGATTACATCTGGAGTTCAGGCCTGCTGCCGCTGGATGCAAGACAAACTAAACCGAGCAGAACACTGGCTCTGGATGTACTCTCTGTCTAGCTTAGGGGAGGACAGGGCAAAGCACTGGTGTTGGGTT
Source organism: Pseudochaenichthys georgianus (assembly GCF_902827115.2). NCBI lineage: Eukaryota > Metazoa > Chordata > Actinopteri > Perciformes > Channichthyidae > Pseudochaenichthys > Pseudochaenichthys georgianus. The sequence goes on along the minus strand of NC_047514.1, from coordinate 9,695,757 downwards.
GGGGCAGATAGATTATATGTCTTATCTTCCTAAAATAATCCCTCTGGATCTAGGAAGAGGTGCAAATGGAATATTTACAAGACACAGTTTATCTAAGTATATACTCTACATGATAAAGGCATAACATCTCCAAAATAGTAACACAAATAGGCTTACAAAAGCAATCATTTAGACACTTGTGTCTACTTTATATTGGCTCTCTTATGATCAGTTAGTAAATATGTTACATGTAATACTTGTGTTGACTTCCCTGGAGGTCTGTGTAATGCAGCAACACACGCTAGTGGTCTAAAGTGTAGTTACTGCAGTGGTTTGAGATGTCTGCAGTTAACGTCATGTGTAATTTGTTCTAATTATTACTTTGCATTCAGAATAACCCACATCATTGGAACAAATAAAGAAATGCATCAGTATTCAATTCAAGAAGCAAACATGGAAATGGAAAAGTCACATGTGTCATGCTTAATAACACTGAGATCATTTTTGTTTTCTTGCCAATGATGAACTCCCGTTTCCGGCAGTGTTGTGTCTGCTACAGTGGATTCGAAGTATGCTTTGCAGCTGGGCTCACACTGTAGAACTCGACACTGAAAACCATGATCAAACCCAGGTGCGACAGCTTAACGCTCATAAATGGTTGTACGTCAAATACACACTGCGCTCATGGCTTTAATCAATGTTTCTGTTTTGTCCATATTTCCACAAGTGGGTGTTAAAAGCTAGAAAACGCAGACTTGTAGGAATCAAACTCATTTAATACAGGAGTCATTGTTGCCAAGTGTGTTTAAAGGCTCTAATTAGAGAATGGAATGTATTTTACTGCAAATATCGAAGCTGGCTACCATAGATATTTGTAGTATAATTGGGTAACCACAGCCGCTTCCACACCCACGGTGCATCCGTGCAGCAATTTGGTCCACGAGTCATCACAATTAAGGATGATTGTGTCTCGATTTGAGAGGTCATGTGTTTTTCCGAGCTCATGTGAGGTCAAGGGACTCATTCTTCATTGGTTGAAAGGTTCAAGAACTCGAGGGAAATTACAGATGTTTCAAAGCTGCTAATTTTTCCGAGCTCACAATTCCGTCAGAAGTTTGTGTCTCCACCGCTTACTATTAGAAGAACCATGTTTACTTGAAAAACACAATCTTGGCTTACCAGTAGCGGCTGGCAGTGATTATTAGGGGAATATGTGTGTTGGGATTTGAGTGTTTTTCTTGAAAGAAGAAAACAGCCAAGGATAAAGTCTAACAAGGCTGCACACCAGGGGCGCTGAGATGTGGATGTTCGGATGGAATGAACAGCAACCTGTCAGCCAGAAACTGACTAACACATTTATCCCTGCACGCAAGTGATTAAACACACATGCATGTACGTGTAAAAGCCACATGCAGGGATAGAACCAAACTGTAAAGATGCCTGATGTATCTAGAGCTCACTGTGTCCCTTTAACTGACGTTTGGGGTCAAGGCGAGCAGAAAAAAAGGAACAGGGATCGAGCACATTAAGAAAGATAAATGGCTGTCACACACACATTTGTAAAGCTCTTTCGTGAGCACTTTTGTTGACTCTATTCATCCACTGAGGTCTAACCCTATCATGAAGCGTTTACCTTGACCTCCACACTGACCTCATTGTAATCCATAAACTCAATATTTGACCTTAAACTAACGGTTACTTCAGGTTGTAAGCAATGCTTCATCTCTTATCTCACACATACAGTAGCCTAGACTTGTATGTTTAGTCCAGTTGTAGGTTGAAAAGCAAATATGTATTCACATATTCAGGCTATGAATATACAGCTGAAAATTAAACAGAGTCCAGAAGTACATTGCAATGCAGATATGTTGCATATAACCCAGCATAGGAGCAATTATTTGTTATGTTGTCTTTGCATAATCGTAACACCGTAACCTAAGACATATTGTGCTGATATTCAAGTTCATATTTGTACTTGAGACATGTTTACATGCTTTACATTTTCACCCTCTGTCTGTAACCAGAGCCATGTCTTCTCTGATTGGTTAGCTGGCCGGCTCTGTTGTTATTTGTCAACTGCTTAGAAATGTCCCGCCCCTCAGCCACGTACAATGTGTTGGAGCGCTAGCCAATAGAATCGCGAGTGTTACATGGTGATGTCATTATGTTACAGAAGTGAACAAAGATGTCCAATCGAGACAGGGAACTTGGAACTGCAGACCATTGCACACAAGCCTATACAACACACTACAGGGAAGGGAGAACCCCCAAAGTATAATAAGGTCTCTTAATGCACTACAGACTGGATGCAATTTCCCCAGCCCCCCAAGTTATACTGCAAACCCCCAGGTTGTTGGTCACAGTCATTGTGCAAATCCAAGTTTAACCGTAACCTTCTAAATCCTCCAGCTAATGACAAAATGCAACAAACCTTGAGATGCTGTAGTTGTAGCACCAGGCCATCCAGCTGGCCTCTTTTTTCTTCGATCTCAGTTTGCCGTTTTCGCTTCTCCTGCGAGACAAAAAAACAGAAGAGAGAAAAATCAAATCACCAATCAGATATATACAGTCATATCTGTTTTTAATTGGCGGGCAGTGAAAAGAAAATGGTAGTAGTGTGGAAGTGGTGTACTAGTTGTGCACTAATGCATGCTTGTGTATTGATTGAGTGTTTTGATGTAATCGGCAAGACAATATCCCAATGGGCCAATTACAGTAGGGTTCTCATGTATTCAATGTAAAGACGAGTAGGCTTTTTATACGGTATACTGTTTAACTCAACTAACTCTGACAGTCTAGTCTAGTCTACTGAGTGGGTTACATCACAGAAGCTAGGTCCAAGTTTCATTTCTCCAATACAGACAATAATATATCTACTGTAAGCAGGCTTTAACTAAGAAGGGTATCCTAATTAAGAATTTGGATCTGAAAGGATGTATAACGATCAGCAAATCCTCACTGGACTGACTCCATCTCTAGCGTTCTGTACCACGAGACCGGCAGGAAAATGACACCCAGGAACAAAATGAAGTATTAGAGGGGTCGGAAGTCAGGGCTTATGGAGGGTCAGGGGCCACAGGCTATCTAAAGAGGATGGATTAGGCCTTGAAACCTCTAAATAGAGTGAAGGTTAGATTTGAGTTGGGGGAGAACAAGCCTTAACTTCATGTGGAGATGAATGAGACTGATGTTTGGAGGTCGGGTTGGACGCATGGTGATTGAGAGGTTTCAAATACAGAGACATCCTGAACACACTGAGGCAATGTGGAGTAACTATCTTTGGATTTACGCTAACGGAAATGCATGGGAATATAAACAAAGCAGATCCCAGTGCAACCATGGTAGGGTCTGAAGGGCATGGGATACAGTAGATGTGTGTGTGGCTCTCTCTCTCAGTGGGAGCAGAATCAGTATTTCTGGGCCATTTCCTGTTGGCTAAAAATAACCATCAGGGAAAACCCCAAAATGTGACTTAACGTTAGACCTCCTCTCGAAAAAGAGTAAAACTGAGTGAAAGAAAATAGAGAATAATGAACGTAAGGACATAGCTGAACAAAATGGCAGTGAAGGACAGAATATAACTGATTGATCAGAAATAGGAGGACATTTAACCAAATAATGCTAGGAACAAAAAAACTAAAAGCATTGTCTGTTATTCCCACCCTTTACATGATATTTCGGCTGATTGTGGGTGTGCAAATAACGACTTTAGTAGGCCATAGTAGCGAAAGGAGGAAGCTGGGTTAATAAATTGGGCATAAAAAGCGTCAGATATGAAACCAGAGATTGTTCTTTGAAGCTCTACTCAGACAAACAATTTAGAACGACAATCGTTCTCTAACTGTAATCTAGTAGACCTAAACTTAACCAACGGTAGAGTTCACGAATCAGCAAATCAGTCATCATCTTTTTTGTAATTTTCACATTGGGTGGTCTATAGCCTTTAACAGAGATAGTAGATAGGAAATGAGGGAACGAGTCAGGCCGGATTATCAGTATGTGGTAGACATTGAATTAATCCCTTAACTACCTCTATGTTAATACATTCAAACAGATCTGACCCTTCTTTGTTAATCAGAAACAAAGGATCCCAATGGACAAAAAAACAGGGACTGCAGATGTGTGCTACAACATGCTTCCCACTGCAAAGCGAAGTGTTTTTAAAAGCAGCTGCTGCTGTTACAGTCCAAGGTTTCGGGGATTACCATAACGTATAGTTATTGGAGCGAGTCTACCACAGACCTAAAAAAAACTAAATGAAGTAAAACAACTTGACTGTATCAGTTTTGCTCGAAGAAAACATTACAAAGGCGCACACATGCTGTAAAAACATCTGCACCAAAACTGAGGTCATCACACACACACACACACACACACACACACACACACACACACACACACACACACACACACACACACACACACACACACACACACACACACACACACACACACACACACACACACACACACACACACACACACACACACACACACACACACACACACACACACACACACACACACACACACACACACACACACACACACACACACACACACACACACACACACACACACACACACACACACACAGCAGCCGTTCCCATGGCTTGTAAAGTGCAGTTAGAGGAATGGTCACCAGATGTCAAGGACTGTCAAGGACATGTGGTCCAGTCATGGGCAAAACACACAAATGCACGCAAATACAAATCCACAGATACACACAAAAGCAAATACAGTCACGAATAAGTAAACTGATAGTAGACACTAATATATTCTCACGACCAAAGAGCCTTCAGGTAAGCTGTGTAGAAGGACAATTCCCATCCACAGCAATGCCCTGCTTAAAACACAGTGTTGTATAATAAATACATTAGTGGTTGCTAAACTGTCCTAAAGGGCCTTTGAGACGTACAGCTCTGCAGCAAAAAATACAGGCTCCTTATTCATTGCATGAAGCGACGCAGTAGGGGTGCCCACTGCAGAGGGATGTGGAGACGGAAAAAACTAAACAAAAGGAGAGTAGTCCTGTTCAAAAAATGCTGACAATGGTTCTACTATTTATGCTGCGCAATGCAACATAATCTTTCCAAAGAAACTACACCAACCAATCAAATATATCCAAGTTAACATACAGTACAGGTAGTGTGGCAAACTTTGAGTGTACTTTTTAAGAAATGTAATGGAAAGTACATTTCATCACTGTGAAAACGGTCCTGCCTCAAAATTAAGACTAATTGAGAATCTGTGGGAAACACAACCATTGGATTTGGCTGAAGTACCTCCTACCGCTCAGAAATCCTGCTTACTTGTACTATACTACGGCATGTACCGTTGTTCAAAAGCAGCGTCAGCGTTTTTCCTATTGGTATTCCCTCCTGAAATTCCCCCAAGTAATTCCAAGAAAGTAACCCAGAAATTGACTCTGGCATGATACAAATATTGCAAACTCCTCCAGATTAATCAGAATTGCTAAAAGTGCGTCTTGTAAATATTTAATGAACACAAACACTTCTGAATGTTGGCTTGAATTGGGTTTGATTGCCATTTAACTTTGGAGGACTACCAAGATCCCTTGGGTCATAGAGCTCCTATGAAAAAGTGTTGGATCAGTTCATGAGGCAAGCCACTAGAAAAACAAGAATTCATTCGTCACTGTCTGCTCGAACAAGACTAAAAACCGAAACTGCTAAGTTAATAAAAAGATGAAAGCCTTGTCGAGCTGAATTGGCAGCAGTAGGACCCTGCTCTGTTTACTGTGTTTTCCCCCAGAGAATACATCCTCCTCCTCCTCAGGAAAATATGTGGACATTCTTGGCGACACACTCATGACTTCCCACACACTGACTCACTGAGTCTTTGGCCCGCTGCTTATACAGAGGATATCACTTTCCCCACTACCGCTGACACAGTCCAAAAAGTTGGACACTAACACATCATTCCGTGTTCAATATTTCAAATGGCTCAGCCCCATTGGAGATCTTCACTGTGTCACATTGGCGTTGGGTTATTTGGCTTCATAAGCCAACCACAAGCCACATGGACGTCACAGAATTTAGTAAGCTCTTGTTCTACAGAGGTAAACATTTTGGTAAGGGAGAAGGGGTCAAAACTCTAAGTATCCACTTACAGTTTCTATGAAATTAAGTTCAGCACAATGGCTTTTCACTCTTCCGTAGTAACAGCAAAGACCAAAACTAAGAGGCTAAAAGTCAGGGTCTGATGTCCCTTTTAAACCTAACCCCTTGTTTTTAGGTTGTTACTTCATGAGTAGTTTTGTAAAATGTTTTCAGCCCGAACAAATTCTTCAAAAGAACTCTTTGGAAGAAGACCAACACTCATATTTTCATGCTCAGTTCTGGCATGGACAAAAATACCGTACTAGACTTACAAGAACAAGGTGATCTGAGTTTCCAAGAATGTAAATGTCCTTATTCACTGGACAATATAAAACTGAATACGGAAAGACACAAAGGAGCCAATCCAGACATGACTAGTATTACTGTAGCCCTATAAATCCTTGAAATGAATCCTGACTCAGAGCGGGATTTACTTCCTTTCACAGGACTTTTAAGTGGGACATAATGGTAATACACAGAGGGACGTTTAAAAGGCTAAACCAACTGAATACCAGGAAGGGACGTTTGATTGGATGGCCCAACAATCCAAGATGTAACTAAATTGGTTTCTCATTCATGCCTCCTTGTACACAATACAAGTACAGTACTGTAACTACATGGTGATACAGTAGGAGTCTTACTCACATATCTATATATACCGACTGGATAGCTTTCATTACAAATAAATGTGTCAGAATTTGTACAAGCAAGCAGTTGAATGCAAACAAACGCCTACCTATAATAACAGCTTCCTGCATTACTGATACACATGAGCTCACCCCCCTACACGAGGTCACTCAGGCGGGCTTTTAATGTGGTACGCAGGGATGCTGGGCTGGAGCTTTGGCTTGAATTGAGTTTGCAAACAGAAGCGAGCTGCAGATCAGATGGGTCACATTCTGCACATGCCAACACACCCTGCGGAAACATCTCAGAGTGAAGATCATCTTCCATCGAGCCTGCGGCCATACCTGAACGCTTAGAGAACAGACACTGAAATGGACCTGTGCTTCAAATGTTTCATTCAGTGTTTACTGTGCCGGGAAGAACTTTCTACACCTTTAAATGTAAATGTGGCTCTTAGTGGGGACTATATGAATGTTAGGTCCCCAGACAATGCTTATTTGTTAGGTCCAAAATTAACATGCCGCTAACCTGTTGACTCCTACACTATTGGTGGTGTCAATAAATGCAAATTTAGCACGTAGCTTAAATGTCTTGCATGCCATTGTCATGCGATATGGGCAGGTGGAGACTATACTCATCGTGTCCATATTGAGAAGAGACACGAGAGCGCATAACTCTGCATTCATGTGCACGTACACAAACATAAAGCATCACAATCTTTTAAAGGGATATTTTGAAGTGGGGTTCTATGGCATATATCATTTGGATTTGGATGCAGAACAATGTATTGCTTTGGATGGGGGCAGCACGTGTTTTAGCAAGTAACAGGCAACTAAACATTCTTGCCATTACCAAACTGAAGCCATTACAAATCGATGCTCTCTTCAAAGCCACCAAATTCCATTGACAAAAACAGTCACTTTGCCTTGCACAATCTCTAGTCAACCGCTGATGTGTTATTTGTGACTTTTGATTATTTGTGACTTGTGATGAATCCAAACCAACCCTTTCAAACTGGGGGATTTTTCAACAACCTTCTACTCAGGGTCAATCACTGACTATGGCTAAGTATCTCATACAACTCCAAGAAATCCAAACTATCCCTTTAATGTATTCTTTCGGCTGCCTTGAGTAAACAAACAATGCCACTGCTATCAGCAAACCAGAGGGTATCCGTTACTAGGAGAGTCATATTTAGACTGATATTGTGTTGTATTTATAGGTGTTTCTGCTCAAATGACCTTTGTTGTCTCTGCCCACAATACTGAAAGTATCTGTGTTGTCACTCTGCATTGCTTACTATCCAAATCAGCTCAAATGTCAAGACAATCATATAAAAACCACCAATGCCCAGTAGAGATGCATTCCAGTTTCAAGTCTTTATGAACCCTAACCCCACTCACACACAGGCATGTACACAGAGACACACACAAACACGCCAGAATGTCCAGTACGTCCAAGACAGCTGCTGCTAATTTTAGATGGCATGTAGTGCCTGGCGTGCCCCAGACCCCCTGCTACCAGACAAACCACACCCCCTCATCCCCCTCCAAATGACTTTGCCCCAAGCACACTCCTAACCCCCATAAAGTGCTGAAGTCCGTAAACCAAACGTCCTCTGGCCACCTATCCACTCCTGCCTCTCCAGCATCCAATCTGCTCAGTTGGTAGGTTGGCAACACCCACTCTGCCAAATATTCTAAACTTAAAGACAGTAATTCAAAACTTAAACTGAAGCAGTGACTCCAGTGACTTATCATAAACCAACAGCTGTGTCATGGTGACCAATAGATACAGTATTTCCAATTCTATGAAGCAGAACTGGGCAATCTGATAACCATTTTTCTCTCTTCAGTCACCTGGACCAAATCCAGATCGCAAGTCAACTAAAACACAAGTTTGAAAGATGGCAAACATCTGTTAAATAGGCAGAAAATATGTTATTAAGCCGCACTTCACTGAAACGGGAACAAACAATCTCAAGGCCAACAGTTAGCAGCAGTTTATCCCTTTTCCATTACCTGCTGTTAGAAAGGAAAATTGCTGCCAATAAAACAAATGGCAGAAAGTCAAAGGCTGATCTGTAACGAAAAAATAAATAGGAAACTAAGAACTGCTTCCTTTCTTTAGGACATGTTTGAAGTTTGGTCCATTAGCTGACTATGTGCAGTGGAGAAACCGCTTGAAGTGTGTTACAAATGTGATCCAAGCTTTGGGTTAATAATAGAAACCAAAAGTGACCGTATTTTGGCAACTTATTCAATATTGTCTATATTATTTGCAAAGGTTAACTGGCCAAATTGAAACAACACATGCCTTCAGATATCCCAGCCCCCCACTCTATTTACCGCACTTAACGCATGCCACAGTCACAAATCTCAGCATGCCAAGGTCTAGCTATAGCATCCCCCCTCACCTTCACCCTGCCGCCCCACTCACTTCCCCCTTGTTAGCCATCACTAAGTGGATCCAGAACACTGACCAGTTACACTAATTACTTTCAGAGACCCTAAGAGATCAACCTGTGGTCGAATTGTGAAATAATAACTGTTAAGCTTTGAGTCTTTAGGGCTGGTGACACATAAAGCAGCAAGAGAGACAACAGGCACAGAGATTTAGATTTTAACTGGAAGATTTCACATTGAAATATCTTTGTCTTGTTCAAGGTGCCAGCAGCTGTCATTTCCTGACACTATGTCTTTCCCACAAACACACCATGGTCATCTCACTCCTCATGCACCACTTCCTAATTCCCCTTAGACTTAGCCACAGACGATCTGCGGCCTTGAGTGCGTTTGAATGTGTGCGTGTGTAGCAAAGAGTCCAAAGGGCTGAGGTCATCTGTGTAAACATATCACAGACACTACAGAGAAGTCAGTGAATGAGTCCAAGCAAATACACACACACACACACACACACACACACACACACACACACACACACACACACACACACACACACACACACACACACACACACACACACACACACACACACACACACACACACACACACACACACACACACACACACACACACACACACACACACACACACACACACACACACACACACACACACACACACACACACACACACACACACACACACTTGTATATGTATTCTGCCATGCCGTTGGCGGTTGGCAGGCCGCATGGGCAACAGAAAGCTGAAGCGCTCGCCGTTCATTGGCTGAGCTCAAAACCACACGCTGGGATTTGGTGAACATACACAGATTTATAAAAAACACATAAACATTATGCACAGACGTCTTTTCGGGGAAACCCTGACAAGGCTGTATTTCATCCGATGGCTGTAATTACATGTTAATAATACACCAATTACAGGTTTGGATTTAACAACATGACATCACAACTGTTCCCTAATCTGACCAATTAGTAACCATGGGAACCTGCACCACTGGCGGCTGACAGGCCGGTAATCGTTATCAGACTGTGGGAATCTTCTTCAGTTTGTATGTGTGGTGGACAAATGAGCAAATGTACTCGTCAACTCTGAGATTTAACGCTGGCACATGTCGTACCCTTTGTTGTACTTTATGATTAATGCTGAAAGTCCTCCTATTATGTAGAAATAAACCAATCATTTCAACTTTGTTGGATGTCACTTACTCTCACAAACTCAAAAGAGAACCATCAAAGTCATATTGAATTGAGTTTAGTCAAGACAAACTGGGAAACTATTCAGAAGTACTGTAAATGTGCCGCAGAGAAAAGATGGCACTCAGGATTCATTTCTCTCTTGCAACTTCAATTATTAATAAGGAAGGAAAAGTACATACAGAAAAAAAGTAGTTGTTTTATATGAAACGCCTCTTTGTGTTAAATAAAGGATCCAAAAATAACTCAAAATAATAGTGAATTGTTTAAATCTCCCACAACAGTCTCACAGTTACTGCTAATTGAGCAGAAAGGTATCTCCATCCTAAAAAAGGTGGTGATTCACGGCCATTAGTGCTATGCTTTATTCATGAGCCACACAGCACATTGACCTGTCTCTGCAGCAAATGCACATTATAATGACAGCTGTCTGCTACCTAGTCATTGTTCTGGTCAGGTTCATTAGATAAGAACTCAAACTATCGTAGTACAGACGACGCGCTAATTAAATCAGTGTGAGCTGTGTGTTCACACCGCTCAGACACAGAGAACCGCCCACTGGGCTCGGATTTTAGCGGAAGATTCCAATTTGGCTCGAGCACCGCTTAAGTATTGATGAGGTATCAATAATTGATGAAATCATTCGCATGTCAGCTGCAGACCCGAGACAGTGTGAATGCACTATACACACCTCTCCACAGGGGTTTACTTATTCAGAAAATCAAGGCAGACAGTAAAAATAGTATAAAAAATATGTGGAATGTTTTTGGACCTCCTACGATGAATTGATTAACAAATTAATTGTAAACTATGAAACTCATATTCAAGTTGTTTTGATGGTCGATAGATTAAATAAAGAGAAAAAATTGTTACAATTATTTCATTCAAGTTTCTTAAATTCTTGATCATTTGTGGTTTATTTTTTCCTCTTTAAAATGAATATCTATAAATCAACGACAGAGCGAAAATATTAACTGTTTCCAGCTCTAAAATATTGCTTGTCTTCACTCTTCTTGAATGCAATGACATTTCGTTTTTGCACTTATGTCCGGGGACACTTCAAACTCTTCTAATCTAGTGTTTTAGTTGTGCTGGAACTCTTTCTCTTCATCCACGGTCATAAGAGGTTCCATAAAGTCCATCCCCTTCCTTTTGAGAAGCTCTGTCCAGCTCCTGTATTTACACTGGGTATTTAGCTTCCAGAGTGCCTCAGAGACTTGTTAGTACTAATAGTGTAATATTAACCGTTCTCTATTGGAGTGCCTGGTAGGGCTTGAAAGCTATTAGTGCGCCTTATTGTCTTTGACACAGTGTACACACGCAGAGCTGAGACAAGGCAGGCGCTCGTTCAGAGGAAACAAAACGAGCTCAAATGATATAATCATATTCACAATGTGACTTTACTTTAAACAAAATCAATTCCAGTAATCTGATAGTATTTCAGGAAAGATTACATAGAGAATTATTTGTAGCGTTACGACCGCTGTCCTCAGAATATTCTGTAACGTTTGTTGTGTTTCCTGGCGTGGTGCAGCAAACCTAAACCGTGCACGATCACGTAGTTGATGATGATTTGAGTCGTGTTTCGCCAAATGATGCAAGAAGCAGAAACGCTTGATCCTCTCCGCTGAAGAACTTTCCACTCTCTTTAAGAGCCTGACTGCTTTAAGTACATACAGCCTGGTATGGCTGCCGTGTTTCAACGTGGCCAAAATAGTTTCTCCATCTGCTGCCGCTTGTGTGTATGAGCGAGTGTGTGTGTGTTCCTGTGCGTCTTGAGTGTGTGTGGTATGCTGTGGTTGCTCACTGGCGCCAAATGTAGTCCCAGGCAGTGACTCCCGGTGTAACTGTTGCTCCGTAAGTCCTATCAGTACCAAGCCAAACACTTCAACAGATGATACAGAACACCGAAAAGCATTCTGGAGCACCTTAGGTCATTCTATCTTCGCAAGAACATACACCAAAAAAAAAAACACAACAACTTTCCTCTACGTTGGTTTGAGCCGCAAACAACGACATGGAAGAAGTTGAGAGCGGCCACAACAGACAAACTGCAGCAGCAGTGCAGGGCCGAAGCAAAGGAGCAAAGCACTTTACAATATGTGCAGCAAAAGATGTGTTGAGTGAGCGAAATGGATGCAGAGGGCTATGATGTCATGCTGTAGGACTCCCGACACACAAAGCTGACTCACTTTTAGTCAACAACTAAAAACTCTGCAATGAGGACATTGTGATCGAAAAAGAAACAAAAACTAATATACAAAGTTTGTTACCTTGGTTGGCATTTAGCCTACGACCACAGATGCTAAGGCTAATTACAGCTAGTTAACTTAGTACATTTGAAACACACTGTATGCCAGGGTTATTATATTAAACTATAGCAAAAGCAGAAAAAAATCAGTGAAACAATATTGTTACTAAACTAAAACTGAATAAAATGTTAAAACTGAACAAAATCAATATTGGCTGGTTGAAAAAAGTAATAAAAAAAGAAATGGACATACTTTATTTCTGTTTATGCTTTTTAGCGATAGCAAATCGTTACCAAAACAAAAGGAGACGGTACTTTTGAGACTATATATCCAGCTCAAACAAACATGAACTAAAATCCTCCAAAAACTACAACTGAATATTTAAAAACCACATTTTTCTTTTGAAAGCCCAGCTAAATAAAACAAGCAAACACGTTCTGAAAACAAACTAAACCAAAATGAAATTCAATACTATTATCATATTGCAGCTTTTTGTACGTTATATCGGCGGTGGAGATAGTAATCATTCAGCTTTTGTTTATGTTCATATATTTAGAGCTCAACATGTTATACTTAGCTGGCTTCAGAACCACTAATAAACACTACGTAACACCACCACCTCAGCCAAGGGGTGACCCTAATGTGTGGCATTCATTCTTCACGTCGTAGGAATTCAATCAATAAAACTTGAACTCTGATATGTGGCAAAGACCCACAAGCGTTTTCCCGCCCTCGACATGTGTTTGAATTGACAAGAATGGAATATGAATGGATAATGTGAACACGCAGAGAGAGCATTAGAAAGAATCAGAGAGGGGGATTATGAAAGAGGTAGAGAGACTGAAAGTTAGGCGAGATATTGTGCTGCGACTGACAGGAAGAGATGAAGCCAAGGTGAGACAGGGTGGACAGACAGACAGCAAAACAAACAGAACAGAAGGTCAGAGCAACATGAAGAAGAAAAAACTATTTAAAACTTTTTAGACTTACCGCCAAGGCCTGCAGCCTCTCTTTGTGGAGCTGAGCCTCCTCACACGACATCCTGAGGGGGAAGCAAGGGGAGAGGGGGAGAAAGAGACGTGAGATCTGGGAGCTTTAGACTGAGTACCTCAGCGAGAGGTAGAGAGGGGAGGGAAGGAGTGGAGGAGGAGTATCCAGACAGGGTCCTTCCTCAGCAGTAATCCAAGTGGAGAGAGGAGACAGTGGGAGAAGCAGAGATCTCTGGTTCACTGTCCATGTGCCTCGCATTCCCCCTCTGACTCTATCACCCACTCTTTCTCTTGCGCTGCCTGTCTCTCCTCCCATTTGTCCCCTCCCTCTCTCCCTCTCTTTTTTAGGCATGGGCCATGTGTGTTGAAACAGCTGGGAGGAGCAGCTGAGAAGAGGGAAGGGGAGGAATGGAGAAGGGGTGGCATGAAGGTGAGAGGGAACGAGTGAGGAAGAGACAGTCATGTGTCATGTTTAAAGGGGCTGGATTCGGATCCTTTGCAGGTTCTATCTGTAAAGCCTCTACTGCGACTTGTTTGGGTGCTTAACATTTAAATAAACTCTCTCTGGAGGGAACTTTGGGATTGTAGCCTTTGCAGACCATTTACATGCACACAAACGTACACAAACACACTACAGGAAAGTGAGATAATCTCAAACACAGATCTATATGTATGCAATTTAGAAGGGATTTTTTTTGAGAGAGAAAAAAAAACCCTTTCATTGGTCGCTCTTTTATCAAATCAAATTGGTTTTAGTGGTATCTGCAAATGTTCCCAAAAGATGTTTAAGAAAGTAATACACACTAAAAATGTATTTAACATTGGCACAACTGGAAATCTAATCACCATGTAGTCTAATGTCAGATAACAGCAGTGTTTTTGCACAGAATTAAGGTCAAAAATAGCATTCCTACACCACCAATTGCCTTCGACACAATACGAACAAATGTAAATGACAACTCCGCACCTGGACAGAAACCTTGTTGTCACGTCTCAGGACAAAAATCCCTGGATGCCACTTCATAAAAATGTAACTTCTCCCAGGATCATAGCCTCGCTACGACATATGCTCTCCACTGTATACCTGAAGGGAAGGGGTCATGCAGTGCTAACGCTGCATATAGCATGTTACCATCATTTAAAAAGGTGTTACAATTATCGTCAATGACAACGCCTACACACAAACAATCCTCCTGCTGACTCTTCACTTTCTATTTCTGGTCATACGTTTATTCCAGTCCCTTTCAATGCGGCATCAATAGAAGCCTATAGTTTAGAAAAACAGAGAAAGGAGTAGGATCGAGAGAAACGCAGATAACTGTGTCACTAGGAATTGATGCACGTGAACATCAATGGGACATGTCTCTAAATACAAACTGCAAAAACACCTCTTTAAAAAGCATTTCCTGGAGACTTATCCTAACCTTAAGCATAACCAACACATGCCTAACCCTAACCCCTACCCTTACCCTAACCCTAATCCTAAACCTAACCAAGTCTTCACCCTAAAATTAATGATTCCCCTCATGGGGACCTCCAATTTGTCCCCATAAGGGAGGCGAGTCCCCACACGTGACTGTGTAAACAGATTTAGGTCCCCACAAGTATAGTAATGCTAGGCCACACACACGCACACACACACACACACACACACACACACACACACACACACACACACACACACACACACACACACACACACACACACACACACACACACACACACACACACACACACACACACACACACACACACACACACACACACACACACACACACACACACACACACACACAAAAGCAGAGTGTGTGTAATTGGGTCACTGTTAACTGTGTCCCAATTTTCTTTCTCACTTTTTAACATTCTAGGTTCAACATTCCTCTTCTCCTCTTCTTTCACAACTTACTTTATTTAGCTTATTTTCTCCTCTTTTTCACTCTCTCTATCCTCCCTTTCTCCTTCTTTACACCCTTAACTCTTTTCCTTTTCTTTTTCCCCTTTCATTCACTGCATTGATGCCCTCTTTTTGACACTCATCTCAACTTTCCCATATCCAACTGTTCCTCCTTGAATCCTTTCCTCCAAATATCACCATGCCTCCCCTGGTGCATCTCTGCCCTCCATTTCTCCTACCTAGTCTTCCTCTCTTTCCCGTACCTGTCCCGCTTTCCCTCTATCCATATCCTCCTCATCCTCAATCCCTCTCCTCTTCCTCTTTTCTCCTTCCACAAGCACGCATCCTTATAAGGAAAAAAAGCAGCAGCAGCAGCAGTAGTCCTGGCCGACTCTTCAGGGAATACGGAAGCATGTAACACACACACACACACACACACACACACACACACACACACACACACACACACACACACACAACACACACACACACACACACACACACACACACACACACACACACACACACACACACACACACACACACACACACACACACACACACACACACTGCATTACTCCAAGAGAAGAAGATAAATGTACAATAAATAATTGCAGCTGCAGAGTATCTGTCCCGTAAAGACACAGCTGTGAATAAATCAAAATAAGTTGTGTTTATGTCTCAGCTATACAGTAGCTTCCATCTGTTATGCTGTATCTAAAATAATGCTCAGAAAAAAGACAGTGTTCACGAGTGGTGTCATTTTATTCTCTAAAGCTTGCCTTTCTGTGTGGGACAGTTCAACATTACTTTCCTTACCCAGTATTTTTTTGTTTTAGGTGTTTTTGTTTCTTTTTACAGAAGTCTTTACATCGCCTACTGTATGTTGGAGTTTGAAAAAGTTCATAGTTAAGTAATTAAAGAGTAAAAATGATATTGCTTTCAGGGGGTTTTCTAGAAAGATATAGTATGAGGGCACTGATCTTGTATATAAGTATAAATTATTGCAAGAACATGACGTCCGTATACAAAGTGGCACCGCGGACGTAAACACCAACGACAAAGCTGTCTATGCCGTCTGACGTCTTTTCGACACGATTTTCATATCTATGGAGGAGTCATTATACCGTTTTTGACGAACAAAAATATGGTTTTCTGGCTTCATTTAGTAGTTACTTAGAACCTGTCAGATCTGATTAGCCTTTTATGTCAGGTTAAAGCTTTCTGTTCATGTTTTGAGACTTTTTAATATAGTACAGTTGTTCATAACGTACAACATTGGTTGAGACCAAAACAGCTTTTTGTCTGCGTAAATTGGCAAATGTTTACTCATCCTTTCGACTTTACATGTTGATATTATGTCAATGTTGTGTATATAGCTGCACTGCCCAGAAACAACCAATAGGCATTTGATTAGATAGTTTTGCTAAATGTATGAGATGCTATAGTTGTTGCAGTGCTAATGTGTTCCCATCATCTTTAATGTATTCATCTTTAAGGTCAAATGTATCATCTACTGTTTTACCCTTTGTCAGATAATGCCAAAAGCATAAGCTTAATACTATAGGCTCACTGAGGCTCACCGTCAAGAGAGGACAAATAAAAACTGGACTCCATCACCCGGGACCCGCCCTTATTAAAACACCCTGCTCCAGCTGTAATGTGTGGACTACATGTTAATATAGAGCATGACCTGTTTGAGGTCTCAGTAACTGTAGTTTAGGTTATGGAGGCAGGCTCAGCGCTGCAGCTGTCTGACTGCAGCCGCTCCAAGACTTCTGGCCCGTCTCTGTTTGATCTGGACTCACACCAATCACATCATGGAGTTGGCTGCATGCACACACTGTCATTGCTAAGAATACTTCCTCACTTTAACATTTCCACTTCATTATAAGTGTTTCTATTCCATTCCCATGACTTTTTAACTCTATCTCTGCCACCTCCCCCCCCCCCCCCCTTCAACCCCTTAACCCTGGCGTCAGTTATGTTGGTCTGTCGTCGATGGACACAACAGCATCATTGTTCCTCTGCATCGCCACGACGACGCGATGACCTCACTGCACAGCCAGCCCGGCCCGCCTCTCCCCCCCATCCCAGCCCAGAGGTAATGGCCTCCAGATGTGGAACCAGAGGCCCACACACACACACACACACACACACACGCACGCACGCACACACACACACACACACACACACACACACACACACACACACACACACACACACACACACACACACACACACACACACACACACACACACACACACACACACACACACACACACACACACACACACACACACACACACACACACACACACACGCACACACAGTTAGTTTGAGGTAATGAGCAAATACGGACAGAGAAAGTAAGTCTGAATAAACTGTACATGTGAATTTGAGCATTAGTGTGTGTGTGTGTGTGTGTGTGTGTGTGTGTGTGTGTGTGTGTGTGTGTGTGTGTGTTATGTTAATGCAGCCATTTATTTTGCCTGCTTTTCCTGGGCTTAGCGCTGCCACATTGTAATTCTCCCCAAAATAGCTGAAAGATCTGGTACAGACCGGCCTCTGTTGCAAAAACATATTGTGTGTGTGTGTGAGAGAGAGAGAGAGAGAGAGAGAGAGAGAGAGAGAGAGAGAGAGAGAGAGAGAGAGAGAGAGAGAGAGACCCAAAAAGTAATATTCCTGGCTGTGTGGAGTGCCAGACCCTGATCTCATTCATATTTTATAGATCACTGAGGGAGGTCAAGCTGTGATTGGGTGTGTGTGTGTCTGTCTGCCTGTCTGCACATACAGTTTAACAAAAAACTATTAAAATTCAGCATTGCCATGACGTCTTTATTACTGCTGAGTATGTTTATTTTTCCGCTTCGTAATTGGCCTTATATTTTACAAAAGCAATTGCCGAGGGGAGCATGGCTGAACTTCTAAAAGTCAACACTGTCTTTCAGCAAATAATCAGATAAAACTCAACATGTTTTCCCGAGCTTATACAACACAGGAATCCAGTCTCCTGCAGCCACGCAAAGCCAAGCGTATTTGACTGTTTAGTCTACAGGAAGCAGGAAGGAAAAAAGTGAATTATCCATACTTTGCCAGTAAAAAACCTAAACTATCTGAAGTCGGACACATGACTAGAAGCAAGCAGAATCTCCATTCATAATAATTGATAATATAATCACTCATTTACAGAGTCCCTCACAGTATAAAAGGTAATATAGATAGCATATTAATTAGTCAGTCAGATCAGCCCATTACTTTTTATTTATCTCACTCTTAATTATTCACTGAGGGATGATTTAATAATAATAGTGATAATGTACATTCATGTCTACACTGTGCATACAAATAAGACTTTTTAGAAATTATGTCAAGCTTTTTTTAAATCAATTTCTTCCTGAGATGCATTTTTATATAAGAATCAGATGCCGTAGTCCCCAGACACTGTAACTGTGATTATCACCACCGCAGCATGTTCCCTCTCGGAATACCATTATTTTCCCTCTCCTCTATGGTTTGCGCATCTCCTCTTATACAGTGTTAAAAATTCATGTTCTGGTATTTTCCTCCTTATGGAGTGGAGATCCAAAAATCATATATATATTATGTAAAAACGTCATTAGTTATTTCAGTAAAAGCCTCAAGAACCACTTTGTTTTGCATGGATGTTGCCAGATACCTTTACTGTGCTTTAAATATAGGGCTACAAATAATTTAATTACAAATCCATCTTTTTTTTTTTTACATTAAAACTATTAAGCCTATTTAATGTATAAAAAAAAGGATTGTTCGGCAGGCAAAGACACTTTACATTTTTTCTATTTTAATGTATTAATTGTTATTATTACTTTGTTTGTTAAAAAATGTTAGGCTGATAAACGACTTATCAATAAAAACACCAAAAAATGTATGATAACTGAAAACTTAGACATTTGGTGACAAGTTCAAAGCACCACCCTGTGGAACTGCATATGCTCAATCCATGCCATCACTAGAGAGTGTTGTTCCCGTAAGACTTCCCTGAGTGTGCAATAAATAGCAGCAGAGAATGGGCCATCTGCCATTGTGGTGTCTGCGCTCTGCATGACCACAACTACAACCTCCTCTTTCCGCTGATTCAGTGGCCATCCCAGAGAGATTGAAAATAAGCCCAGAGGACAACAAGACACAGTTAAGGGAGAATGGATGAGATAGACTGACTGAATCACCACGACAGCACTGTCTCATTCTCCCAATTTTTTTAACATTAACTATTGATGGTCCAGCTAAGCATGTCTGCTCCATGCTGCACTGCACAGCATCGTGGGTGCGGCTCTGAAAGAGGAGGCGAGATTCCCTCTGAGCTGTCACTCAAACTGCCTGTTCGACAGCTGATCAGGACACTAAGCTGGTGGGTGAGCTGCAAAATAACAAGGCAGTTATCACTCAAACCAGAAAGCCTCTCAGCATCCTCTAATCTGCAACATCTATGGGGTTTGAGGCTTTTTTATAGCAGTATATGCATCGTCTCTATGATTGTTACCCTGTATAAGGGTAGAAACTGCACAAGCTGTATTATTCATGATATACAGTACACATGCATGCACCATATGGTGGGGTTTTCTCTGGAAGTATTTCCTTGTACGATGTGAGGGTCTAAGGACAGAGGGTGTCGTATTGTCATACTGATATTCTGTACAAACTGTGAAGTCCACTGAGACAAATGTAACATTATATATAAATATATAAATAAACATTGATTGACCATATGTGCAAAAATAAGAGTTGCACAAGACCCAAAAAGAGATAGTTAAGTAGTGAAGCTAGCTTATTGCAGTTTAACAGCACAAACCTTAACTGTACTACAACTGTATAACACTTGTCCCTCTGGAAAATAAACCTACACCAGCAACTCCACAACCTCAAGTTGTTGCATAGGAGCTATATGAATTTCTACGCTCACAGAACATAACACCCACAAAGCTTTAATGTGTTTGGAACAACTTACTCCCACTCTGCTGCTCTGTATCCATATTTTGTATCACAGTCACTACTCATCCCCAAACCAATTCATATAGCAGCTAATTAAAACATGTGCAGTTTAAAACACAATAAGAATACCTTTTCTCTTTCATCTCATGGAGACAAATTAAGCTGTTTCCCAACGCTTTGTACCATTTTGTATGGCATAAAGTATTAGTGCTATACTTTGGACTTGAGTTAGGTTTTACTATTAGTAAGTATTTGAAGCTTTCTTACCAGTTAAAGTTTTAAATACAGTTGAATTCTGAGTTTTAATATCGAGAAGTCTCACCTTTGTGTAGCATTTCTTCACAGGGAGTTTCAGCCGTTGTTTGAGCAACAGCTTCCGTCAACCATTTGTGATAGTGACACCTGACTGGTCTTCATTCCATGTATTGGACAAATTACTTCCAGTCCATTTATTTGTTAAAGACCTTTATCAACCACGCGTTTCCACTCCATACATTTAAAATTAAACCAAACTGAAGTGCTTTATGACTAGCTATAATCTCCAGCATGTGCATGTGCAGGTCTACTAGCTAGCTTAGCAAAGTTGTGGCTAAAAAACCCATAATGCAACTCTCTCTTAAAGGTAAAGGTTTAAAAAACAACAACAACGTAGATGTATTGTCTTAGAATATATATATAAAAAAGACAAACTCATTAAGATAAATATTACTTTTTAGTGTTAGGGCCAATATTGGTGTAACATGTAATTGCAGTACACCATTACTCTTGGGGTACACTGAAGGTCACAAATGCACTGATGCAACATACCATTTTGTTATATTATATTTTTTTCTTCTCTGCCTTTTGATTAAATAAAGATGTGAGAACTCTTGTGTCTGGAAATGCAGCTGAAGGTTCAGCAAATCTGCTGATATAGTACTTGTGGGACACACCATCAAAAACTTGACAGTCAGCCTCTGAACAGCAACATTTTTCAATCCAAAATTCAACCGACATGATCCATGAGACATTGTCTTTGCTTGATACTGTATATGTCTTTCTGTGTTTTTGAGTATGAATCATGAATCTTAAATCAAGTTTTAAGTCTTTTTATAGGTTGCTTTTCTTGCTGAAATGACCAACAAATAAAAGATGCAGTTAATTTCACTACCTTTTTGTCTTAATGTGGGCATTTTCTTTCTTATAGGTTTAATTTCTGGACACACACATGCCTAGAAAAACGGATACAGATACAGGAAGAAATGCTCTGCAGCATTTCTTGTGGAGAATGAGAATTGTGGAGCTTCTGTGCTAACGCAGAAGCCGGCCCAAGCCTGCAGCTTCCACATTGACTTGCTAACACATGCCCCACTGCACACTTGCACACACACACACACACACACACACACACACACACACACACACACACACACACACACACACACACACACACACACACACACACACACACACACACACACACACACACACACACACACACACACACACACACACACACACACACACACACACACACACACACACACACACACACACACACACACACACACACACACACACACACACTTGCGCACACACACGCGCGCACACACACACACACACACACACACACACACACACACACACACACACACACACACACACACACACACACACATGCACATTCACACACCCTGTATACCATGGTGTTCAGAACAGGGACAGTGGGATTTTGAGGGAAATGAAGAAGAAGGAGTCCAGGACTGTATTGTAAAAAAAAGTATTAGAAGAAGATAAGACAATGAAAGAAAGAGGAAAAACGAGAAAGAGAATAAACCCATGAATGGCAGATGTGTGGTGAGGTGAGAGGTTTGAAGAGGGAGTGTGAGAGTGTGTGAAGCAAGAAGAGAGGATATGAGAGGGAGGAGTGTACACGGTGTACAGCGGGTCTCCTTGCCAGTCATGACTGAGCAGCAGCCTCACCATGACCGAGCTCCCGTTCCCATGACAACCCAGCCTGTCAGATGGAGAGGAGAAGAGGATGGAGGGATGCAGAGATGGAGGCAAAGAAAAGATAGGAAGAGCAAGAGGAAGAACATGTACTCACGGCGCTGTTGCTGTGCCGTTCCTCTGCAGAGGTGTGTCTGACATGGCTGCAGCACCCTCTGCTCTCCTTCCCTTCTTCTTCCTCGTCCTCCTCGCCTTCTCCTGTCCTCTTTTTTTTGACAGTTGTGTCCACCTCTTTGCTATCTCTTCCACGTCTCCTCCTCCTCCCTCCCCTCCGCCTTATCTTCTCCTCCTCCTTCTTTCCTCCTGCCTTTTCGGTGTGTTTGTCACGTCACTGTGAGGGAGCAGCTGCTTCTGCTGCTCCTGCATCGCCCTGCTCTGCAAGCAGGAGGGGATGGGTGTGAGCGCATTGGTGTGTGAGAGAGAGAGAGAGAGAGAGAGAGAGAGGAAGAGAGAGAGAGGAAGAGAGAAAAATAGGAGAGAGAGAGAGAGAGAGAGAGAGAGAGAGAGAGAGAGAGAGAGAGAGAGAGAGAGAAGGAGTGGTTCAGTGTATGTGTGTGTTTAAATGTGCAGGTGATGATGCCCCTGGGAAAGGGAGAGATGTGTAGGTGAGGAGAATGAGGTAATAAGATGCTGTGACTCAGAGTGAGTGTGATTGAGATGAGGGAGAAGGAGTATGAGAGAGCTAAGGATGGAAGAGAGAAGGAGAGCCTTAGGGGAGTTACAGTATAAAGAAAGGAGTGGCCAACCTCATCCCTGCTGCTGCCATGAGAACCTTTCCCCTTTGAGACGGCTGAGGGATTCATTTAAAGAGGTAGATACTAAAAAAATCCTCCATTGTAAGGCTTGTGTCCTGCAACCTTAAAGGGTTCACAGAAAATGGAGGTAAACACATGTGGACACATGGCGAGGGCAGGGGGGCGACCCCCCTTGGATAACACATGAAAAAGTGCCCTATATGTTGCACCTCCTGTCACAGGAAAATGTGATTAATCGCCCAGTAATGTGCCCTTAGGAAACATGGAGAAGTGCCCTCTAGGGTAAATGAGAAAACATGATGTTCACTCCTGGGTGCTTATTCAGGAGAGAAAACTTAATAATGTGACCATCCATTGGAGAAAAGATAAGTTAGTGCGATCTTGTTGCTCTTCTAGTGGAGAAAACGTGATCAAGTGCCTTCTAAGATGCCCCTTCAGTAGACAAAATAAATCAAATGCCCTTAAGAGTGCCCTCCCAGTGGAGAGAATAAAATAAAGTGCCTTATTGGTGCACTTGTAATGGAGAAAACGGGAACAAGTGCCCTCTTGGTGCACTTGTAATGGAGAAAACGGGAACAAGTGCCCTCTGGGGATGTGTTTTAGTGCTCCCTACGGTTAAAAGAAACGTGATAGGGTACCCCCCAGATTCCCTTGCAGTGGAGAAAATGTTATGCAATGCACCAATGGATAGAAATCAAACAAACATAACAAAGTATATATGTTACATATGGTATGGCCCTGCATACTATAACGTTTTCTGTGCACTGTTGCTTTTCTATGTTATGTATCCCTGCCACTCAGAGAGCCTGAGTCCATCACTATGTATGTCTGGAAAGACTGGAATCATGCTTGTCAGAAAGAATCCTCACAGTCAGCACACTGATACATGTTTTTTTTTAAACAATTGGAGACAACCATAACAAAACAAAAATGTAAGTATTCACAATCCTGATTTGACCATGACAACTGATTTTTTCAACATTGTTGAGAGTCTGCACTTGTCTGTGAGAACTGAGGCACGTCACCAGGGACAGACATTATCTAACGCAGTGGTTCCCAACCTTTTTTCCCAAGAGCCCCCCCAAATGACTCCTGTTGGAAGTTGCGCCCAACAGCGGTAATTAAAGTTTAAAATCTCAAAAAAGCTACAACTACTGTCACAAACTGGATGAATGTGAAGTATTGTGTTAAAGGAGGATGAAAGCGTAATTAAGGAGCACTATTGGAGTGACTTTGATGGCTATTGGACTCAGGATTAATTAATTTGGATTCCCGCTGAATGAAGAAATTAAAGGACGGCGCAAGTGGAAACAATTCACAAAGGGATTAAACTGTTTAAAACACATGCTCAAAGTAAGCCGGATTTTGCCGATGTGTTTATGTGGATTCAAAAGTCGTAAATAATCTACAAAATGAAGGAGACCGATCTGATCGGAGCAACTGTGACAAATAATCCAACTGAAACCGGCATGGACAATGACTATGTTTTAAAAATGTGCTTATCCAGACAAGCCTGGTTCGGACACTTTATGGGCAGAAGAAACATTTACATTAAAGAAAGAATTATACATTTCTGTCTTTGTATGCCTTTAATACTAACTTGAATTTTTATTCAAATTAATTAGTAAATTATTTTTTATATTTTATAGTAATGTAGAGACATGGCTTTTAGTGACAATCATGTATTGCCTTACAATTATATGAAAAAAAAAAAAAGTCTAAATATGATATTTGGCCTCAAATCATCTGAGGCCTGGCGCGGGAACCACTGATCTAACGGATGGCTGTACTCTAGGAATCAAATCCTCCTCCTCCAGATCCAGATGAGTTGGAGCTGTCATGTTAATGTTAAACAAGCCCGATTTCCACAGCTGGATTCAGTGAAAGCTCCAGATGAGATTACATTTAAATATAACAAGTGCTGCATTTCCTCAATTATATTTATTTTGCAGATTACTGTGAACTATCCAAAAATCTTGATATCAGTGACCAAAACATATTCTGTAATATGAAGCACAAAGACAGAGAGGAACAGCTGTCACATGTTGAATCCAACCAACACAGATAATATACACTGCAGTAGAGTCGGATGAGGATGCTTGCCAATCACAGAATTTAAAAGCTCAAACAGCTCAAACAGACAAGCATCCAGTTGCTTCTGTTAGTGCGCTATATGAGAACAGTTTAGTCTGGAGGGGCTCGCCTCAGTAATTTATCCAAACAAGACGTTCAGCAGACTTTTTATTGGGTCTATAACCTACTGGCAGAGTACTTACCAGCAGAGACTGCAGGGGAGAGTCTAAGCTAGAGCTCATCTTCAGTCCATCGCTCTGCGCCTCCTCCTTTCTCCTATTCCTCCCCCAAATATTTAAGGAACTTACATTCCTTCATGCTTCTTTATCTCAGCTTTATTTATATTATAATCTCATTATTAATTGTAAAGCGCTTACACATCACTGTACACTGTATACCAAGGCAGGTTTACCATCACTCTCTGTACGGAGGCTCAGTCACTGGTACACTTTTATTTATAAAGCTATGTTGGGCAAACTCCCGTATTACATCTGTTCTCTGGTAAAGCAGAAAGTTGCGGGCAGCTATTGTCTGAGATCGCAGGATGTGGTCTTGTTAGATGTGCCGAGAGTGAGGACTGTCTTAGGTAAGACGGCTTTTATGTGCGCAGCTCCACTTGCTTGGAACAGCCTACAGTCCAAATTTAAAATTGAGCAATTTTATTTCTCTGAATGTTTTTAAGGCACGTCTGCACGAGATGCTTTCTGACACTATGGGTGTTTGTAAGTGTTGGTGAATATGTAAATATGATGTCCTCTATTGTTTGTTTTTATGTTGTTTTTATGTTTCATGTGGAACTAAATTGATGCAGGTCTCCCTTGTAAAAGAGATCCATGATCTCAAGGGACCTATCTGTCTAAATAAAGGTTTGAAATGAAATGAAATACCTCCTTCCATCAATTTGTTTACTTCTCTTCCTCTTTTCTCATTTTCTCTATTCCTTCCTTTTCTCAGCAGAGGTCCTTTTGTCGTACACTTGTGAGCTCATTTTATTTATATGTACTTGAAGGTTATTATGAACACCCTTGGAATTAGGTGCATTATTTCCCAGAACAAATTGAATTCAGTGAATGTACCGGCAGTAGAGCAGACAACATCTTTTTCCCAGGCTCAAAGGAGAAAGTGAAGGTCACAGCTCTTCAAGTGCAGAGACATCTGACATTCCTGACTGTCAAACATTTAGAAGTTTACACTTGTAGGGAATGCTTCTTTCCGGACTTATCTGCCTCCTCTCTGCTTCCCTCTCTCTTTCCACTCCTGACAGTCCAGCCGTGGTTATCACACTGTGAGGTATGCTAGTAATGCAGAGGCTGCTCTTCAGGTTAAGGTAGCGACCTTAAAAGGGCATCACACATGCACCCGCTACCCTTTACACGCATAGCAAACACCCCCAACACACAGACAGTATACTATGGGTATATGTTTAGTGCATCTTCATCCTCCCTGTGTCCCTGTATCAGTGTCTGTCCGGACATTAATAATGAACCCATCCAAATATATTATTATCCAAACATTAATATTACATCTATTCAAATATCAGTAAGTATTATTCAACCCATCCAAATTTTAGGACAAGCATCCAAATATTAGTATACAAATCCAAGTATTAGTACTAAACCCATCAATATTACGATATTATTACAAATATTATTCAAGCCATCTGAATGTTAGGATTAGTATCCAAATACTAGTATTAACATTATCAGGTTACCTTTTCGGAAATTAGCATTTGTATCCGGTTATTCGTATTTGTATGCCATTATAATATTTTAATATTAACATCTGAATATAAGTATTAATAATACAAATATAAGTTTCCAAATATTTGTATTAAAATCTGATTATTAATTTACAAATATTAGTATTACAATCTGAATATTAAAATTCAAATCAGTTATTAGTATTACAATCCAATTCTTAACTTTAATATCCGAATATTAGTATTAGTATACAAATATTAGTATTGAAAACTTTTTCATGTGATCCAATGTGTTCATGTTGGTGGCTGATGTCTGTTTTTTAAAGTATAGAGTAGGCGCTATCTTGTGGGATTTTAAGGCCATTTATCTGACTTTGGCGACAACTAGTGGAAGTATCAAACTAGAAATTGGGCAAAAGGCAATGACTGCTGACTGCAGATAGGGTCATTACATTATTCAACATATGTCAAACATACTTCCTTACTAAAAGCTGCACAGCTCTTCCACTTTAATCCATATATTATACATTCACATTTTTGTAATATATTTTTTTTGTATTCCAAATATTTAACAGTATTTATCTTTATATTTGTTTCTTCTATTTTACGTTTATGCTGTGTTTTGCTTATAATTATAGTACTAGTTCACAAAGCCCTCAACAATCAGGCCCCCCCCTACCTCACAGACCTGCTGCACCACCAAACCCCTTCCCGCTGCCTCCGCTCATCAGAAGCCAACCTCCTATGCATCCCCACCCGCACCAATCACCGGACCTGGGGGGACAGAGCCTTCTCCGTCGCTGCCCCCTCCCTCTGGAACTCACTCCCCCAACCCATCAGAGACTGCACTGACCTCACCACCTTAAAAAAACTTAAAAAAACTCACCTCTTCAATCTGGCTTTTAATGTGTGATTGTTTTTGTATTATTTGACTTTAACTTTAGCTATATATTTATTTGTTGTTCCTCTATTTTATTTTCTCTTCACTATATGTAAAGTGTCTTTGAGCACCTGTAAAAGCGCTAACAAATTAAATCTATTATTATTATTATTATTATTATTATTATTATTATTATTAGTATTCTAAGATATTTTATATGTAAAATAAGAAGATAATGTTAAAAAATGACTTATACAGTACATGCAGCATCAGTGGATGATTTTAAGGGAATACAGTGATGCACTGATAGGGTATATCCAGTAGAGGGCAGTGCTCATCAGATTTAAAAGAAGAGTATCATGTTACAATTACACTTTTTAAGGCTTTTACAAGATCAATTTTAACTTCAGCCATAAGCCCTTTCAAGTTTTTTTTTCTTCTGCTCATGGTTTTTGATGTTTATCATCACTAATGCAATACCTATATTATGTATATGACCGAGTTTACAAAGGAGTAGGACTCAGTCAATTTGTTCCAATATTTTCACCAGCGAATGTCTTAACATACAGAAATTGACCTGAATTGTAAACTGTCTGAAAGTCTTTGTTTTGCATCAGAATTAAACGTTTATTCCATATATTGCAAGGTAAGTTCTGCATCATACACAAGCTTATTATTTCTCATCAATGGCAGATAAACATCATACAGAAAGACTGGTCAGATTCCTGCACATTCAGACAGACACGCACACAGACTTTGGGAAACAGACACAGTTCATGCTCCAGTGAATTTCTCAGGCATTGATCCAGAAAGTCTGTCAGTTTAGATAAACCAGTGATACCATGGTAACCACAACAGGGATTTAGCGTAACCCGCTTCAAAAGTACTCCAAATTGTTTTTACTACAGCATGTGTTTGACATCTTATTACACCAGGGACAAAACAGGCTCTAAATAAGTCAAAAGATTTTGATATGCTTCAACTTTGAACACATTTTCAAAACACTGTGGTTTTATTTTACATCATTTATTCAGATGCAGTTCAGGAAGCAATATTGATGCGAGTAAAAATGTACAAATGCATCGTAACAGACACTAACTATAAAAATAACTGTTATTCGTCAAAGGGAGTTAGAAAGGATAATTTTACAGCCTTTGGATTAATGGAAAAATAAACACAGTCATTACTATTTATAAAAGGCCTCAACACCCATCTATTCGATAGAGCCTTTCCCTAGACCTTTTATTTATTACCACCCTTCTATTTTATTTGTATTTTTATTGTTTGTTTTTTATTGCTTTTTATTCATTCTACCGTGTTGTGTACTGTTTTATACTGTTCATGCTCACTGCTTGTAGCACTTTGCTTTATAACTGAAACCCATTATTATTATTATTATTATTATTATTATTATTATTATTATTATTTGTCCTTCTTTGTGAACATTACAATATTATCTGTGCATTTCTGAATATGAAATGCAGCCAAAAGAAAAGATAAGAAAGGTCAAATTAGTTTTCTCCAAATTATACTGTATCCAGTTATTCCAACAACGAAATAAATGGGCATCCATTTTAGGAGTGAAATCTAGGTATTCCAGCACCTTGCATCACGAGTATTGATGAGCAACTCTATCAAGGCCTTAAGACATCCAGTATTTTGTAATAACATGTTATTTCTTTGATCTTTATCGGTACAATCTGTGACATGCAGTGTGAGAGCAAAACAGTACTATAACCGATTCATTAGCCAATTTGTATTTTTAACATATTTTAACATCATGGAGTCAGCTGAATTTGGCATTCACAATATATTTAGATGGAAGTTAATCTAATTATAAACCTGTATATATTGTTAATATTTAGTTTGATGTGGTATTCTGTTGTTTATTGCGACCAACAGTGACTACAGCTGTGTGACCCACTTCAGTGTACAAACCTGTGTTTGCCACAATGGGGGTGATAAACAATTCATTAACTTCCTAGGCAGGATATAGGTGATGATGAAGCATGATGACATCCTTCTTGTCAGTGCAAAGTTATTAAAATATATACAATATTAAAGGACAGAAGCACACTCACTGCAGCGGGGAAATCTGTGGTTCCAAGTTTTAAGGCCAAGTCTGCCATCAAAACATAAAACAAATGAATAAAACTGCATCGGGTAAAATAGTCAAATAAAGGTCAAGTTTTTTCAAAGGATCTTTTGTCGTTCTCAGCTGTTGCAACTTTGCCCTCTCCGCAATCCATTTTTGCCCAAAAATGTCAGATAGTATGATATAGAAACATTCTAAAATCCAAAGGTATACAAAATATCAAAAGTAAATGTACAGGTCTTTAAAGAAAATTGGGTAAATTAGTTGCATTTTTGTGTATTAAACGTGTTCCATAAGATCATTTCTTATACAGTACTGCATACAGTATGTGTATACATCTTTGTTGAGGATGAGATAACACCACTTTCCTATAAACATTTTATATATTTATTGTATTTTAGGAGAAAACCATAATTCCATGAGCCCAAAGATGTATATAATACGAGAAGAAGAATACTTTCAGGCCAATTGATTTTACCAATTTAAAAGTGTCTTGCGATTTGTGCTCATGCACGGCTGGACACCAATAACATCAAATGACATAAAGCACAAATGTGATGTCAGATATTCTTAACCAAGCAAAATGCCAGTTCAATGTATTTCAGTATTTACCCAAACAATTCTGAAAGACGTCAATTTAAAGTACAGACAATTGTGACTCTTAAATTAACCATGAAATCCCACAGATGAATGTCAAAGTCACAAAAACTACAGTCACAAGCTAAACTGCGATTATCGATTCTCAGGGGAGCTTAAGATTCTCATTCCATCATTGCGGATATTTGAAACACATCAGATAGAAATGTTTCTTGTGTGCAAAAATCACAATTTCCGCCTTGCCACAAGTTGATTGTTAAGTGAGACCTTGACATGAACCTGTTTAGTGAAAGCACACCTGTCTGACTTTCTGCTTCCAGTTTGCCCACTATTTAAAGTCCTGATGGCTGTTTTCCTTAAATCCTCTGCCAAAACCAGGAACATAATCTGGCTTAATTTGAATCCATAATGCCTTGTTTTAATAATTGGTTCAATAGTGGCCAGCTATACCGTTATTTAAATTATTTTCCCTCTCCGGGTAACCATAAAGTACGAGGTCATGTTAGTCATCATCCTTGCCCAGCTGCATTCAACATATTTCCATATGTGACCGGTGGGAATAAAACATCAGAGAGGAGAGGTCTAATTTTTTATTCCAGTCCATTTACTGGCCAGCCAGTTTCAGCAGACACATGCAAAGACCGAGTTAATAGGTCAGAGCACTGGGGTGGTGTGTGTGTGTTTATGTTTGTGTGTGAGAGAGAGAGAGAGAGAGAGAGAGAGAGAGAGATATCAAAGCGTGTTCTGTAATTGGAGGGACAGTTGGGAAAGCCCTCTTGGCATTTAACTGGGAAATCCCAAGCACTGGTCTGGAGGAGGGGGAGGCGTGTGGGAATTATTTTGGGGAGAACCCCCCCTCAAAGGATGGAGGAGTGGTGCTCACAGTATGTACCACTGTGTGTGTGAGTGTGTGAATTTAGCAGCAAATGTGTGTATTGCATGTTTAATGTATTTATAATTGGGATTTCTGTTTAAGGGTATGTGTATTGGTTTTGTGAGTGTGTATGTGTATGTGTGTGTGTGTGTGTGTGTGTGTGTGTGTGTGTGTGTGCGCAGCTGTGACACGCAAAAGAAGGCCAGGGCCCCCGAGACAAATGTGGCCGCTTACCCGCTCGGTTGCCATGGAGACGGGGAGATGGGAAAGGCTCTGTTGGAATTGCCATTAAAATGGAGAGCAGCACCACTGCATGCCTGCACACACATGCACACAATGTATTCACATGAAGACAAAGCAAGCATAAAGTCTCTCTCTTGAACACACACACACATGCATGCACGAATGGCTACTGATTCCTTTGCATTCGTAGTGCTTCTGTATTTATCAAATGAGAGATGAGATTGTTGAGGTTGAAACCCAGCCAAAACTACAGCATCAATATCACAATTAATGGCTCTTTATTCTCCTGGGAACGGGTGTGTGTGTGTTGGTCTGTGTGTGTGTGTGTGTGTGTGTGTGTGTGTGTGTGTGTGTGTGTGTGTGTGTGTGTGTGTGTGTGTGTGTGTGTGTGACTTAATGGGACAACAATAAAATAGTGCTGTGAAAGAGAAAATAGCTGGACTCAGCAGACAAGACAGGGAGGGAGCTTGTGAATGCTTTTACCAATGTTGCTTGTGTGTGTGTGTGTGTGTGTGTGTGTGTGTGTGTGTGTGTGTGTGTGTGTGTGTGTGTGTGTGTGTGTGCGTGTGCGTGTGCATGTGTGTGTGTGTGTGTCTTTGCTTTTGCTAGTGGGCACATTTTTGAAAAGCAAAGGGATGTTAAGACTTGGTCTTGAGGTTTAGGTTTAGGTTAAAGTTAGGGTCAGGGATTAGGAAAGGAATAATGTCAATAAGGGCCCTTGCAAGTAAGGTTCTTCAAAAGTTAATGAGCTATTGGCTTTTCTTTGCTGCCAAGTAATGTATATTGGATGTCGTTGAAGGGATATGTAAGTATAAATTAAACAGTCAAGCTTCAATTTGCTTCTCACCTCTCTTCCTTGTCACAAACAACACTGAGATTGCAGAGTAAGCCATTCAGGAGGCCCTAGCAACTCACTCTCGGCTGTCGCCCTTCCCTCCTAGTAACTTATTTTGTTCCCATGTAATTGTCAAACCATTTAAAAAGATAATTGTGCAGTGGAAACAGTTGACATGTAATGTGTTAAGTATCAGATACGTCTGAACTCATTCATCAAAGGTGTTTTCAGAACCATTTTGCTCATCAGCTATCACAATAAATGTATAATTATGGAAACACAGTTGCTGTTGGTATGTCTGTTAAGTTATTTTTTGAAAACTGTCTCAATCATTTGTAGCAAGCTAGCTTATTAAGCTAATGTTAGCCTCACATGTTAGCTAAAAAGCTGCCTATATTTGACTTTAAAATGTTACAGCTGGCTTGTATTAAAACAGGAATCCAATAATCCAATTGTATACTTCACATAATATTGTGTAAATAGACTAAATGTCTACAAAGCGGCACCCCGTTGAGGATCAGTGTTAGCGTACATGGATATCGTTCCTGTGCCGTCAGTTCTAGTATCATAATCTTTAACCAACTTTTAATACATTCATGCTACACAGTCCCTGAATTGCAGACTGACAACAGTAAGCTTACACTCCCTGATGCATTATCCTGCTGCTTTACATTGGTGGTTTTGTGTGTCTGAGTAGAGTACTCCTGAGCTGGATTTCGTCTAAGGCATGAATACATTTGTGTGTGTATTTATAAGCCCAGCAAGGGTAGTCAGTCCACACACCCACCATAAAGAAAAGATGAAACTAAATGTTATAGAAGACCTCTGGGCTAAACACTTGATTCCCAACTGACTTCCTTGTTTTGTTATACTAAAAAAAGAAAGGATGGTGGTGTTAGGATGGCTGCAGCTTTGATGCATGGGATATTGATGTGAATTACACAAGTTTTCATGGGAGATCCTGCACTTGTGTCTGTTTCTTACCCTGTCCTTTTGTGTTTCTGTTGTTGGCTGACTGGCCTCATGTGTTAGACCCGGTTAGACCTAACAGATTCAAGTATTTGCCCTAGGCCTAGGCCAAAAGCTGCAAAAGATGCAGTTTCATAATACTGCTTCCTTGCTGCCTGCATAATCCTTTTTTCCCCCTGCCTTCATATCTAGTTTGTATTCATCCCTACTCCTTTCTTCTTAGATTCTCTTTCCCTAATTTAAGCTGCACCTCCCACTCCTTCTCTTGTTGTCATAAATCCTCACAGACAAGGAACATGTCTTTGTTGTTCTTTCTCCCTTCATTTTCAATGTCCTTTAAATATTATCACTTACTTTCAGCTTAAAAATGTATTAGTCATTTCAATACTTTTCACCAGCATTTGTCTCATTTGTAAGTATTTGAACTTGTCGGATCTAATTGTTTGCTTTAGAGAAAAAGACATGTCTCATTAAAAGACTGTATTTCTGCAAAGCTGCATCATCAGTGTGACACCGTCAGAAAACCCAATCAGCTAATTTGTCATGATTGAGACACATGTTCTACAAGGTTGGACCAAAAAGTACAAATTAAAAGTATTTCTTCAGCAAAGTAAAGTTTATAATAATTTCTAAAATCCATTACAAGTGTAAGAAGTTGTCTGCAGTTACTTTGGGAAGAGTGGCACACTACGAGGGCTTGGTGGAGGCTGTAATTAACGGCGAACACCATCCTTCTGCTGTACAGCTCATCTTCAAAGGACTGCTAAAACAAAGAGATTTCAGAGGAAGCCTGGCAGAACATTATCTCGGCTCCAGGTTGGCCTGGTTTATTTTTAACTTAATTAACGCTGTGTTACTTTGACAGATCATTTTCTAGCTGTGATTGAAGCACTCCTTATTTCACAGATCTGTGTCAAAGTGTGTGCATAACAATTGCTTAAATGAATACTGACACTAACGCGTGAGGATTTCACAGTAAGTCACTGCGCAGATGTCTCATGCACGCTGCCAGTAGTTAAAGAGTCATTCAAATGAATGAATAAGACTGTAGGCCTGTTTAAAGGATGCAGACAAAGCAGAGAAGGGAGCGTGATGTCACATTTACACTATGTTGATGCATCATTATGTAAAAATGGGTTGTACCATCAAGTACAGTGAATCCAACTCAAATGGAAGAAGTCCTTTGCTTTTCTCGAATTCCAATTGACTTCACGCTTGGCGGTGTATAAAGGACCCAAGGAAGTGCAGTTTAGAGTGCGAAGTCTTGAGATCAATGATAAATGTTATAAGTAGTTCCTCATGTACACACAAGTGTATTGAGAGGGGATCCCGTAACACAACACAAGCAGCCTGTTTGCTCACTGTTAGAACTACAGAAGGTCATGCTGAGTACATCTCGCTCTCTGTGGATATTCAACTATGGCCGGTGTATTCCTCAGCATAAGAGGAATCGAGAGTCGATTTTGAAGTCGGCCCGATGGGAGGTTCTCAAGAAAGCTGCGAAAAGCAATACCAGAAGCCACTCCGCACAAGCATGCTTTGAAGGGGCAATTTTGCAAAATGACACAAACAATCAAGCTACAGTATAATGTTAAGCTAACTACTGTAGTCACATTGTTATTGGTCCAAACACGGTAATCTTTGAAGCCGATATTGCTGACAAATGTTTATACCTTGATGCAGTATATTTGCTTTCTGCCAATTAAAAAGGTTTACATTTCAGAGTCTTAATGACAGGATTTGCTATAAGCTGGCAGGTATTTTGATCAAAAAGTAAGCTTTTACTCAACAAAATGTGATAAAGAAAAAGTACAGACATGGGAGGGCATGGGAGGGCATGGGTGACAAGGGCAGGAACACAGGCAGGACCGCAGGGAAACAGAACAGGAACTGTATAGACGACGATGTGACAAAGAACACAAGGGGAGACAGGCTTACACACAAGACTAATCACAAAGACAAGAAACAGCTGGAGAGGGCAGGCAGAAACACAAGGCAGCAGGTGAACACAATCACACAGGCGGGAAAACTAAATGACAGGAAGTAAAAACATACAACACACAAAGAGATAAAACATTTCAAAATAAAACAGGAAACAATTAACACTAAGATCATGACACTCAACCGTAAAACAGTAAAAGTTATTTGTTGTTTTCTTTCGAGCAGTTTCTGTTGTTGCCTTGGTCAAGCCAAGTCACGTTTTTCATAAACGACAATTAAAATCAACCCATCTTCACAAGTTGTTGTGCAGACCAGAGCAGGTAGCTAAAATCACAAACACGGATCACATGGTGAGCCTTGCCGAACATTGAAAAGGTTCAACGGAGTTGTTGAACTCAAGCATAACATTTGCTGACATAATGGAAGAAAATTGCCCATTTGTGGGGTTCATTTTGAATTGTGCTAGAATGATCCATTCATCCATCCATCTTCTCCCGCTTATCCGTGGTCGGGTCGCGGGGGTAGCAGTTCCAGCAGAGAGCCCCAAACGTTCTTTTCCCTGGCGACATCAACCAGCTCTGGCGCTCCCAGGCCAGCGAAGAGATATAATCCCTCCACCTGGTCCTAGGTCTACCCCTTGGTCTCTTCCCAGCTGGACGTGCCTGGAACACCTCCCTAGGGAGGCGCCCAGGTGGCATCCTAACTAGGTGCCCGAACCACCTCAACTGGCTCCTTTCGACGCGAAGGAGGAGCGGCTCAACTCCGAGTCCCTCCCTGATGACCGAACTTCTCACCTTATCCCTAAGGGAGACACCAGCCACCCGGCGGAGGAAACCCATCTCGGCCGCTTGTATCCGCGATCTCGTTCTTTCGGTCATGACCCATCCTTCACGACCATAGGTGAGGGTAGGAACGAAAATGGCCCGGTAGACAGAGAGCTTTGCCTTCTGGCTCAGCTCCCTTTTCGTCACAACGGTGCGGTAAAGCGACTGCAGTACCGCTCCCGCTGCTCCGATTCTCCGGCCCATCTCACGCTCCATTGTTCCCTCACTCGAGAACAAGACCCCGAGATACTTGAACTCCTTCACTTGGGGTAAGGACTCATTCCCTACTTGGAGTGGACAGTCCATCGGTTTCCTGCTGAGAACCATGGCCTCAGATTTGGAGGTGCTGATCTTCATCCCAGCCGCTTCACACGCTAGAATGATACTAAATGAAAATGTGTCATCAAACTTCCCCACCTTGTGATGTGTATACAAAGCTAATTTTCTACAAACCAACCATTGCAATCAGTCTCAGGACACATTTGAGTCTTGTAGCCCAATTGCTGAGTCATCCAGTTGTTCACAGGTTTTTTATTTATTTGTGAGTCACCTTTAATTTGATTTGTCCTGTATATCTTGTGGGTAGAATGTTGGTTGGATGCTTTCCAGACTTAAATCTTACATTGTGTAGCCTTTTCTTTGCAAGGCTAAATGTCACTGTCAGAACAATGATGTCAACCCATGCATATTATATTACACCCCTCTCACATTCTGGTAATATAATTACCGCAGTGTTGACATTTATAATGTCAGCAGCATAAGATCAATGTGTGTATGATTGAAAACAAAATAGTGTACTGCTACAATCAAACATTATGTTCATTTCAGTTCAGTGTATTTATGATGACAAAGTGCTTTGAGCGAGACATCGGTGACCTTTGCATGAGGGCTACTGGGAAATATAAGTTACAAAATATCATATTCTTTTCTATTTTGTGACACATGAATCTTACAGCGTGGAAGATGTTTGTGCACAGTCAAGACGAGTTACTGTTTTATTTGCATCACATCTGTTCTTGTGCTGCGTTCACTGACCTGTGAGAGTGTTTGAGGGAAGGAGAGGTGACAAAACATGAGAGAAGAGGAAGAGAAGAAAAGGTTGTAGGTGTTTAAAGAGGGAGGAGAGGAGGCAACAAAAGACTGTACGTTGTATTATTTATCTCCTGCAGATGTAAGTCTACATTATTTATCCTCATGGGCAACGGCAAGTGTTTTTATTACAGTCTTCTGCATTAGACATGATGGTGGAGAATGTAATCAAACAAACAAACACAAATAAATATTGTTTTTGGGATGTATTCTCATTTTAATATTTTTCTTTTGGGCACTTCACTGCACTGAGCATGTGTTTTCCTCTATGTGTCCCCTGTGTGTGTGTGTGTGTGTGTGTGTGTGTGTGTGTGTGTGTGTGTGTGTGTGTGTGTGTGTGTGTGTGTGTGTGTGTGTGTGTGTGTGTGTGTGTGTGTGTGTGTGTGATGAGTCACAGTGAGCTTGCAGCCCTGAGTCTCTAATGGAGATGAATGCTGCCTCCTCCACCTCACAACACTGATTTAATCACACAAATTGCAGTCCAACTCACCTTTGTGTGTATGTACCATGTGTGTGTGTGTGTGTGTGTGTGTGTGTGTGTGTATAATCCTCTGTCGTCCTATAGGTAAGACCACGCATCGCAGAGTTTCTGAGAGAGCACCCCAAGGCCTGGGTATGAAATGGCTATAGTGTGAGACAGTGTATGTATTTATGAACGTTTGTGTATGCCAGAGTGTATGTGTATAGTTCCATACTTTAGAGGACAGTGCCCTCACTAGAGAGGGAGAACTCTGCGTTTTGAGGACATCCTGCAGCTCTCTCACATTTTCAGGAGTTATTTTTGGGTCAGGCAGCGAGTTTACGGATGAGATTAATGATGAATTTGCCTGAGGTGCGGGGTTAAGCATAAAATGTGAGTTTATTAAAAAGAGAAGGTTACAGCAGATTGAGAATTTGGGTTTTAAATTAAAATATAAATTATTAAGCGTAAGATTAAGTTTCCGCCTGAAATGCCGAAATGGAGTGTCTTGTCTGAGGGACTCAACAGTAAAGAAAGAGTCTCTCACATTTTTGTTTACTTTCTTTATATCTCAAAGTAAATAGCTTAATCTGTATCACCATAGAAACCATTTGAAGTCTTCTTTCCGTGACATCATAACCCCATTCATGCTTCCCAGGCCCCTCAGAGAACATCTGCTCCCATTCAGTTCAAATTGTTCACCTCCAGCCGAGTCTGGGGCATCTTGACTGCTCACAGACTCAGTCAGTGATGATTAGATCACAACAGGAAAACTTTTCCCTCCTCAGAGAGCAGGAGTCATCGTTCCCTTTAAATCTGCTTTTTCAGCCCCCTATGATTGGTTGTTTTGTCATAGAAAGTACAAAAAGCCTCAGCATGTGTTTATATCAATGGCCAGTAAATGTGCAGTCAGCTCAGTTTTATGAAGATGAAAACTGGGACACTGTTTTCGTCAAGCTGCACACTGATTGTATAACAGCCCCAGCATGAATAAAACTGGGCTCCATGTTTCTATTTATTTTCATGGTGAATTATTCATAATTTTTCCTAAATCTGTAATTAAATGTGTATCATATAACTAGGGCCAAGAAAGGGTGGGTGGAGGGGGTCTGGAGGACGGGTGGAGGGCGGACGGCCCGGGGGCAAGGCAGAGACCAAGGATGGGGTCTATGGCGGAAGGCCCGGGGGCAAGGCAGAGTCCAAGGTGGGGAACTTGGACGGACGGCCCGGGGGCAAGGCAGAGTCCAAGGTGGGGAACTCGGGCGGACGGCCCGGGGGCAAGGCAGAGACCATAGAGGGGCGAAGGCCACAGCGGGCAAACTAAGGGGGCCGGACTCGAGGGCGAAGACCGCGGCTCTCAGGGGGCCGGGCCTCAAGGGCGAAGACCAGACAGCTCCGGAGGCCGGGCAGAACCCGGTGTCGGCCGAACAGGAACCGGAGCCAGTGGGACAGGCTTCGGCAGGATCCCCCACGGAAGAGGACCAGGAGTTGGCAGGACCCCCGGCGAAACAGGTGATGGCGGGACCTCCAACGGAACAGGAAAAGGGGTTGGCAGGACCCCTGGCAGAAGAGTTGTCGGCGGGACCCCCAGAGGAACAGGACATAGGATTGGCAGAACCCCCGGCAGGAGAGTAGTCGGCGGGACCTCCAACGGCACAGGACATAGGGTTGGCAGGACCCCTGGCAGAAGAGTAGTCGGTGGGACCCCCAACGGGACAGGACATAGGGTTGGCAGGACCCCCGGCAGGAGAGTAGTCGGCGGGACCTCCGACGGCACAGGACATAGGGTTGGCAGGACCCAGAGAGGGAACTGGAGAGGAAACTGGAGAGTTGACTTGAAAGGGGACTCGAGAGGGGACTCGAGAGAGAGAGGGCTTGAGAGGTAACTCGAGAGGGGACTTGAGAGAGAACTCGAGAGGTGACTCGAGAGGGGACTTGAGAGGGGACCCGAGAGGTGACTGGAGAGGGGACTCGGGAGGAGACTGGAGAGGGAACTCGAGAGGTGACTTGAGAGGGGACTCGAGAGGAGACTCGAGAGAGGGCTTGAGAGGTAACTCGAGAGGTAACTGGAGAGGGGACTCGAGAGGGGACCTGAGAGGTGACTGGAGAGGGGACTCGAGAGGAGATTGAGAGGTGACTGGAGAGGGAACTGGAGAGGTGACTTGAGACGGTCGGTACGCCGACAGGACACGGGGTGCTGGAGTCGGCCGGTACGCCGACAGGACACGGGGTGCTGGAGTCGGCCGGTACGCCGACAGGACACGGGGAGCTGGCGTTGGCCGGAGAGCCAGTACTGGAGCCGGTACTGAAGCCGGAACCATGGCTGCTGGGGCCAGGACTGGGGCTGGAAACTTGGCTGTGGGAACCGGAACTGAAGCCTGGATCATGGCTGTGTGGGCCGGTTCTGGAGCCGGTAACATGGCTGTAAGTTCCAGTTCTGGAGCAGGGACCATGGCTGCATGGGCCAGTTCTGGAGCCGGAAACATGGCTGTGGGAACCGGAACTGAAGCCTGGATCATGGCTGTGTGGGCCGGTTCTGGAGCCGGAAACATGGCTGTAAGTTCCGGTTCTGGAGCAGGGACCATGGTTGCTGGGGCCGGCACTGGAGCCGGAACCATGGCTGATGGGCAAGGAACCGGAACACGGAACCATGGCTGTGTGGGATGGTACTGGAGCACGGTACCATGACTGTGTGGGCCAGCACTGGAGCACGGAAACATGGCTGTAAAGTCTGGTTCTGGAGCAGGGACTATGGCTGCTGGGGCCGGCACTGGAGCCGGAACCATGGCTGATAGGACCGGTACCTGAGTACGAGCTGGCTTCCTGACCTTGCGTCTTTTAGAGGTCTTTTGGAGGCTCCGTGGACCTCCAAACGCCAGGCGGGATCCCAAGGAAGGGTCAGAGAATGGAGACTGGCACTCAGGGCTACGAGAAAAAACTCTGAGAAACTCAGGCAATGAGCTTCTCAACCATGGCACGTTGTCCACCTCCATTTGTGCCTTTTTGAGGACAGCCTCTTTGTCCCTTTTAGCCGAGGTTCTACTCCATTCAGCATAATGACACTGAAGAGTGTACTCTCGGGAGAACAAGTCCAAATAAAAATAAAAATCTGCTGGGTGCATTGTTGGTCGGTCCATTCTGTCAGGATGCGTGGAAAAGGTAGGACCCAAATGCAGAATTGAACAAAAAGCGAGCTTTATTAAATCATAAAAGCTGTGGCAAAAAGGCAGTATCCAAAAATATCCAAAAACAAACGAGCAGCACAAGGAACACGGACCGTGGAAACATGGAGGGGAAACAATGGACCGACATGGAACACAGGGGAAGACTAAATACACAGAAGGGTAATCACAGGACAAGACACAGCTGGGCAGGGGAGGGAGAAACACAAGGGCAACAGGTGAACACAATGAGACAATCAGACACACCAGGGAAACTAACGACAGGGAGGAGGACAAAACACCAATTGAACAGACTTACAAAACCCATAACCAGACAGACAACACTAAAACCGTGACATAAACCTAGGAGGAGTGTGACACTTGATGTGAGAAGTAGGGTCATTTTCTCATAGACTTCTATACAACCACTAAATTCACCCCCTTCGGCCGTTAGAAATAATAAAAGTTTAAGGCACTTGCGCATTGGCCTAACTTTTCAGAACCCGAGGATGCACATTCCATGAAATCCATCCAGTAGTTTGGGATGAAGTTCAAGTGCAGCAACACTTTTGAAATGTCAGATTTAATAGTCTGCCTCCATACTCCAATTTTGTTAGAACTGTTTGAAACTTATATAAACACTAACAAGGCTCTGAAGCAAAACTTGTGCGATTTTATTGTGTCAAGAAAAGATAATCTTTCCAGCAATGCTCTGGGCGGCTTAACCATTGTGGTATTTCTTTGGGGAAATACCCCTCCACTGTCTTTTAAATACACAGAAAGAGATGGTGATGGAGAACCAGAGTGATACAGAGGAGGCGCTGAGAAATGGCGAGGCATCTCAGGAGCCAGAGAAAAGGAAATAAACGGACAGATGAAGAGAGATACATAAGTGGCAACAACAACATAGAAGAATTTCCAGTGGCTGTGTTTGTGATCAAACAGATGAACACAGTATGAAGCGGGACAGGAAAATACCACAGAATGGGTGTCATGATTTATGGCTGATGCAGATGAAAAGCTTCCGCTCCCTCCACAGCTCCGGGGCGGGCTTTTGTCTTGCCTCACTAATCCTCCATGCACCCCCTTCTCTCTCTTCCCTAAACCCACCTCCTCCCCGAATGTCCCCAGTCTGTTTCCCCATCATCCCTCTCACTTCTCCCCCCCTTCAAGTGGACCGTGTTTCTTGCCCTTCGCTCCCCATTGAACCCTTCTTCTTTGATTTCCCTTCGCTCCCTGCACTTCAATCCTGCCCCCTCTTGCCCCCCCCCCGTGATCCCGTGATCCAGTTAAAGCCTCATGTCAGCATTAGTGTCGGTTCACACAGCTGTACACCACATATTAATCCAGACAGCCGTTGTGTGAGTCTGGGAGTTGGAGGCAGAAAGAGTCTAGGTCAGCATCAGCATCTGTCCTGCATGGCCAATATAAGGGAGGAGTTTGGGGGCTAACGAAATGGAACAGTGCCTCTTATTAGAACAAGCTTTTGATATGAATTGAAAAAAGTCCACAGGACAATCTATTGTTAAGGTGTTTTCAACTTATTTTTCTTTACCTAAAGTAGGAAGAATACTAAAAGCAATA
The DNA here is from genome assembly GCF_902827115.2 of Pseudochaenichthys georgianus. Lineage (NCBI taxonomy): Eukaryota > Metazoa > Chordata > Actinopteri > Perciformes > Channichthyidae > Pseudochaenichthys > Pseudochaenichthys georgianus. The sequence goes on along the minus strand of NC_047514.1, from coordinate 9,653,233 downwards.
GTTTAATATGTTGGCATACATTAAATATTTGTCTTCGTGGAGCCTTTTCAGGAGATCACTACGTCCAGCAAGAAAAAGGCATGCGTACAACCACCCAATATGCATCAATTTGTAATTTTCAAACTCAAAAATCCCTTCCACAAAAGCTTACGGTCCAAAAAGATATCTGAGAGGAGTATTTCTGATAGGTCTTTCTGGTTTGCTTTTAGGTTGTGGAAAGTGCTATAGTATACAGAGATGTTATTTTGAAGAAAGGAAATTATTAAAGAAGAACTCCCCTCTCATCACATCCGTCTTTCCTATCCTTCTTTTCGTATTTCCTCCTGCTTTCTACTCCCTCATCCCTTTTTTGTTCTTTTGTCTTCCAGTTCTTATTTGCCCTGGATGTTCTTCCAATCCTCTTTCTTGCCCCATTCCTCTCTCTTCTCTATAGTCTCCTCTTTTCACTCCTTGTAATTTCATCACCCCTCTTTGTTTTTCATTTTCTCTATCTACTCCAACACCTCTCTCCTCCCTCTATCTGTCTTTTCCCTCTCATCCCTAACCTTCTTCTGTATCCTCTCTCTTCTATCTCTCTTGTGCTTAGACTATTTTCTAAATATCTCCAGGGATGGTTTATCCTTTCTGACCTCCCTATCCTTCTCTTTTCTCCTTTACATCTTTCCTTTGTCACTTCTTGTCCCCTCATTCAATGTGCTTTTCTCTTCAAGGAGCTGAGCGCTACCCACCCTGGCATCAGTTTGTTGGTTGCCACGACAACCCCTGAGCCAAGTTATTTATAGCAGCCGATCAGCATGACTCCCACACAATACAGGCTGTGTGGACGTGTCTTTTTTTTAATATATTTGTGCCTGTGTGTAAACTTTCCTTTTCAAATATCAGTTGAGCAATGTACATACAAATGCATAAAGGCCTACATGAATTTGTTCGATTGAATTTCCACTTGGGGATATATAGCTGTATTTGGCAGTAGTTCACACATGCTAACTCTTTATTTGGAGGTATTTAATGACCATCAGTCGTAAGCATAGTCCCAGTGTTTGACATTCCAATCATCCAACACATCCAGTATGGTCGTGTCCAGAAGTTAACCCACAATTAGCAAAATGTTGGCAAAAGCACGACCTATATTGCCCTTAACCGAAAATGCCTAACCCTAACTTAGCTTAACAAGCTAACCCGTGGCTACAATTAGCAAGCTAGCTAAGAGGAGGCAACACATTATCAGACCACTTTGGAGATAGGAGAAGGCCCCTTTTTCCTCTTTTGGACGAAGTTAACAGCCTTACCCCAAGCTAGCAAGCTAACTTGTATCAGACCAGTCTAAACAGGAATTATAGATTATTCAGAAGTGCCGTATCCCTTTTTATACAAGAGAGCGCACAAGTTATTTTACATTTTTAGTTCCTTGAGATTCACAAATTTGTTTTGCGCATTTGTTGACCATCAAATTATTTTGCAATGGTCCCAAGTAGTCACCTTGATTGCATGACCATTACAGTATTAATTTCCACGTACCTGTTTTATTTATCTCTTCACACTTTTGATGTAATTGCTGGAAGCTGTTGGAGCTTTCTTAGTTCCCCTGAAGGATGACAGCAAAGCAGATAAGAGGTTAATAACAGAGGATTGTGGTTAGTCTGATAGACAAGTAAGAATCATACCCATACCATACGTAATTAATATTACGCAACACTTTATCACAACATGAGCAGTTCTGAGGGGATTTATTTTCTGAATAGCAAGCTTCGTTGTCTACAGTATGTTCTGTCAAGTTAAGCCTTTATAGTTAAGTGAAATTGAGTGAGGCCACTCAAAAAATCTTACTAAATATACATTTCGTATATTTGTTTCAAGATAAAAAGGGAATCTCTGGGTGCACTGGAAACAAGAGGACATATAAAACCTCTCATTGTCTGGTCTTGTATTTTTGTGTGTGTGCATGATTGTATACAAGTCTCTCAACATTGATCACAGCCAAGGCCGGTGCTTCGTGGCCAGCCTGTGAGGTTACCATGGAAACCAGTCCACCGCTTAGGAGCCGCCGAGAAACCAAACACCCTCCAATCAATAAGCTTCTTGAATAATGGGGTCGTAGACACACACAAAAACAAAACACAGACACACACACCCAGCAGTCTGAGCGTGACTCTGAAGCTCCATCAATAAATAGAAATTCAGCTACTCATTCAGATGGAGTAGAGTGAGGGGAAAGGGTAAGGAAGAGTCTTTTGAAACCCACTGAGACACTTAACTGAGTGTCATAGAGAGAAGGCATGGCAGTTGGCAAACTGCTGAAGAGGAGGATCTGGAGTGTGACTATCAGCTTTACAAAATGTTGTGAGAGGAGCACGGAGACTTTGAAATACAGAATACACATGGTGGGTGTTGATAGTGTAAAGAGGACTACATATACTTCTATGAATATGATAATGTGTGAACATTTTCACAAAAGTAACATCACATTTTATCTGGGTTAAAATTACCTGAGAAAATGTTCAGGTAATGTTAAATATGTGTAGGCAAAATAAGACTTGTATAAAGGTGTCAAGGTAAGTGTTACAAAAAACAGCTTTGTGTATGCTAGCTTGTTACGTCCCAAATGTACGTTCATTGTTAGGCGACAACTTTTAGTGGGTAAAGTAATTATGACAAGAGCAAATAAGGTGACTCTGGTAATGTAGTTCAAACACAGGACTTTTTTCCTGCAAATAAGGTGACTCTGGTAATGTAGTTCAAACACAGGACTTTTTTCAGGAAATTGTGTTAATGACTTTCTTCCACTTTGAGACCTAGTACATTACCAAGTCAGACAGTGCATTACCCGCGTAAAAAACATACATATATGTTGCAAATGTACTTATTTGAAAACCAACATTTTATGTTTATCTCGTGTTTTTCCCAAACGTTACTGAGTCGTTTTTTGCCTATAATTAATTACGCGTCTTTCTCTCAGCAATCACTTCTAGTTTCGGCCCACATGCCTTTATGTTCTTATGTCCATTGCAATATGTAACTCTTTTCCATGTTGTTACTTTCCAGGGAGGAAAGCTTGGTCACCAAACTTTAGATCAGCCTAATAAATATGTCATTTCCTGGTGTTAATTGATTTTGGTATATCACTATGTGTCAATGGGCGCGGCCATTAATAATACAGAATCGTATTATTGTGTGACCCTTTCACCGACATGCTTTATTGCATATCTATGATCAGATTGGTGAAACACTGCACTGTGTTGTTTAGTCTGTGTGAAGCCTACTTGGCAGATGAAGAGAATAGCATGCATACAGTATATGAGATGACAAGTCACTGTGATGTAGGGAAAGCTGATATTCCTCTGGGTGTGTGTGGGTGTGTAGAAAATATTTCAGATGTACAACACAATCAAAAGACTCCTGCATACTGTTCAGGTTAAACCTTTGACTTGTTATGCAAGTGTTTGAAAGGGATTGGATTTAAATGTAGGTACCATACATTCATCTCATGTTTAAACGGTTGGAAAGAAGTGAGCCGTCATCACATTATTGCCCTGCCGTTATCATGTAACAATTTTTAAGTGCAGGAATCTACCCTGTCCTCTTCAATGTCTCGGAGAGCGAAGATCCGCTGAAATGCCCTTCTGAATGCCAACATTGCAGAGCTGTGTGTACTTGTGGCTCAATTGTTTGTTTGAACGACTCTTAACTGACCTCTCTCTTGTTCCCTTTTCATCTAAAGAGTGCACCAGCTGGATGAGTCCTTGTGGTGTTCTTTTAAACTTAACAAACTGTGGTGCAGAATCTTGAACCTAAATGTCTTAATCCACAAGTCTTTTAACTACAGCTTATTTTCCCTTTTTACAAAAAATAATTTGAAAGATTAATAAGGAAAAAGACCACCGCCATTCCATACACAATTTGTAGCTACACCTTCGAAAAGTAACGGACCATTATTATTTCATATATAATCCAAGTTATTGCGAACCAGGAACTATGAGAAGGGACACAGAGTCTGGTTTGGTAGTTGGTGTACAAACTTGGGTCTTTTCAAGTAGACTACTTCTTAGTCCAATTATCACAATTTGACCTTTCCGTTTTTTTAATGCTTTCTCTTGGCTTACATCACCCTTCTTCACATCCACACAGTTGAACACAAACATCTTAGCATTGACAAACATCCATGGTCTCTTCTGCTGTCAGCAAATAAAAAGATGTCCTGAGCAATTAGGTAGATTGCCTTGTTAAATAGAACATTGGCATTTATTGCCTCTGCCAAAAGGTTATGGTTTGGTATTTGGTTTGTTTGTCTGTTTGTCAGCGGCATTACTGAAGAACTACTGGAAAGCCTTCCCAAGGCTACTACTGCCCTGATAGGATCTAGTACAACACCCCACATTTACCAAATGTATCCACCACATCTTTAGACTTTTTCAATGCTATTAAATTTAACTTGTGCTGAGTGCTCTTTTTCTTGATTTTACATGCAGTAACATCAGTTTTTCTGCTCAGTTTGATTAACGTGACTGAAGGCCACAGATGAGAGACAAGGGGAGGAGTGAAAGACCTGGGTTGAAAAAGTAGAGGATTGGAAGTGGGGGAGCCTGAGTACAGAGTGTAATGTAGCGTGCTCCCTGAATCTAGATCACTGAACACACTAGTGTTTCTTTAGTAATTTCTTGTAGCAGAGATGGGCTCCCTGGTTTTCCTTCACCGTGTCTGTCCCAGTTCTAGCAGCAGTGCATTCACAGTGCTAAGTTAAGACTAGCCAGGTCACAGAGGTTTGACTGCAAATGTAGACTTTGGGACAAGATGTTACGTAATAAGTTTGAGTAACAACTCAATGGTGTAAAGGGGCGAGACAGAGATGGCAGTTGGTTATTTCCACTTGGAATTACCCTGTTATTCACGATAAATCCTCAGTAAAATGATCAACATTCATCCTATTCTGTTATCTGGTTTGGGATGTGGCTTGATTTGAAAAGCTCCATTAATTAGGTGATATTGGCTTTTAGACACCAACATTATTTGTAATAGAAGTTGTTTTGTTGCCAACAAATGGCTGTTGAAGGAACTCCATTATCCAAATATCTTTAAATATCAGTCAATCAACCTGTGAAATATTTATAACTATCAGAATCTAGTTTTTAATCCCATTCAAGCATTTCATTGACTAGGAGTTTGAGATATATGTTTAGTTTGTTTGACAACAGGATTACGGGAAAACTACAAGCCAGAATCTGGTGGAAGGTTGTAATACAGAACCTATTACATGTTGGACCGGATTGACCTTGACGTCTGAGCTGTGCCCTTCTGGTAGTGATTAGTTTTTTTCAATTTTAACTTGTATTGCTGTAATTGTGTAGTCCTATTTTACCGCAGTCCTGAAATGTTTCATTAAACCAAGGTGCTGGATAAATAAAGTGTAATACTATTCTATAAGAGCTTCATATGTGTCCAACAAAGAGACATTATTATGGAATATCATCACAATATTTGACATATATTCAATTTATATTGAAACCATAGTAAATTGCACCATTATGAATCTTGAGAATCCCATATCCACATTACATCTAGTTCGACAGCGAACCATTCCGCCTGTTTAACCGCTGAAGCCCCATGAATATGAAGCAGCATTGAGAAGGACACAAAGAATCCTCTGCGGGATAAGGAGAGGAGAGTTCCTATAGGACCAGGAGGTCTATAGGGCAGGCTGCCTGGGAATATGCGGACTAGACAGCCGATTTGCTTGTAACACAAGGTCCCTACACAGAATTAAGCACGCTCCACTGGACCCGACTACGAGTCTGACTACGAGTCTTGTCCCCGCCCCCCTTTCGACAAGCCACAGCATCCATCCTCCTCACGCGCTCACACGCTGCGTGATCCCCATCACAAACTGAGAGCGGCGGCTTTGCTGAGCCGATGGAGTAGTAGTAGTAGTGGGAGTGCTCGCAGCTTCCTTTCGCCTCTATTCTCCTCCTTATTTTCTTCAATGGATTCGCCTTTTCTTTGGAATATTGCTTCGACCCACCGCGGTAAGTGTGCGTGGTGTCTGCAGATGCTGTGGGGGGAGAAATACGAGGAAACGCTATTGTCTGTTGCTGAGGCAAGTTCGGACCTTAATCAAGTCACAACGCGGAGGTCTCGTAAGATAAAACGAATCAGAGCTCACTCTCAAAACGGGTTAGTGAACGCACCATCAGAAGGAAATGGGTGTAGAATAGTGTTTTAATGATTGTAAAGAATCGATATCGGTATTTTGCACAGACACCTGTCTCTACCAGCAACAGTGACCGCCGTCCAGGGCTTATTTACGCCCCTACAAATATGCATTTTGCCCAAATTGCGTGTTCCAGTGCTGTGAATCTCCCGTTTTATTACACTAAGACAAACATTCGTGCAAATGTTTCGCCTTCGTTGCATAGGAACATGTATCTTCAAGACCAGCGTGAAAAATTCGGCCCCATCTCCCCGCCCCCCAACATCTCAGCCAGGGAGGCTCTTCCTACCCAACCAGCCCCCCTTAGACATGGCACGGTGCAGTGGTTGCTTTTCAGATCACTGAAAGACTGAAATCCTATGCTTGTTAAAATGCCTTTGTGGAAGATGAAGGGTGATTAATTGAGTGCAGCATTGATTTCTTATTCTATCAGATTCAGAAACATGCATATGTATGTGGATCTGCAGGATTGGCCTGAGCTGGAGTAAGACAAAGTGGCAGCTTATATTCTATTATTGCTCTAATACCAGCACAATATGAATACAATCCTATATCTGATGCAAACGAAAGGCTTCTTTGTGATGATCTTGGTCTTCTCTCACCTCAATACTCTGCATTCTGCACACAAGGACACAATGCATCAGGGATAATTCAGTGTAAGTTGTGCATACAGTTTGTGAATGTGTTTAAACAGTACAGATTACATCTTGGATGAATAGCAACACAATTATTTGCAGATTTACAGTTGCCATGCATTGCAGATGAGCCAAATTATTCAGCAAACCAGTGACCAAACGTTTTCTGGACTCTGTGTAGCATAAATCGTGTTGCTCTTAAAAATTGTTTTAAAATATCTTCTCATTTGTATTCACTTTTTCTCTTTTTACTGAATAATATTCACTTTATGCAGTATTAAATCCTCCTAGTGCCCCTTGGCTGAGCACTGCAAGTAAGATAGTATCACCCACCCAGAGGCACTACAGTATATTTCCACCAGCTATTTGTACCTGTGAATTTGAGCATTCTGCTCTGTGTGTTTATACAGGTGTATTCATGCTCGTCCCTGTAGTCTAGCAGGCAAATAGTATTATTCAGCAGACATGGCAGGTGGCTGGGCATCAGGTGAGACTTTTTCTTGGCTGTCAGGAGGGCCTGCCTGATTGCAAGAAACCACTTGGCATGCACCCACCATGCCATCTACATAGTGGCACAACTGTGCATTCATATAGTGTGTGTGTGTGTGTGTGTGTGTGTGTGTGTGTGTGTGGTGTTGAGTATGCAAATGAATCCTGCGTGAAAGTGAAGGCACACAGGAGTGCATGTGTATATTACTCATACAGAATACTTTGTTTTGCTGTAGGCTGTGTGTGTGTGTGTGTGTGTGTGTGTCTATCTTTAAAAGGTTATGTCACTTTTGACCAATCATACAGCAAAACAGGCTGAGGTCACAGTGACATCATCATGGCTGGCAATGATACACTGTGGTGATGTTAGTCTGTGACATCATGAGCAGCACCAATAATTCAGATGTGAGGTCTCGCTTTGTAACATGAACACTCATTCAATTCATGATGGTTTTTGTTCCTAGATTTTATTTTTAATCAGTGATCCAAGTGTTATTATTATGATGTTGCAATGTCAGCAGCTGATTTTGATTTAGTTTTTCTATTATTGACATTTGATTATTGTGTGTTAATACTCGTTTGACTTCAGTAAAATCATTTTGTTAGCCTGTGCAAAGTCTAAAGACGGTTTTTACAGTGTCATGGATTAATATTGGATCTTTAGTTGTCTGAAGTTGTGGTAAAACACATTTTGTGATACCACAGTCGTCATGTGAACTGGTTTACATGTTATTGCAGCTACTTTGTCCCATTTGTCCTTATGATTTATGTAAATTATGATTTATTGCTTGATTTATGTCCTGGGAGATCATCAATCAATATTTGATTGATGTTGGCGTTGTTGCTCTCAGAATAGACCTCAGTTTGTACCCTATTGGCAATACTGGGTTTGTAAACACCACAATACTGTTTTAGGATAATGTCCATGTTTATTTTGAACTACCGCTATATTTTATTCAGCTACAGTACTGTTCTGTATCACAGTGTATTGGCATTATACACAGTAAATAAATGTATTTTGTACTGTCATTCGAAAGGGTTTGAAACTGTCAATATAAATCAGCAACTATACAAATATCTTTTATAATAATATTTCACTAAAGTGGTCAATTATACACTATGATATTTCCATTGTATTTGCATTCTTTATGCTTCCACTTTTAGTCCCGCAAGTCCAGCAGGAAAAATACCTCTGCAAAACATGCTTGTCTTATCATCTCAAATCTCCAAGTAGAGGACACTGAGATGATTGCTTGTGACATAGTAGAGCATCCCATGACATTTATCAAAATGAAATTCAGCTGTAGTGTATGATCACCTCTTCACACATCACATGTGACAAATCCAAACATACACACATCTATTCTAGCTGTTTACACATCTGTTTCTTTGAGCATGCAACGATGGAATATTGTCCTTAGCACGAGGCAAAAGGCTGTTCTGTAATGTGTAACAAATCACAATAATGACAGGGAGACACCAGCAGATGCTTTGTTCTTAAAAAACCATGAGGCGGCCATATAGATGTGAGTCTGCATTAAGCCCTGACCTCTGATCTCACGTCTGATATCTAACTCCTCCTCCACTCCCACATCAGAGACTGGTTATTGATCACATGCACACACACGTACACACATACAACCCTTTCCACGCTCCATAGATAGCAGGTATTTGATTACCACGAGATGTGGGGCAGTGTTATTAGAGCATTGGGGGTTTCCTGATTGGGCCATATATCTGTCGCTAGGGTGTCTCTGGGGAATGCTTAGCCCTAAGGTGAGATAAGGCCTGCCTCCGGAGACCGAGGGGCCCTGGCTTTATCTAGAAGGAGGCTGATACACACAGGTGATACGGTGTGATCTCATGAATATTTTTGCTTGGGTTTGCCAGCAGAAATACAATACAGCAGCAGCTAATGTGGTTAAACATCTATATTAACAAGGATGCTTGATTCATTTGAGGGGAAAGTGGAATGTTGTTGGCGCCAATTCACAAATAAACTCAGTATTTGTAGCTTGCCAGAATGCAGTGCGAGCTTCTCAGCCCAGGCTTGTGTATGTAATTAGTTTGAATGGGAGCTAATGGAGAAATACTTACAGCCAAATGTTGTTGCTGGCTGAGAGCCCTGGTTTTGTTTGTTGTTCGTATGGTATTAAAAAGGAATTTGAGATTGGTAATTTTTCTTATTTGGTTACTTGGTGAAGAGTAATATGGTTAGTAGTTATTTTTAGTGCCTTTCAATGAATCTTCGACCGTCGACATTGGCAGACGTTGCAGCAACATTAATTCACAAATGATTGAATTGAATTTGAATTGAACATCAAATCTCCTGCTGGACCTCCTCAGCATCTATCATAATGACAAGCAGAGGGAAGTCATTTGTCTTCTTTCACTGAACATAAAGCAAGTTTTGGACCACAATTGTATTTGTGTTGTATCAAAGATTGTATACAACGTTAATGAAAAGACGACATTCATTATGAAGTGAGGCAAAGATGCTTCTGTGTGAGTGTTTGAACTTGAGCTTAACAATTGTGGTAGAAGTAGAGTTGCATTGTGATACGTTCAAGCTATAATATGTTATAGAAGGTGTTTAAATGTGGTCTGTTTGTGGGTAGAATTTGAAATAGATTGTTTCACAGTACCATTAAATAGATATGACAGAGCAAATGATGACCTTCCTGACTTGTTTGGGGCCGATGAACACTGACTACCAATGTTGGACAAACTATACAGATTATTTACCAAAGTAAGAGTATCAGTACAAGATTTTCTAGACTGTCATCATCCAATAAGACAGAACCAAATAGATGATTCAGCATTAATTATTTAGTGCTGTATACATAGAAGGGTAGGAGTATTGTTTGGCTCGGTGTTTAATGCCTATATTTTCTGGGAAATCTGCAAAACGATTAGGCTTTTGTGTCTTCTTTAAGCAAGTGATAAGAGGTTTAGAGATTTTCTACATACCTTTATTCAAAACTTTACAAAAGCTTTAGTACAAACATAGATGTAGTTGTAGGTTAAGGTTAATAATTGAAAGGAGGATAATAAGGAGGAGGAGGCTGCTGGGATGGTTCTGATTAATATTTAGCTAAAATAATTGACGAACACTCATAGATCAAGAGCTTTTTTGACCTAGAAATAGACTGAAATCTTGAGATGTTACAAGGGCAGCCTGACAATTGACAAAAACAAAGTTTCACAGCATCATTCAGCAGTGAACACACCGGGTAAATACACACACATACACGAACAGAAGCCTTGGGGGATTTGTGGAAATGCATTTTCTCAATTTAAGAATTTACATTCATACATATGCAAATGTACCTGAAGTGTTTGCAGTTGTTTACCAATGACATTTGTTGGGATGCAAAGCAACCAACATCATCCCTGTAGGCTTTTTTCACCGCCTGAGCTTAACGAGAGCCGTTTATTTTAGACGTGAATATATAGAATTAATCTAGAATAGATAGAGTATTATAAATTCTAATTCAGCCTTAAACCTATGTATCAAGAATCAATAATAAGCCAATACAAGTAGGTTGAAGTGGAGGTTCACCAAAAGTGAACAGAAGTGATTCATTAAGGTTTCACCGCACGTGTACAATCACAGAATATCTAATAGTGATAATGTAGTAGGTGTTAACGATACTTGACAGTGTTTTGCAAATGTGAGAGAAGAGAGAGTGTGACATTGAGGCATGAATTATCAACGCAGTAGTGTTAAGCCGAAATTAGCTTCGGAGACATATATCACTTTGCTAAATCAGGAAGAAAAAAAAAAAGGGTGAAACTCGGGCCAGCAGCTGAGGCAAACACTCATGTGATATGTGGAAGAACAGACATGTGTTTGAAGACTTTTGAGACTGTACTTGCAATGCTTAGAAGCAAAAATATCTCCTCAGCTCGTTTCTGCTGCTTCTTCATGTCTTGATTTTCACGTACTGTCTCTGGGGGAATGCTTTTTATTCCTTCTTAGTTTGAGAAGTTTTGATTCTTTTCTAAAAGGACATTCCTGATCTGTTTCTGTGAGATTCTATCGTTCTGATCTCGTCTAACTTGCCCTCTTTGTTTTGACTTTCTCGTGTCCTCTATTGTATGTCGTTGCCAGGCGTTGGGGGGATTTTCCAGCTGAGATTTTTGTCAGGAAGACAGAAAATAGCAAACAAGTGATGCTGAACTTCATTGTGGTTTGAATTTTGTTCAATATTATCTGACTAAACAATCTCGACACATGTATTAAAACTCACGTTTCCATCGTGCAAAACAAAGTGGCTTTTGAGAACTTTAAAAGTGCATATGTGTATGTATGTTAGTGCATGTCCTAACATACACTGCTCAGTATGAATGGGTGAACGACATGTAGTATGTAAAGCGCTTTGAGGGGTCTTAAAGACGGATAAAACGCTTATATAAGTACAGTCCATTTACCATTTACCATATGACAACTTAGCATTGATCTCCCTTAAATCAGTGCAGCAGAAACAAAGAAGTTTAATCGCAAATATTATTTTCTTTTTTTGTGCCTACATTAACCACAATGCAGCACATTTTCATTTTTCTGATTTAGCAGGAAATAACACTATCCGCATCAGTTTAAGTACTTTAAAAAAAGCTGTCCCAATGCCACATCAAGTGAGGCACAATTTAAATGCAAGCAGATTGTGAGATTTTTTTTCTGCTACAAGGACTTAACTCCCTCCCCAGTTTCTCCCCCCCAAACACGGGCAATTCATTGTGTTAGTTGGAATGCGCGACCAATTGGAGGGCTTGAACCTGGGCTCTACCATCTGTTGTGTCGGTGTCCATACAACGAGTTAATCAGATGTGATTACTAAATCTGACAATATTGAATATATTGATTTTAGAATTTGAATTTAGTTTGCCGAGTCAGAAATAAATAATAAGCTACAGTATAAACATCATTAGTTTTAAAATGTAAAAGAACCAGCATGGGCCCTATAATTCATATACTTCCCTATTTATAACTCTCCATGTGTTCCTGGTAGGTGTGATATGTGGAGGAGTCAAGAAACTGTGGTTTGTCAGTAGCTAACACATTTTAAGGCGTTGACTGTAATTGCTGAAAACGACAGAATGAAATAATGTCCCAGTAGAGGTAGCAAAAGTTTCTTCTCCCCTCAAATGAACCATCTTCTTAACAAGTTGTACATATCATAAATAACTTTTCTCCTACAGTAACTGCTCTTTGTCTTTTCATGTGGTTTCAGTATCTCGCTATCCAATTGTTCTATCACTCAAAGTCCCTGTATGGTCTGATGCTCTTAAGAGAGATGAGAGAGGAAAGACAATGTTATTTTACACTCCAGTATGTGCACGATGGGTGATTCATCACTGCCTCATGCAGTTTGGAATAACATTTTGTTGTAGCGCCAATGCACTGAATGTGTATTGTCTGAAGTTGCACTGATTTATCAACAAATGCTTTTGTGAGAACCCATTATTGCTTTCTACAGAAAAAAACAGATTCCTTCTTGTAAGAAAAGCCAAAAGGGAAGTATGAAAACTGACTATTTATAGCTACAAAGATGCTCAGTTGGCGAGGGTAGAGCAGCCATGGGACAGCTCTGTATCTGAGGGAAAGAGGGTGAGAAATCAGATTCTGAGGTATGCACCTTGTTAGTTATAAACCCTTTCTTCAGTTGGAATTTATAAAGGAAGTCTTGTGGAAATATGTGGATTTATAGTTTATGAAGATTGTATAATTTATTTGAACAAATATCCCTCTTGTGCGAGTATTTTCAGCATCCAACAACTTTGACTGTTGTCTAGTTGAAAGGCACAGTGAGTGTGGGTGTATGTTTGGACACAGACTTGCATGCTGAGTTGGCGCCCACTGAAAATACCCTCAATCTCACAAGTTCATCATATTATGATTTTCTCGACAACACATGGAAATCGGAAAGGGTTATCATATGGTAAACCTTTGTCATTGAACTGCTTTACGTTAGATATTTAATGAGAAGTTTGTCACCACTTACATCTTTTTACTTAAGTTTTACTTTAGATATATGGATACAGCCAGTTAGTTAGCTTAGCATTACGACTCGAAACAGCAAGCCAAGGGTTTACAAAATCCATACATTGACATAGGTGGTAGCTAATTCAACAGATGAGAATTGTATCTTCTCTATTCAGAGTAAAGTCACGGAAACTATTTTAAACGCTTGAAAAAAAATTCAGTTTACACGTTCAGCCATGGTTCATGTTTAAGTTTAGGCGTTGTGGCCCTGCATAATTTTAAAAGGTTTTATAATTCCTACCCCAGGTTGTCTGGAAATAAGGGTTTTTGTTTCCTCACTTGGGTGATATGTTGCGTTCCCAACATTTTCTGCAAGGTCACATGGTTTAAGAGGGCTGCAACTTCATATATTGATTAGTATTTTGTCAAGTTTCATGAGCCCATCCTAGGTGGACACCTTAAGATTCTTATATCCAACTATGGCATTTGTCAGACTCATACTCCTTCGCTCAGTACAGAAAGAGAGAAGGGCAAAACGGTCAGTCATAATAACTGGAGGTAATATCTCCCAGCACTATCACCAACTCTGTCATCCTGACAGTTCAGTCACATTCAGACAGTCGGCCAGGAGATGGTCAATCAGACGATATTTGCGGCCTTAATATATCACAGTCAGCTCGTTGCCGCTCTGAGAGGAGAGCGGGTCACGTCTAGACAAAGTCATCACAGGCTGGCTGAGTGGAAAGGAGACACAGATGAATCCTGACAAGGCCTGCAGGCTGCTCTTTGATGGGAAACTCGCCTGCAGTAAAGACGTTCTGATCACCCTTTCATCCGACTGTAATTAACCGGCCCTCGGAATTGGAAGAAAAAACGCTCCTTGGTTTATGATCTTTGGAGGCATCTTTTGAAGATGTCTCAAGGCGAGAAAAGGGAGAGAAATTATGTTACTGTGACTAGATCCGATTGTTCAGCGTTGTGACTACTCAGAGCTGCGAGGCTGATCTTGTGAGTGTGAAATGGGCCAATGTACTGCAGTGTAAACTCTGACATCGAGTGCGGCCCCATTACATTTTTCAGTTTTGAATCATCTGTCGCAGAGCCCCTAGTCAAATCATCAAGCTCACAGTCCAACTGTCAAATTGCAATTTGTTTTGTTCCCTCTGCAGCATTGCCCAAAGAGGAGGCAACATAAAGCCTAGACCGGACAGTTTAATCAGATGTCTCTTAAGATTGAAGGCTTGTATTCACTTTGAACATCAACAGGATGCTACTTGCCAATCATTTCAAGCAAATACAGTAACAAGTTCTCCTTCTATCCTATTTCGTAATTACTATAATTTGTCATTGAACTATAACGGCCCGTCCACACAGCGGCGTGTGTTGAAGCTTGCTGGCGGGCGTGTCTGAAACTCGACCAACAACCAATCACATGAATCTCCCGCCCCTGACACACAAGCAGTGGTTTGATTGGCTATAGCTTGTACTGGCATATGATTCGATTGGCTGACGCTTCTGCCGAGGCTTCAAAAGTCGACATAGCTCAACTTTTGCAGCGAGCCACGCCAGCAAAGCTCCGCGTCGCTTCCCATAATGCAGTTCGGCGAAAAGTGACATCACCCCATTCAAAGTGAATGGTGAAGCTTTTCAACGCACGCCGCTGTGTAGACGGGCCGTAATAGACCTGTTTGGTTGGTACTTAACAACTAGTAGTTTGGTTCAATCTGTCCCTTAAAAAATATACTTGGTGTCCTATACTCTGTATTATGTTTTTACTTGTATCACCAATGAAACTCCAGTAGAGTGGCACTGGAGAGCGCAGATTTGGCCATGGCCAATGGTGCGACGGTTCCACATGCTTATAGGGGGTTCCAATGTCCCAAGTTGGGTAGCTCTTCTTCCAACTTGGTGTCTTTATGTGGTTTTAGTTAGTACTTGTTGTGATTCCTCTGACACCACAATTAGGCAGCATTACATGCCTAGTGCAGGTAAAGACAATTGTAAACAGGAAGTTATACTGCATGCACTGACCCGTAACTCTATTTTGGTGAATGTCTAACCATGCCACATGGACCCGCAGTGATAGATACAACTGCTGTGTCTGACAACATGTCGTGTGACGCTTCAGTGTGACTACAAAGAGCTCACAAAAAACAAATTAATTATGATAGCCTATCTAAAAATCATGTTATTTGGAAAAATCCATTTGGTTTCACGTCATTCCACCTTTATTTCATCCAATGTTTCCTGTCATCTAAATGATCAACGGAAAATATACTTTGACCTTATTTTTACATTTGTTCATTCATATTGCTTCCTTGACAGTTCCTATGATCAGCAATGGATTCTAGTAAAGCAGTTGAATCATGGTGAAAGTAATGATGATTCATACGCTGTGCTGCTCATTATGTTTGTTGTACCATATCATATTTATCTAATTGTTACCTAACTACTGAGCTCAACTCCATGTTTTGATCTGCAGTTATAATGTTGTGCTTATTACTGGTAGGAAACAAGGCTGTAGATTACGAAAAAAGTCACATTTCCCACTGAGAAATCAAAGTTGGCTGCAGAACATGAACTGTTTCCATTTGACTGGCTTGGTAAAAGCATGGCTCAATGGCGCAAGCTGCAGAGACGATGAATCATTTAACTCCTGTTGCTGGTCGTAGAGAAAATAAAAAAACGGGCACATATAAGTATCACAGTGTAAATCTGATCATTACCGTCATTTAAATATGGCTATTGGACCACATTACAAACAAACATGTAGTTGAAGCCACTCTACCTGCCATAAACAGAAAAGTTCCTGTGTCATAGAAGGTCCATTACACTGTTAATGTGCACTGACACGGATCACAAGGATGTCCCATAGTAGTGTTTTATGGATTCACTAAGAGCAAATCAATTTTACATGGCATATACGACTTTGAATGTGGGTAAGAGACAGTCCATCAACTGGAAAACATTAAAACTCTCCACCCTGCTGAAGTGTCCTTGAACAGGACACTGAGTTTGTAGAACATTGCACTGATATTCTGAATGTAAATAAGATTAAACATTCATTCTGAATCACCAGGGGCCTATACTGCGAAGCTGGTTCAACCTAACCTGGATATGTTTGAGTTAGCCGGTTGGCTTAATCCAAAACATACGCGCTCTCGCTAAACTGTACTACGACGCTGGTATCAAGTGGATCGCTCAAGCCAACCGTGTCCTATCTAGTTAGGTGCGCGTTCACATGAAAGGGGTGGTATTTGGAGCATTCGACCAATCACAAACATGGAGAAGCGCACTGACAGCGCAGCGTCATACTTCCTGAATGAAAGTGAACGTTAATACTAGTCAAAAATGAAGAAGTTAAACTTTAAACATCCATGACTTAAACACTTTATCCAGGATCAAAGCCACATAGCTGCACCTGCAAGGTGAATACAGCTGGCAAAGAAAAAGTGTTTGAATGCGTACATTAACAGGTTTATGATATCACTGCCCCGTCTAAAACACGATCTGACTTCAATTACATTTGTCTCGAGTGTTTCGTCAACTTATGTGTTGCTTAAAATAATACTTCTGCATACAGTATGTGACACTGTGAGTGTTGCACGGCCAGATACGGCTCAGCTGACTCAGATAAGGAGATATATGATACATTATGAAGTGATATGCCGCGGACTGTACTTAATGTACTCTGATCCGGTTACTTATGTTGTGGCCGATATTTAAGTAAGCTTTCTTAACGCTAATGTTATAATAGTCAGATTGCTCTGAAGATGGGAGGTGATATTCTATTAATGTTCACGTTCACACAGTCGGTGATTTTTGCCGGCCGTCTTTCATGCGACGGCAGTTTTTCTGTATTTCCTTTCTCCTGTAATATGACTTGATCGCTTTAAACTCCGCACACTGAGCTCTGATTGGTCAGCAGGCGGTGCTTTCACTGAGTTGAGCTCTTAGCCTGCAACCTAACCTGGTCCCGACCAGGTTAGCTGCTTAGCATATATTACCATGGAGATCTAGCCTGCTAAAAAGAGAACCAGCTTCGTAGGACCGGAAAGCCGGAGTTTTCCCTGAATTTAGCCGGCTAAGCGAAAATCCTGCTTCGCAGTATACCCCCCTGAAGTCACTAATGCACTCACGTGGCAGGGTAGCCGTCGGTGCTAATTTCTGTTTCTTGTACAGACTTTTTTGTGTGTAGTGCTAGAAAAAGGCTTTGGGTCAGATTTCTTCCGTCTAATGTTGTGTTGATTAGCCTCTATGGAGTGTTAAATGTGATGGGACAGGCACTTAGGGAATGATTAGACATGTCAACATCACTGTCTGACTGCGTCAATTGACAGCGTTTCAAATCAGGATGAGAGTTTTCCCTTGTTTTCCGTTCTGGAATTTCGTTGTGGCGCCTTCAGAAGCAACATTTATTTGTGTTTGAAGTTCAAGATTCTCACAGTTCATTCGCACAATAGAGTGTGGTTCGGTGATCTTTAAACGTCAGCATTAAATGTCAGGTTTTGTAGTTAGTCACTCACAATCAAATAGCCACATCCTTCCAGTGGGAAATCCTACGAAGAGGATTTATTACACCAGACCTGATCGCAATGCAACCTTTGTATTGTATTTTTAAGCCACAAAAATAATGATGAATATTATTTTTGTTTTCTTTACGTCAAGGAGAAGATTGATACTTCTCTCATGAGCTGTATCCATGTTTTCATCTAAGCCTCTGTGAGAATGTGTATATTATTTGTGACGGTTGGACAGTAGACATTGAGTTGTAGAAATGTGTTGTAATCATTTTTAAGGCAATCCATCATTTTATCCTACAGTATTACTGATCTATTGGTAGCAAATATTGTTCTGCAAAATATTATGTAGCGATTGCTGACTGTGAGATGATTCCTAGTTGGACTTCTCTTGACTTTCTTGGTTTGGAAGCCTTTACTTGTGAGTTTATCAACTTTTTCTCTGTTTAGAATTACTTTACTGGCAAACAAGGCACAACACGTTAAGATTAAGAGAGTCCTTCATAAGGACTCCTTATCCCAAGAAGCCACATGAGACATTTTGGCCGTTTTTTAATCGCGAGGATGCTGGCTTGGTAGTCGCGTACTTCCAAGTCACTTCCTTCAGAAACGAAGTAAGTATACTTCCAAGCAACGGCTTCGGAAAAGAAGAAGAATGGAACAGGCTAACAAGTGTGCCACTCTCTCTAACGGTTTCAACATACAAATGTAAACTGTACCAAAATAAATACCTCACGATGTCTATCGAATTATGAACTTGCTTTACTTTCACGGAACACATTTTTGGTGATAACAAACAAATGTAACAAAGTAACATATTTACCAACACATGTTCTCCGCCACTACATACTTACATTTTAAATGTGTGCTGCGTCGGTTTCAGCAATTCTCCGCAAGGGTTTTTGAAATCGGTCCGTGCGCAAAGCATTGTGGGGATTTTTAAGGACGCAAAGTCTACCCATGTGCCGCCTCGAAATTTCCCCCAAACCAAGGACGCGGCCTCGGTGGAATTCCAAGTATGCTGGAGATTGGAACAGTCCTTCGGCGGCACTCGATGACGTAGCATCCTTGAAATATTGGCTTGGAAGTCAGTATCCTCGAGATTGAGAAACGGCCAATGACTCCATGCTTCGCAAAAAAGGTGGCAATATTTTTCCGTATTTAAGCAGAAATATGGTCTCTTGAAATTCAACTCAACCTGGTTGTATTGTCCACTGGTTAAAATGAGCAGCCGATGTAAGAGGTAATATGTATTATGTAAAACAGTTGATGATGATTTAAATATAGAATCCGAAACACATCCTTCCTGATTCTACAGCAATCTTCCCGTTTCTTCACTCACTGCCTTTCATAAGTCAGTATTGCGCAGTAGGAAGAGAGTTCAAATTAAACATTACATTACTCTTCAATGGGGAATTATGCGCTATTGAAGCCCCCTCAGTTATGACCGATAAATATCTGCGTGGGGGTCGTAGCTTTGTTAATTGAAACCAATAAATCAATAATTACTATAGCAGATACTGAGTTTCCTAATACACTCTCAGGCCCAGTTTAATCAGTGAGGTTTCAGGACAACAACAAATCAAAAATCAAACAATTGGAAAACCTCACCTTGTTCTCGTGGGACTAATGACGGCCATTTTTCTTTTATATTTGAATACATTTTTGACAATGATGTTTTTTTTTTTATTGTAGGCCACACTGGGAGACCCAAAGGCAGGCCTAAGACACAACATACAGAGTGAATCTTTTAACTAAAATTTGCCAAGGAAAAATATAATTTGAGCCATTGTGCATGTCCCTCCTGCCACTGGGAACCAGGATCAAACCTGAATGGATGGATCATTGGGAATTTTTCAAGTCAGGTTTCCAAATCAAATGATTTCAAGTGTTTCTCTTAATAAAGCTATATGGTCTGATGCTAGAAAGTTGAATGACCTGTCACCAAGTCTTTAAAATTAGATACTCTGTGATAATAACCAACTTTTAAGTTTATGGTGATAGGTCAATACCAAATTTGGTTCTCATCAATGCTCCATTTGGAGGACCCTACACCTAAGTTTAAAAGGCATCGCTGCATTTCATCATTATCAGATAATGAGCGCTGACACTTGATGTTCCCATCTTTACAGAGTGAGCTGCCGTGAATCCTGAGAGGAGAAGTCTCCCCACAGGAGACAAGATGGCGTCCAACAACACCCTGCGCAGCTACTCCATCATCCCATGTTTCGTCTTTGTAGAGGTGAGCGGGGAATGTTTCATACTGGTTTTGGAAGGAGGACGGGAGGGGGTGAACACGATAAGTTTGTGTGTGTGCGTGACAGTTTAACCATCCGCAAATGACCTTCTTCTGCTAAATTATAGCAGCTAACCAGAGCGTGAAGTCTTGAAATGAGTGGAAAGCTGAATGTGTGCGTATAGGAATTGTTCTGCTCCTCCATATTTAATTACCATGTCAGGTTGAAAGTCCTTAATCAGAGAGATGTCTCGGGACGCCTTGCATTACATTCTCTCTCTCTCTCTCGCTCTCTCGCTCGCACACACACACACACACACACACACACACACACACACACACACACACACACACACACACACACACACACACACACACACACACACACACACACACACACACACACACACACACACACACACACACACACACACACACACACACACACACACACACACACACACACACACACACACACACACACACACACACACACACACACACACACGCGCACACGCACACAAACGCTTCTCAGATGAAATATCCTGCGTTGAGAGTCTAACATGAGTTTACGCCTCTTCTTTTATCTCAAGGCTTCTTCTGGACTTATATTTCGTGTCATATTTTCTGACAGCCTTCCACCAAAGGAGTCTCTCACACTCTAAATTAATATAATTGGCCGCTATGTGTGCCTGGGTTTCTCCTCTAAGATAAATGAAATGTGACCATTTTATCATCATTGCCCCTTTGATTCATGTCATCTTTCTACCTTGCTGCTTTTGGAGCAGGCTTGTGAGATATTGCCTTTTTTTGGCCTCAGTACTCTTATTGTAAGAATGACATACATTTTCTGCACTTCTTTTCA
Organism: Pseudochaenichthys georgianus; assembly: GCF_902827115.2. Taxonomy (NCBI): domain Eukaryota; kingdom Metazoa; phylum Chordata; class Actinopteri; order Perciformes; family Channichthyidae; genus Pseudochaenichthys; species Pseudochaenichthys georgianus. The sequence goes on along the minus strand of NC_047514.1, from coordinate 9,632,300 downwards.
CATCTGAGGACGTTTATTCAAGACACCCCCAGTTATTGATTAGCCGGACACATCAATAATTTAAATGGAACCCTGTGTCACTGAATCTGTATCCAGTTGTGAGATTATTTCCATTACAATTTTCACAGCAAGGATAAACAGGCATGTGAGGTGGGGAAATAATTGTTTCGACAGTTTGCTAGTTTACAGTAATATCTCGATAAGCTATGATCATGATAACGTACTGTAGAAGGACTTAAAGGGGCCCTCTAATGCCTTTTGTGGGTTTCCCTTTCCTGTAGTGTGTTAGTGCTTTTGGTGCATGAAAATTGTTTCAGCTCCCACACACACACCTCAATTGTAGTCCTTTGTTTACTTCCGTAACATAGTCACATCATTATGTTATGATATGCTAAAGGACGGGACATCTCTAAGTGGTTGACCAATTACAACAGAGCCGGCCAGCTAACCAATCAGAGCAGACTGGGCGCTGGTTTCAGAAAGTGTGAAAAGGGACAGTATGAGAAACATAAAGACATTCAAGTAAACATGTCACAGTACAGGCACAAAATACAAATATGAGCCTTAAATTGAGCGTAGGGCATCTTAAACCCTCCTATATTCACTTAGCAAAGGGTAATAGAAACTAACAGAAAATACTTCATGGCCTATTCTTATTTGTGTTCGTCAGGATAAGTCAGACATAGTCGCTACGATTACCTTATGAGAAATCCCACTCGTGTCGATTAAAATGTCAATTTTCTTCCCACGCAGCAGACCTTTAAAGCATATGAGAGACAGAAACATAAAACACATGCATATAGACACATTTCAAACAATATCCTGCTGAAAAATCAGCTTAAAGGTTTTTTTCCATTCAAAGTCATCACCGATCATTTACTGCTTTCAAGTGTCTTGGCTGTTGCTCAGTATGTAATGCTCGATTGGACACTGCTAATCATGGCTGTGTAATTTGTTTAATTAGGATGGATTTAACTAAAGGGGGTGTTAATGTGTAACTGATTGTTATGTTGGCGGCAACATCCCCAGTTTAACATCTGGATGGTAAACCCCACATTTATCTACATTTTTCTACAATAATAATACAAAATAAAAAACATATTTTCCTTAGAAGTGCATTGCTTTTTAACAACTTATCATAATGGAATCGTGACATTGAGGCGGTATGAGTTGTCAAACTGTGTACTGTCCTCGTTGTTAATGATGAAACCATCAGCTAATCAGATCTGGTGTTAAAAATCAATTTTGGGAGACTTGCACTGTTGCCATAGCAATGTGTGGATCTTCAAAGTTGATCCTCACTGGCAGCTAGACCAGAAATAAGCAGATCAGTGAGCAGGTGTTATTGATGAAACTCCATCAGGGTCTGAGGAGAAAAATTAAAATCCTAGGAATGGCTGTTTTGTGACTTTATATCATCAGTGTGTATCACTGCAGAACATACAGGGAAACGTTGACAGTGTCACATGGCCTGAACTAATTAGAAAATATCTTCCTCTTAAATAACACTAAAAAGTACAGTTTAATTCTCTGGCCTTTTCTTCCCCCCAAATTTGTATTGTTGTTAAATGTGATGTAAACTAGACAAGTTCACTTCAAATATGTTGCTTAAGGGACACTTGTCACAAGGAGCAATTTAATTTAATGATTGTTCAATTTCCTCTATGTCTCTTAAGGGACATTCAAGAGCATGGAAAAAAGAACAAGTAAAATGTCAGAGTTATCAATGCAGAGGTTCGGTTGGAGACTCTATCAAAAGGCCTGCATTGCATTACGGGACTTACGTTACTTAACAACGGATGTTTCATGACCAAAAACACAACATTGACTCTTCTTCACATTTGGTCAAAGTCCAATTTTTTAGGACCCAAAGGCAACAAAGTCCATGTAAGTAGACGTTATGGATGGATATCCATAACGTCTACTTACATGGACTTTGTTGCCTTTTTACTTCATATTGTGGCGGCTGTGGCTCAGTGGATAGTTCAAGTCCCACTGCAGTCAGCATGTCGTTGTGTCCCTGGGCAAGACACTTCACCCAAATTGCTCCTGTGGGGATGGTCCACAGTACTGAACGTATGTAAGTCGCTTTGGAAAAAAGCGTCTAACAAATGACATGTAATATTGTTTCACGATCACAATTGAGTTTGTGGGGTACTGTATATATAACAATTATGTAGGTACAGTATGGCTAAAGAGTGTAGATCTAACTGCAGACGTCTGACAAAAGTTGCATTGAGGAAAATGTGAGCTCCAGTGTAATAGTGTCATTTTGTCTCAATATATACATTTTTTTATCACACCATGTTTTCTCTCCATATTGCAGGCAGAGTGCTCCTCAGAGAGGCATGCAATAGCCCATTGAGTAGCGAGCTTTCTTTAACTTTCACGACTCCTTTCCACTTCCTTCCCTTGTTCTTCACAGCCCGCTCTCAAAGGCATCCCACCCAGCCCCCCGTTTTCTCCGTCTCTCCTTCTTTGATGTCTCCATCACATCCTCATTTCTCTCCCCTCCCTCCTTTCTCCCTCAATCTCTCCCCTCATCTCTTCCTATTCCTCACGGTGTCACCTTCATTATCCTCCTCCCTATCTATACTCTTTTTCTTCTTCTCTCTTTATTTAGTTTGCCCTCTTCATATTACTCACCCTGCCTGTCAGGAACAGAGCAGAGGCAGAGGGACAGTGATGTCACATGACCGCATCAAAGCGTTCTGATTGGAGCAGCTCCAGGGCCAGAGGCGGTGTGACAGAGAAGATGCTTATTTGTGGGGGTTTGTTTATTTAGTCATGTAATTTAACCCCAAGATTACAATTTGTTGCTGCCATTTGCCATTACTGTGAAGATACAAAGAAATAAGGATAGGATTAGAGGACTGGGATGGAGTGAAACATGAGGATGGGACGTAAGGGAGGATAAGGAAAGATGAAATGGGTATGATGACGAAAGTATTAAGGGGACAGGATGTAAAAGGTTGCAAAAATGATGAGAAATTAATTAAAGGCAAAGCTGTGGAGCTGAGCAGTCAAGAATGAAGAGATATATCCCGTTCCTCCCTGTGGATGAGATTATGTAATACAAAGAGCCTTGGGCTTTCATTCATCTATAGGACTCACTTACTATAGACTTGAAAACAGAAACCTTGTGAAATCTTTTACAAAAACAACCCGCACCGGGCTGGAAGGAAATGAATCTCTTGAATATCATCTGTGCAATTTCCGCTGTCAACCTTCACCGATGATTTCTTTCTTTCATCTAGCTCAATCTCTCGTACCGGTGTGATGTAATAATGTTCTGAGGTGTCATTATTTTTGAAAAAACAAAAAACAAAACGATTGTTCTTGATGTCGCACTCTCTTAGCTGCGATGACGCAATATGATTTTTAACCTGAGGGATACTTACAAGAGGCTTTTATCGGGGGAATAGTTTACATTTACATTTTTCTTTTTTAACAAATCAGTCAGGTGGGACGCCGGATAGCTCAGTGGTTAGATCTGATGCCCCATATGTATTTTCTGCTGCCAAGTAACCGGGTTAAACTCCTGCGCCCGCCAAACATTTCATGTCGTCCTCCACTCTATCTTCCCCTTTAAACTAAAAAAAAAAAACACTCTTAGGCCTAAATAATATCTTTAAAACAAAAACATCTGACAGGCGGTAAGGCATAGGCACAAGAACATGGATGGGCAAAACCATTATCATCTTAAGACTAGGGCAGAAAGCCAGTAACAGGTCGCAGAAAGAAGGCTTCAACAACCTGGTGCCTTGACCTGAGCACAGGCTTGTTTACAGGTGATCTCTCAGGGCAGGGAGCAACACCTGTGGGACGTACACAGAGCAGCACCCCTAGAGCGATGTTGGACTGGTATGAATCTGTGTGTGGACTAACAGTATGCCCCATGGGATGAAGAGTAACAGCTGTCTGCCTGAGAGAATCCATTTGACCCACTTTGGAACAACATAATAACCGTTGCCATTTAACAGCTGACTTTTTGAAACTATATCCCAGCTTTTGTTCATGTTGGAAAAAAGAGAAACAAGTAGCTGTCTTTGTGACGTTAAGACAAGTTTGACAACAGAAGTGTAGCGTCACGGTCTGAATCCGGGCGAGGCAGACTATGATGCCCATTCCTGTCAGTCTTTTTCTTTGCAGTCTACTAACGCAACATGACAGTGAAGTGAAAAAGTAGGACTGGTTTTGGATTTATATAACGTTTGTCTGGTTGTTTTCAGGGTTTGAGGGAGGAGATGCGTGTCGGGGCTGACAGTCAAAAGATTTGGAAGTAAAGAGATAAAGAAGGGAAAAGATTGGGAGCACTGGAGAAAGGGAGGGATGGGCTTTTTTTAGAAGTATCTTTGAAGTTCTATTATTATGAAATTGACTGTGTAGAGATGCAAACAAATAAAAGAGTAAGATCGCATATGGTTATAAATCTCAGAAGAATCGAGTACAGTAACTCTTACTTTGGTTTGACGTTTAATATCTGACCCTTTACATCAAGTTAAAGCTATGTTACTTTGTCTAAGGACTAGCCATTGTGGTTACATTTAAATGCTAAAACATATTTTAATAGTACAACAAAGTAGAGTCAGAAGTATGACTGTAATGTCTTTTAATAAATGTATCAACTGACTTTTTCTTTCAAACCTTACTTTGCTTTTCTTTTAACTTATGAGATGTATTATATTTTATGTAGTGGTGCCAATCCTTTCCGCCTGGCTTAAGCATCTACAAAGCAGTTGTCAAGGAGAGCCGCTGTGATGACCCTTTGAGTAATGCATGCTACATACTGTAGGGCAAAGGCTTGTATGGTAATATTCTCTCTGCTGCCATCGTATTGCGAGCACTATCTGTTCCTACAGAGGTGATTTTGTCCAATATCTCCCTCTCCTGTGCAACTTAAGGTATACGTTTGCGTTAACGTTGGCAGCCCTTAAATGCAACTTTGAGGCAGCGTAACATACTGAATACTCCAAGTGAAACAAGACCACCTACAGAGTTGATGAGGGATGTGAGGAATGTGTTAGCAAACAGTTGGATCAGTATTTAGCCTACATATATTCCCAAATGTGCTGTCGGCTAGCATAGATTTTGGTTTTGTGTGTTATTTTTTCTAAAACTGGATCCCTGCTGATTCCTGTGGCTGAAAGCGAGGTGGCTGATAGAGAAGAATATAAAGTTGTGAGCAAAACACATACGTACGCGAGATCCTAAACTGCAAATCTCCATAGAGTTGAGGGAATATGTAACACCTTTAGCACCACTGGCAGTCATGTGATCCAGTTTAATTGGGAACATGTAGATTCAAGTTTTGAAGAAATATAAATGGAGATTTTGCTTTGTTAGTGTCCTGTAAGTAATTGATTTATAAATGGTGGTAGCAGGAAATTCTTGTTCCCTCCTCCCAAGTAATATACTTTCCCAGAAGTCACCGAGTAATGTAGCGTGGTACAACTCAACAGAGGTGGATAGCTGCACCAAATGTCCTGCCTGAATAGAGATGTGAATTGCACCCATTGAGGGAGAGGGATAATGGCATGCTGCAGTAACTTTGGATAACCGTTTTTACGACGGTCGGTCTCGTCAGTCTGCCCTTCACACTGCTAATGCAGCATGACGCCAGCATGGGAGGGAATATAATGAAGCCACAAGTTATGCTTTACAGAGAAAGGGACACTCGTGCAGGTGTTAAACTGTCACAGAGAAGCCAGCTCATAAAGAAGTCACAATGGCTTCCGGTCTGCAGGGATTTCACTGCACCTCTACTTTTTTGTATGTTCTTATTGTTAGTAGCGCACTCAGATATTTAACTTAAGTAAAGGACCAGTGTGTAGAGGTTAAAAGATTGAACAGCATCTACATTATAGCAAAGGTCTGTCATTTATAGCAGCGGTCTGGTATGAAGAAATAACGGAGTGAAGAATTTGGTGATTGACCAATCAGAATAGACTATTCAACAATTGGTGTGCTAATCTTTTTTAAATTTTTTATTAGTGCATAGGGTTGTCATGATATCATATTTTCACAGATTATCATGACCCCTTAGAATTCAAGATAAAGATATTATCGGTATATAAATAGAACATTATTCCGTCTCCCCTGGTGCAGTATTTTGTTCGACTAAGAATCATGATTTTGTTGGCTTATAGTGAACCCTTAAATATTTTACAGTATGTTATTACTGAAGTGCTGAAGTAACATTTTAAACCTATAAACCACTTGAGTCTACCAAAGTAAAAGTACTTACTATGCAGAATAATATATATTATTGTCACTACTAATCACTAATATTGCAGCTAGTAATGGTGGGACTCATTCTATGTAAAACACTGGCAGGTAGATTATTCCATAGTAATACTTCGTACTTTTAAAGTTTATTATTTTATAATACTAATCTGAAAAGTAAGTAGTTAGTAAAGTCAACATACAGTAACAACATTTTTGTGAAAGTACCATACTGTATATGCCTTCAAAATGTAATGGAGTAGATGTATAATGTACACTCGTTCAAAATGGAAGTGCTCACTTAAAGCAGGAGCTCCTCAAAATTGTACTTAAGTGAAGCACTTGACTAATGTATGTTCAGACCTGACGGAGCAGAGTAAGGCTGAACACGCTGAAATTGCTTGTCTCTCGTGGCCTGTTTTGGTAATTTGCCACCGCCTGATGACTCTCATCATGTCTAATGGCTCACTGCTTGTTTACAACTTTTTTTGATGATTTATAATGTGGAGAAGTAGAGGGAGGCGAAGTGAGTGATAGAGAGAACATTTAGTTTTGAAAGGATCTAGAGAGTGGGATTGGGATGGATGTAGGAGTAAATAAATGATTCAAGAACATGTTAATGTACACATTTCGCTTTAGTGATTTAGTATGAAACGCTTTGCAAAAAAAATGCAAAATATGGGAAAGGTCAAAGTAAATGTAATCACATTAGTCATTCTAAAGTTTAACATGTGTACTAGGGTGGTGCTTCGTGAGAGGTAAATGTTTTGATTTCATTTATTTTAAGCGCCAACCACCGGAATTCGTTATACTAGTCAAGAAAACTCTCCTGGTGAATTTTATTCAAATTCCAACAACATGTACCCCTCCCTCATCAACCTGGGCTGCCACACCAGCAGCCACGGTGCAACTGAGGCTACACTTCAAGGTCGATGAGGGAAAGGTAAATGTTGTCAGATTGAGGAAAAAATGCACCAGGAAAGTTTTCTTGACTAATAGAATGAATTCTGGGGGTTGGAGCTTAGACTTTCCGACTTTCAATTTTAAGGACCAGCCTAATGTGTAGTGTACGCTACCTCTTATTAATCTGCCCAAGCCCCTTTCAGGTATTTCCTGACATCCTTCGCTATGTGATCCCACAAGGTATTACATGGCATTTCTGAAAGCATAGGAATTTAAATATTTTCAGCAGAGACCTATGAATAATGTTTTAATGATTACCCTGCTGGAACGTGTTTGTGGATAAACATGAACATCATGAAATTATCCCATATCAGTGTAAGCTTCTTTTACCCATTTGTGCCTGTAACCAAAATGTTTCATTTGTTGTAATCCAAGTGTTATGTGTGCTGTTTTGGCTGCAATATTATATTTAAACATACTTTTTTGTATTAGTTATTGGGCAGATTTATTTTTATATTTTAATTAGAGTTTTGAAAAAGCAGAAGAAGTCCCATATCCGGAAAGCCATGATTTAGCTTGATAAGAAAATGGCTGTTTCTCAGGACGAATTTGGGTGTTTTACTATGTTTACAGACACCAATAGCGCGCGCACACACACACACACACACACACACACACACACACACACACACACACACACACACACACACACACACACACACACACACACACACACACACACACACACACACACACACACACACACACGCACACACGCACGCACGCACGCACGCACGCACGCACGCACGCACGCACGCACGCACACACACCTGGACATCTCCATATGGCCATCTGTCAGAACACCAGATCAAACAACAGTTAGTCCTAATTGCCTGATTTTAAAGGACATCATGTATTGACAGATTACTTCTATGGTAATATCTGACTCTGGAAAACCCTGTGTTTATTCTCTTGCAAAATGAATGTATTTTAGAAATCACATACAGGTATCTGTAAACTGTAGCATCAGGGTTCGACACCGGAATAAATGGGAACACTTCTGTGTATAAAGGAGGTCAGGTGAATGGTTGGGTCAAAGAACATAGGATTCTTTCCCACTGGGTTGGTCTTCATGTGTCTATTTGGACTCTGTGTGGAAAAAGCATAGTTGTCTATAGTCCTTCGGGTGTAAATAGCACTTGTGGCTACTGTATATACAGTACTCCCTGGCTGCTAATAACATTATACTAGCCTATGAGGCTACCCTGACGTGTAATGTCACAAAACATCAACAGTGTTTGTTGAAATGTAGTGAGAGAGCGTACAATTTGATGTCTTGCCTTGTACAGTAAAAAAAGATCTATTAATTGTGTGCAATTATATAAAACTCAACTCCACATGCATTCAGTTTTTTTCCACAAACAATCACTGTTGTAGTTGACGAAACATGTTCAATAATTAAGATTGTCTCAACATGATATGATATATAGTTATTGTGCACAACATGATATTTGTGTTGTCCTCCTTTTGAGGCAATGCTCATCCTTCTGTGGTAGCATAGTGACACCTGGTGTTTGGGTGAAAGATTACAACAAGCTTATAGCCACATTGTAAGAATCAGGAATCATTCATAAAACTGCTAGCATTTCTATTAAAATACTTAAAGCACACAGTTTTCAAGAAGACCAATTGATGTGTTGTAACATACAGTCCAAGCTATTTTTTAGTATTGTAATTCTTTATTTATTCTTGCAGGATAAATACATTATGTAATTATCAATTTTTTTATTCATATTTTCACTGTGATCATAGTAATTTCAACATTTACTGTCATTGTGTGACTAAGGTATCCTACTCATTCTAGTTGTGGTGATGTTATCGGCCCTTTCTTTTTCTCTGGCAGCTTTATAACCTAGACACACACCTCATCCCTTTCCTCTGATTCACAAACCTTGGCTTGATTTGCAGCAGTACCGGCACATTAGTGTCTGAATAACAGGATTGGGAGTGATTCTCAGAAAACCATGTTTAAAAAAGCCTTGCTGTGCAACGCCTTGCATTGCATATTCCAGTGTTGATTCGTTAGCAGTGACTAAGGATACCATATATAGAGAAAATAACAACATTGCTTGGAGCCAATTCTAGGAAAGAGAGCGAAAAAAGAGGCCAGAGACAAAAGATGATGTTCAAGGGATAAAAGGATGAGGGGGTGAGGGAGAAGAGGAGGTGGTAAGTGATGGTGGTATACAGGGAGTTAGCATGAGAAGGAGAGAGAGGGAAGGGGGGGATGATTTTTGTGGATTTATGCGGTTGTTTTTTAATTAAAAAACCTGGTAGAGAGGAGCAACGTGATGTTCAGGGACTCATTCGTAAAACCACTCATTCAAGGACTTTTTATAGACTTCAATGTACTGGATATACTACTAACAAGTCCTCTTTCCCGACATGTTTTTCTTCCAGCTCGTCATCATGTCCGGCACGGTGTTGTTGGCCTACTACATGGAGTGCACGGACCTGTTCAGCGTGCACATGCAGGGCTTCTTCTGCAACGACGCCGAGCTGATGAAGCCGTACCCCGGCACAGAGGAGTCCAGCTTCATCCCCCCCCTCATCCTGTACTGCGTGGTGGCTGCTGCTCCCACCGCTGTAGTGAGTACAACACTTTGTATGCTTTATTTCAGCGCAGTTTGGTAAACCGGCCACCCATGCTGGAGGGTCAATGACTATTTCTAGATGTGGCATTCATTTGTTTGTTCAGGGTTCATTTTTTTTAAAGCTAGAACCACCAAAAAGTTCATTGAAATAACTGCTTATTCTCAAAATGTAGGCCAGACTTAACTTTCATTAACCCATGCTGCTGACTTGGCAGTTTTTGGAAGTGCACATAAGTACATATACTGTTGAATTTTAAATTTGATAGAAAGACGTAATATGTAGAATAGAACAGCAACCATGCATGTTATCTTTTTGTAACTTCTGCTTATGAGTCTACTATATACAATTGGTACATTTTCACTGCTGAAATATCTGAAAAAGTGTTGAACTGACTGAGTTAAGACTTTTTATGGGTGGGATGATAAGATTGGCGCTATTTTACGTACAACCCGCTGTGTGAGGTGTACAAGGAGCAGTGTATGTGGGCTGCATTAGTAAAACCATTATATTTTCTATGATGTGATTTCAGCATCTCATTGAGATTCTGAGCGATCTAGGCCACATGGTGACTCAGTGTTCTGCTTCTGTATGCATGATGTGTTTGCAACACATTTGAACAATACCACAAAGATACTTTATGGTCATTATAAAGTTACATTTTTCATACCGTTTTAACTTGTATCCACATTGGAAAAGGTATACAATAAAGTGTACTTAACTTTAGATTTGAATGTGCTGTTTATGGACAGCATTCTCCCACAACGCTTTGCAAGAAGGAAACTAAATTCATTGTGGGAATTGGGGTAAAGGTAGAGTTTAGAATTGGGTATTCTTGTGCCCATTTGTATGTTTTTTTGTTTGTTTTGAGCACTAGATGGCACAATGGGGCTCAGGGTATTTAAGTGATTGAGCAAACCGTTTTCGACTGTGTTGCAAACACACGCCGTTTTTGTGGTTTAATAAATGGTATTAATAGCAAGAATGTTGTGGTCATAATTGGAGACAGCACACGTCCAACAAAAGATCTCAGTATCAATCCATGGTGATATTGAGTGGCAATACTCAGCAAAATATCTTACGTTGCTTCCTCTGTTACATTCATTGTCAACTAAGATTTGATTTGTATCTGCTGAAAATGTATCTTTTCCTGGTAGTATAAAAAATATATTATTTTGTATTTTGACTGCTAAAAGTACACTGTGATGTAGTACATAGTTTATTTAAATAGTTATATACAGCAGTATGACCTCGCAGTCAAGCTGCAGGTGTAACTCATAACATTAATGGGCTGTGTCATAGCGTGAAGAGCACAGGTGTAATTATCTCTGCTAACGATAGCTCTGTGTCTTTTAAGTGTATCAGTCAACAACACCCGCGTTAGTGTTATTGATTGCCCCTGTGCTGCCTGCGAGAACTTTTTAAGTATCTGAATAAGGGTCTGTGAAGTAGATTGTAAAGCTGAGTGACATGTTGTGAATAAATGTAGGTCAAGATCTCTGCATTGCTGACTCAGACGCTTCACATAGGAGTAGCAACATACAGCCACTAGGTGTCAGTTCAGCTCCATGCTTGTAGACTCCAACACACACCAGGCACCATCTCTGAAGCAGTTCCTTATTACCAGTGCCATTTCTTAACACATCCTAACGAGTGTTTCACCATAATAGGCCAAGGAACAAGTCAGTCCCAGAAAAGAGATGTTCTGGTCCTCACTTACAAAATATGTTTAAGTTTACTCATCGGCATAAATGAGGCAGAAGTCCATGCACCGATGGGTGGTGGTTTTATAAACCTTAAATCACTATGAGACAGCGCATAAAACCAGGCCTAAAAATAACACAGCTTCACAGCATGCTGCCACAAACAACCACAGTCAATCCAAAAGTGGCTTTTTATACCCCTCCTTGTTTGGATTAAACCACTGCATGGGGGTTGCCTAATTGAACTGATCCATTGCTTTGGAAGTAACCGAAACAGCAAGCAGATCCCATTCAGTCAAAATTACAAAGGTTAATACACACTGCAACAGAACAAAAGCTTGATTCATATCATTTTGATTAAAGAGGAATAAATAAACTGATTGATGGTTCCACCCGGTACCTAACAAGGTTGCTCAGGTGGCTTCAGATGACAGTGATGCTGTAGGAAATGAAGGGAATGGGCACGTCAGAATACCTTTTCACAAGCATACCTCTTCATTGGTAACTACACCAATTGATCACAACTTAATACTTTGATGTCATTATGGAATCTGATTTGCCGTTCTTGCTCGAGTACCACAAGTCATATCAAATCTAAAATGTAGTTTATAATCCTAGAGTGCCCTTTTAGCAATGTACTGTATGTTTCCCATATTGATATCCCAGGTTGATATCCCAGGTTCAAAGAGACAGCTTCCTGTTCTAATACGATTTCAAGAGGCACTTCATCTGGGATGGAATCGTTAAAGATGTCTGCTCCCTGGACACATGCCACCCATTCATTTGTAATGACCTATTACTGTGTCACTTTGTGTCACCCACTATTTGTGTTTATTATCTGGGACACTTGGGGTGTTTCTGATGTAAAACCTGGATGACTGTGACTTTAATTGAACTAGTTGCAGTTTGAATTCACTCTTTGTAGCTACTTGGCGTGAAGACGCTAAAGAAGACACACAAGCACACACTCTGAACGTTTCTTATTTCTCTAATTCCCCTCCTCGACTCCCCTCCTCGACACCTATCCTCGTGTCTTTGTCCCGCCCACAGGAGATGCGAGCAGAGGAGTCGAGGAGGGGACCGAGGATAGAGGAGTGGAAGCACCAGGCGTTTAGAGAAATGAGAAATCCTCTCCTCTGAGCGTTCATTTTAAAGAGACGTACATTAATGATGACACGAGGCACAGCAGCCCTCTGTCTGATGGACAGAACTGTGTTCATGACGACTTATTATATATATATATATATAAATCAGTGCTGTCAAAATTATCGCGTTAACGGCGGTAATTAATTTTTTGAATTAATTGCGTTAAAATATTTAACGCATTTAACGCATGTGCAGAATGGCCCGCCCCATACGTGCCACCAGTGGCAGCGCCAGGGTATGGCTGGGGTAGGCTACACCCATACCAAGAAATGGCTTAGCCCGACCATGAGAAATGATGTTAAAGTAAGCAAAAATAAAGTCTGCCAACTCGCGCGGAGTAAATTACACAGACAGCAGTTAGTAAGATTGATTTCAGTAGCCACGGTTATGAAAACTTTTGTCACGTAGTGATCGTCTTCTCAATAGAACATCTTTGATAACGGCGTGGTGTTGTTGCAGGAAGTCCCGACGCAGAATACTTTTGCTGTAGTACAGAGCCATATAATGGTAATAATATGGCTCTGGTACAGGGGTGCACATAACTGGTACGCAGGTTATGTGCGTAATCTGAAATGCGTACCGTCACTTGTGTCACAAAGCGCATTTGCGTACCGACGTACTTGTGAAGCTTTTCCAGAAGGCGGTTCGATCACCGGACGACAGAGTCGGTCTCCGTGTGCACAGACAGGGCTGGTGTTAAAGGAATGGTATGCTCATGACACTCATTTTTTAAAAATTATCATCCGATAAAACAGACCAGTCTCTGCCAGTCTCTCTCTTTTTTTTTTTTTAATCCGATGACATTATCAGTGATTTTAAACTGATTATATACCGAAATAACATCAACACTGTGGGCGCCGCCATTTCCCGGACGTGACGTAATCCATGCGTTTTCGAAGACACGTTGATCTCCATGTTATTTACTGTAGTTTCTCTCTTCAAATATGCCTCACTGTATCGCGAAATATTGCCATAATTCGGATAGGAACAATCCACGGAATACTCGGTTCCATCTATTGCCAAAAGGTAAGCGTAAGAAGTACATTCGGAGGCAGTGGCTAGCGAAATGTGGCCGGCCCGAACCGAGAGATTTACAGGCTCATGTATGCAGCGAACATTTCACATTTCCGGACGACTACTCTTGAGAGTATGATCAAACATAACATGGGATTTAAAGAACAACCATTACTCAATGGAGATGCAGTACCATCGGTCTTTCTGGTGTCATCGTCGGTCTGTACAACGGAACTGTGCCAAAACTACGCCAACCGGCTGCGGAGGGAGACTCCCCCTTCACTGGAGAACTGCGCTAAAACAGCTGATCACAACGTTCACACTCTGTGGTCACGAAGTACTCCACTAGCCCCCCCCCCCCCCCTCTGTCGACTTTCCTGAAGTACTCCCCCGTTGATAGAAATCAACACATAATGAATTAAGACCCCATGGTTTGATGATTGATAGGTGTGTGGGTTGTCTTTCATTTTGACATGCAGAAAAATGTTATAATAAACATAGATACTGTATGTTAAATTGATATATCCGCCTTCTTTCATTTATCTTTCCATTCCCACAACAATATACATAAATAAATGGCATATTTTGGACATAGTTCGAATGGTGATTAATCATGATTAATTAATTTTTAAGCTGTGATTAATCTGATTAAAAATTGTAATCGTTTGACAGCCCTAATATAAATATATATATACTTTAATGAATTGACAGTGCGGTATAATGAGACAATAACAGGCTACAGATGCGGACATATATACACAAACACACACATACATATTTATATATATTTCAGAATCAAACAAGTATGCGAGCACTCTCATAATAACGTTATACTGAGTGATATATATATATATATTATACACACTGCTCTGCTTTCTGCACGGACCTCACAGCTGTTCTCACTGTAAACATTGCATCGCGATTCAAGCAGTTAATAAAATAATATCATGGGGACGCATGCAGAGCTGTCATTGGTTGAGATAAGTCCGGCCGTGCGTTACGACTCTTTTTAACATCACTGTTGCCGGAAATACATCCGCGGAGTATAGAGAAATGAGATGTCCTTCAACATGGCGCGCTGAAATCCATTTCAGGGTCACTACCGGAGGACCGAGGATTCGAGGAGTCGAGGAGGGGAAATTAGAGAAATGAGAAACCTTCTCTGACATAACTGAATAAAATAAATGGAGTGTTCTGACAGGTCAATTATTTTAACAGACATTGTTTTTCACAGCTGAAAAATATATACACACATTTTTTTAGTGTACTCCGGGCACAAAGTTATATTTCTTTCTTAAATTGTGTAATATTTGTTGTCTCTTATGGTTACACAAAAGTATTTTATATAAAACTCATTCAATCATAATAAGATGAATCCCTTGTCCCTGATCACACACCCTTCCTCAGTGAGTGCTGTGTCAGCTGTTCAACTTTTGTTTAACACTGCTGGTCATTTCCGACTTTCAATTTGTTTGCTCTCTCACTGGCTTATATGTGGCCTTAGTCTCTTTATCCATCCGTGTGCCATCCAAAACTTTTTAATTGTGCCCTTTGAGAGTGCTGTGTCAGGTGCTTAAGTTGCGCTTCACACTGTATATCGCTCTGTCGGTGTATGCGTTATATAAACCAAAGAGCAGCCAATCAGAATTAATGATGACAAGGCTGGGATTTTGGCCAATTAGCAGGAAGACAGTAATTTATTCCGAATGTTTCACATGGCCGGACCAATGGGAGGCTGTAGAGGTTAGATGGGTCGTTCTGATGCAACGGTCTATATGCCTGTTAAGGACAGACACCCACAAAGTAAATTCTTCATCCCTCACCAAATGAAAAGCATGATGTTGTTCTTGTGTGATCAGCGGGGATCCAAAGGAAACAGGTGGTTGAGAAATTAGAGTTACTGTGCTGAAACCCCTATGACTGAATTACTTAGAAGTTACTCAAGATAAATTCTTTCTAAAGATGGAGGTAAAAAGTAAAAAAATGCCAATGCCTTTTTTCCATACCAATGCAGGTCCTCGATAACTCATTCCACTTCCTTTTATGGGTGTCTTGGTGGCTATACTGAAAAGAATAGGCTCATTAAGAATACATTAAACCACGATAATTGATTTTTTCTTCACTTTTGGGATGCATAACAAGCTGTTAACACAGCAGCTTTACATCTTATCACCTTATTAAGTTGTTATTAAGTTATTGAGCTAACAGCTGCCTATTATTTACACTTCAAGCTGATATGAAGCAACATTCAACATGTGTCCTAGTTTTAGCCATCCATTGCTGTGAGGAAACTAGTTCCTTTTATTTCGGCTCTGGTTTGGTCTCAAAAGACTCCTGAGTAGTTAAATGCGAACTAATTCACTATGGTCACCGGTTAGTTGCTATAACTTTTCTGTCAACTGTGCTAAGGTGAATTGGATGTGTGCAGTGGTTTTGTCAGATAATTGATTAACCAAATTGTTAAGTCGGGGTAAATCCAAAACAATGTTTAGAACACGTAAACGGCAGAATTGGTCTGTTCTAATGCCACTAAAACAACAGAGCGTACTGACAACTGGAATTTGTTGTAAAACTTTAGTTTGTTTAGGTTTGGACAAAATAACTACTTGGTGAGGATTTAAGAATCAAATCAAATCAAGGTTTATTTATAAAGCACATTTAAAAGCGATGTTTGGTCGAGCCAAAGTGCTGTACATGTAATAAAAACACATTACTACAATCACAATAAAAGACAATAAATTACAACAGATATACAAAAAACAAAGGGAAAAGTCAGGAGTCGTGCTCCGCTCTGACTAGAAGGCCAGGGAGAAGAAGTGTGTCTTAAGAGTAGATTTAAAAAACCCCAGGGTCTGGGCCGACCTCACATGGAGGGGCAGAGTGTTCCAGAGCCTGGGGCCAGCTGCTGCGCAGGCTCGGTGCCCTCGGGTTTTGAGCCTGGTCTTGGGCACTATCAGCAACAGCTGGTCAGCAGACCTTAAAGCTCTGGCTGGGGTGTAGCGATGGAGGAGTTCTGCTATATAAGCCGGAGCCAGCCCATTTAGTGCCTTAAAAACAAATAAAAGGATTTTAAAATCAATTCGGAACCGAATTGGAAGCCAGTGTAGTGAGGACAGAATTGGGGTCACGTTTTTTGTGGCCAGTCAGAAGACGTGCAGCTGCGTTTTGGACTACTGTAGCTGCAGGCGTCTAATTGAGTACCCACGTACAGTATAGAGCGTTGCAGTAATCCAGTCTTGAGGTTACGAAGACATTAATAACCCTTTCTAAGTTTTTAAAAGATAAATACGACTTGGTTTTGGCCAATAGTCTTATTTTAAAAAAGCAGGATTTGACTACGGTGCTGACCTGCTTGTCGAATTTAAAAGTGCTAGTGAAGGTCACTCCAAGGTTCGTGACAGAGGAGAGGATGTTTTTATTGAGACAGCCCAGAATATCAACCTGAGAGGCTGGAGGTTGGGGTCCAACAAAGATAACCTCAGTCTTGCTCTCGTTGAGGTTGAGAACGTTTTTGCTCATCCAGGATTTTATCTCTGTTAAGCAGTCCATCAACTGCTGTAGTGAGTGTTTGACATTTGCTTTGAGAGGCAGATAGATCTGTACATCGTCGGCGTAGCAGTGGAAGGGAATATTGTGTTTCCACAGTGTCAAAGGCAGCTGTCAGGTCTAACAGCACCAGGACAGATGGGCCACCTGAGTCGGCGGCTAGGAGCAGATCATTAAAAACTCTTAAAAGGGGTGTTTCAGTACTGTGCATGGGTTTAAAGCCAGACTGAAACATTTCATGGATTCCATGCGTGGTTAAGAAAGACTGCAGCTGGGCGTAGACTACTCGCTCCAGGGCTTTAGATAAAAAAGGGAGTGAAACATGGTTTTGGTTAAATATGTGTATAATTTTGACATAGCTTATGTTACATGCGTAAGTTAAGATATACAATATGTAACGTAACAACGTAAGTAAGTGAATAAGTTGGACATGAACAGCAGTTTCAAACTAAAATACTAAGAATTGTTTTTGTTCCAATTCAAAAAGGAATTTGACACTATCAGCTTGTAAACAATCACGAAAAGTTTTCTGCTGCCTCAGGCTACATGCTTGATTATTTTTCAAAAAATCTCTGACTTTTGGCAGCCAGTAAGATGGAGGGAACCGCACCATGAATCATTAATGGTTTTCCACAGGGGACAGTTGTCACATTTAATATGTAAGTGAATAAAAACGTGAAACCCATACAAAAAAAGTTCTCCCTAACACTGTGGGCGGTCACTGTCTATCATTTTAGAAACTCAAAATGATGGTCTTACAACAGTATTGCAGACCAAAGCTCGATAAATCCGTTACACTTTTGTAAGTGACATTGCAAGAAGTCTGTTCTTTAATTTAATGTCAAGCAAACGACTCTAATAATTAGTAATTGTTCAAGCTTTTCATTTTCTGCTCAGACAGTACACAGTTTCAGTTAAATGCCGAGTTGTTAGCGAGTTCTCTGACATTACATTTTGAGATAGTTGTTTCCAGTCAGTTCAGTTCAGTTCTTGACGTGTACATAGCAGAGTGGGGGTCACTTGAGCTGAAATAAGAAGATCAGTCAGTGGTAGCTAATCTTTTCAGGGCTGAGGCAGACTCTAGTGAGACAAATACTTCAAGGCAATTAGTAGTTGCTTAAAAAAGGTCAAAGTCATCATTTAGGGAAACTTATCAGGGAAATGACTCTCACTTTATTAGCATTTTAAAGGAGCTGAAGGAAATAGATTTGTTTTAATAAAGCTATTTAAGTTTGGCATTTACTTGAGCTTCCTTCATACTGTAGTTAACTGACATATATTTAAAATCAAAAATAGTATAGATCTGTTTGCCTATGTATACTTCAAACAGAAGTCAAGCAAACTAATACATTGACTTTCATTATGTGATATACACAATGCTTAAATAACCCCATGAATCATTTTGCCTTTCAGATCATTAACTTTTCCTTTTAACTGCCCAATATTTATAGCCTGTAGCAAATGTGTTTTTTGTTACGCTTACACTAACCCTCCTCTGCCAAAAAAACACATTTTGACATGACACAAGTTGCCGGCCTTTAACAGGCTCACACCGTGTGAAGATAAAGGGTATTTTGTTGTGGTTGCGTAGCCTTTGAAGACCGATGTTTCTGGGTCGATATGTATATTTATATATATATTTATTCTGTCATGATGCATTTAAGGGAGTTTCAATTGTTGTTTGCATGCTTTTCTGTCTGTCATCATCGAGTTGAAAAACGGGTTTGAAAATAATAATTCTGTCGTATTTATGTTGACAGGATTGAATCCACAGGATTGATTTTGTACCCTTTTCATGTGGATGCCGCAGTCTTTTTCACTCTTTTTCAAAAACCAGCTGCTTCCACTGCTCATATATAAAATATGAGTTGGTTAAAATGAACATGTTGTTGATAAAAAGGCATACAGGAGGTGGAGGAAAACACAGGAGTTTTGTTATCCTATCTTTTACAAACACACCAAATACAAAACCACATGAACACACACACGCTGTATGCACACACGATCTTGCACATAAACACACATACATTTTCGTAGCAGCCTGTATCACCTAAGGCGGTCAGCGATGAGTTTCATCGTGTTTGTCCAGCAGCGTTTTCTTCCATTAGACCTGATGTAATGTCCAAACTATAATGGACCTGTCGAAGGCTACATTAAGACACAGTGGTTTATGTTCACAGGCTTGACAGGGGCAAAATGTCCCTCTTCCCTATATAGTATGCCTAACTAGATGTTTTATATGTTTCCTTCTCTCTGTTAGCCATTCTATCTAAATTTCGTCCTATTTTTTGTATCCCTCTCTGACATTTTCCGTGTCTTTGTGTGCAGATTTTTGTCGGAGAGGTGTCCATGTATGTGATGAAATCGACGAGGGAAGCTCTCCTGGCCCAGGAGAAAACCATTGTGACAGGAGACTGTTGTTACCTCAACCCCCTTGTACGTCGCATCGTACGCTTCGTAGGTAAGTTTTCGTGCCAATAATGTCAAACTGCCCTAAGCTCCTTCATGCGGATCAAGGTATTAGCCACTACAGGTTGAGAAATAACTCACGCACACATGAAGATTATGCATGCGTGCCTTTCATATGTACACATGGGCACCAAAGTACAACCTTTTTTAAAGTTTGTATCTTTTAGCACACACAAAAAGCTAAATAGAGGTTGTTGGTGATGGTATACCAGTTTTTAACAGTCTGGAGAATTTGGATAACTTCCCTTATTCCCTTGATTGTTCATCAAAA
Organism: Pseudochaenichthys georgianus; assembly: GCF_902827115.2. NCBI lineage: Eukaryota > Metazoa > Chordata > Actinopteri > Perciformes > Channichthyidae > Pseudochaenichthys > Pseudochaenichthys georgianus. Next base: position 9,612,371 of record NC_047514.1, on the reverse strand, counting down.
CTATGACAGAATATGTTTTACCAAACTTTTTTCACCATGAATAAGATGAAACCATGAGGCACCAACAGGCCTCTGGGTGCTCAGTCCCTCTGTGTCCTTGGCTGAGTCCTCTTTCCTGGCATTTGTACTACTGAAACACATAAAGTCAGTGGGTGTGGGAGTGTTCAGATGGTTGCTTATTATTTTGTGTTATTATGTTAGGCAGTTGTGTTTTTTGGACCTACCAAAAACATAATTATTCAAAAGCAGGACTGTATGCTCTCAGCGATCACATCCACATTCATATCGCAGTGACACTAAGATGCTTTGTCTTCAGCCTCGTTTCTTCTGCTGTTTCAAGTCAATGCAAGCTCAGTTTATGAGGTTATTAGCACAGTAAACAATACATCTATAACATCAGGATTTCCAATGTGGCTTTCACAGTTTTCTGTAAGCTCTTATCCAGGAAGCAACATGCTGTATATCACAGCTAAGCTGACAGAATGTGGCTTCGGTCAATCACCTGCGAGGGGAGCTCCGACGCAAAAAGCTAGAAATGTTAAGAGTAACCCTGATGAATCACAGCTTGAAGATTTTGGTATTTAAGATCAGTCTGTTGTGTGATGTTCTGATGTTTGAAACACCTCCAGCATCATGTAAAAAGGACTAATTTATGCTGAAAAGGAAAAAGAGGGAAAGGAAAATGGGGAATGTACTGTAAGCAGTGGACCGACACATGGGTTCTTCAAGCAATCACAAAACTACGAATAACATGATATACAACGGGATCGGAAATGTTTCTGTTGTTTCACAAACTGGTCGATGCACAGTGAAGGACGAAATGAGAGAGTTCACAAGATGAGGTTAACAAGGTCAGCCAGGGGTATGGCAGCTTCTTCTTCCGTAATATGGTCCCTTTAACTAGGAATCCAAAATTCATTAAAAAAAATTAAGGCCAATTAATCACATCACCAAGTTTGACCCCAAATTCCTCCTAGTACACACAGCGTAATCTTGCCTTAAATGATGATATGGTTCGAGATCATACAGTTATAGTGTGTTTCCCATTAGATATAGGCAATGAGCTTGGCTTAGTGAAGATGAGGAGTACGTTCAGCCACAGACTCATCCCTCCACCACAACGCACCAAGCGCCTCGGACAGTCCTTTGTGCCTGTAGCCATCAGGCTGCACAACAAGGGGTTAAATAGGAGAAAGAAATCAAATTAAATCACTGGTCATAAATATATACTGTTTTCACAACCCATGTTAAACTTGTCACTTTAACTTGTTATGCACTTTATAACTTAGATGATGACGAAATATGTATATATGCTGACAGTTATTTTACTCTTATTTTTATATCTCCTATTTTTATAGTCTTTTATTATTATTATCATTATTTCCTTGATTTTATGTTATTTATTTTAGATTTTAGATTTTATTGATCTGTGTGAATCTTTGCTGTACTATTTTCACGCTTACCCTGTTGCTGCTTTTGTACAACTGAATTTCCCCTCGGGGATTAATAAAGGTTCATCTTATCTTATCTTATCTTATCTTAAATGATCCCTGGGCTGTAGGGATGTGCATTTCCATCACTGAGGCCGATGCGATGCGCATCTCGATACGTTGCCACGATACGATACATTAACGATACATTTGAAACACCAGGCGATGCGATACGATTCACCCCTGTTGCGATACAGTTCGATACGATTTGATTCAACATTATGCGATTCGGTGCGATTCAACACTATGCAAACATAATGATACTTCAATATGGTACGACAGAGGATTTTTGTTTTATTCCTTATATGCAGCAAATCATACATTAACAAAAAAGTGCTTACATATTTGGTACTGCACATCCCCATCATGCCGTTTATTTTTGTACCTTTAAAAGCTCTCCAGAGTAGGCTACAGTACAATTGTATAACACCTCACAGTTAAACAATTGTAAGGATGCATTGGCCTCATGATTAACAATGTGCAAATAACAGCTACCATAGTGCAATGCCCATAAAGCTGCCAGCCTGATGTGCTTAACACTCATTCATAGGCTAACTCACCAGTGGCCGTCACAGGCTGCTGTAAACTAAACACCCACTCTCTCTGACAGAACACCTCACTAACTTTCAGGTTTCTCTTTTCAGCCGCAGACCCCTTGTCGCCTCTTTATGTGCGTCGCTAAGTTCCTCGTACTACTTGTGTACTTTAAAGTGGCTCGGCATCGTTAACAATTTGCGAGCGATTTATTTTCAAGTTGACCGTCTGTAGTATATAGTGCCGCGCACATATACCATCAGGGACGTTACTGATGGGGTGCGGCTGCGGAGTGATACTGTGTGTATGCAAGCCCGCATCTAGGAGGATCTATGTATCATGGCTGTAGACCTGTTAAGTAATAAAGATACCTCATACAAAGGTCTACGGATACCTTATTACTCTCCATGACCTGCGGTCAACTATATAGCAAAAAGGATTATTACACCGTCTTTCTTGAACAATCCGAAGTGTTGCTAAACGTTTGATTTGTAGGTATTTTTCGGTGCGCTGTGTTTCTCTTTCTCCTCAACTTCCGTGTGTGTTGATAACTGAGACTATCGGCCTCCGTAGTGGCGAAGCAAATATCAAAGATCGTCTCTGCTGAGCGTTGACAAGATGAGGGGATTTTATATGAATGAATCGGTTTTTTACCGATGCAAAGACGCTACGCAATCGATGCATCGCGAGTTAACCCGGTTCAACCCAAACTGTAGCCGATGTGCACTCTTTCAACCGGTGCACTCGCATCTTGAACGTTTATGCCGGTGCACCGATGCGAATCGGTGAATCTTAACATCTCTACTGGGCTGCATTCAGCATTTATAATAGGCTTTTTGTACAGTTTGTCAACAGCTGCAAACACATACGCCTTGTTCTTGTGAACAATTTTACATTACAGAGACTTAATACCGATGTACATCCATTTTAAAGGATGAATATTGGTTTGTTTTTATTCCTCTAGAGTTTACGCTGGTACACCATCCATCTGTCATCCATTATTTGTTACTGCTTATCCTTAGAGGCTCGCGGATAGCTAGAGCCGACCCCATCTGACTTGAAACACCCTGGACAGTTTGCCAGTCAATCACAACCTGACAACCAGACAGCCATTCACGCTCACATTCACACCAATAGGCAATTTAGACTCCAATTAACGTCACCTGCATGTCTTTGGGCTAGAGGAGGAACCCTGAGGATGCAGAGCGAAAACCAAAGCTCACACTCTTGGGGAAAACATCTGTTGTTTAATTGAAACTGGTTAGCACTGCCAAGGAGATTATATTTAAGGTTTATTTAACAGTAATCAGAAGGATAGCATACAAGCAACTGGCCCAATCTTCTTGGTAAAATGGTGGAGCATTGGCCAAGGGGGAACCTATTCGTTTTTTATGGAGTGAATCTGATATAGAGGAGCGAATACACATTGCAAGATTGACGATGTTGGCGTCCAGGTGCCCTTCCAATTTTGCTGAATTGGATCCTCATTGGTGGAACGCACCATCTGCTTTGATTTAAACCCGATCTCAGGATAAACTTGCTGGTTGAGGCTTTTGAGGCTTTTTAAAGACAGCAAACTGGCCTGATTTCTTCAGTGAAGGGCCAATTGGGATCTAGTCCAGCCGTGATGCATGTACTGTAGATTCTTTTTCTAACTACATCCCCCTCTGAAACATCTTTATCAAACACGTTGCATCATATAGTGGCAATATATGGGGCTGCTTTACACCTCCTGTAAGAGTTGTAACTTTCACACCTGTATCACTTTTCTAAAAGAGCTCACATCCAGCTCAGACTTTGAATCTTAATTTTGACAGCCCCACAGCTCGTGTTGCACTGGGCAAACTGACAGACTTGTTGCTATCTGTTCCAGTAATTGAGGTCGGCGGTTGGACTTTCCTGGCGCAATCATATCCGTATTGTTCATTTTTATATAATATCCCCAATTTATAAAACACTCATCAGACATTCATTAGGCAATTTGCGTGATTTATACCGCCATCTGCTCCCGGACAATCTCTCAAATTTGTAGGATCACTGGGGCTTTTCTCCCTTTCCCTCCCATCTCCTCTCCTCTCACCCTAATTCCCCCTCTCCGTTTCCCTCAACGATGCCCTTCACACAATCGTGTCCCTGTACCCCTCACTAGCACCCTCAGCCCTCTAACCCCCCCCCCCCCCACACTGGATGAGAATATAAAGCAGAGTAATTTCATGGCTAAGCAGGCCAGATAATCAGCAGTCATATTTCACAGCAAAAGGAATGCAGACGCAGACATTGGTCAGGGTTGGTGGGCTGAAAGTGTCAGTGCAATCATTCATATAAGAGGCGATTTTTTTCTGTGCGTTTATGTTTCTTTCCCTGCTTATTGTCCACTCTTTTTTTCCTTTCCCTATTAACTTTGAACCAAGATTTCATGATGAATGCAAAATCGATACAATTTGCATTTTAAGTTCCACCGTTTTTCTTGGAATAATTTTAACATTAGATATTCTGGGGTTTAACTCTGTCTAATGACAGTTGGGAGCTTAAGTGCCAGCGCTGGGAGCCACATGGTCACAGGCCAATTTAACCCCGGATATAAGGTGATAGCACCAAAGCTTTTAAAGTTTTTCCCGTGATGTCTTAATGTCCTTAATGGTTTTAATGGGCTATAATTCCTCATTGTGTTTCTTTGTGCCCCAGGTGTGTTCGCATTCGGTCTGTTTGCCACGGACATCTTCGTCAACGCGGGCCAGGTGGTGACGGGAGGTCTCTCGCCCTACTTCCTGTCCGTCTGCAAGCCCAACTACACCGGCACAGAGTGTCGTTTTAATCACCAGTTCATCATCAACGGCAACATCTGCACCGGGAACCCCGTTGTTGTGGAAAGTGCTCGCCGGTCATTCCCATCCAAGGACGCTTCGTTGAGTGTTTACTCTGCTGTTTACCTAACGGTGAGAGAAAGGGCACAGTAGACACTTTAATGAAGTTTAACATGTACTATCGTATATTGTGTACCATATGCTAAGGTGTCGTCTTCTCACCATATTCCTTCCATTTTTAGACATCAGAATAATTCACATGTTTTCTTACATGTTGTATATTGCTTTGACACAAGTAGATAAAATACATAAAAGACCATTTGACTTTAATTACGTTATAAGTTGAGAACAGTTTTCCTTTAGAGCAGGGGTTTTCAAAGTGTGTGAAGGTGAGCCTCCCCTCAGAGAACATAAGAACAACCGCGCCCCCCCCCCCAAATATTATTGCTATTATTATTATTATTGTTGTTGTTGCTGTTGCTATAATGCAGGAGCATTCAATTGCATTTCAAAGAGGTCCAGTAAGAGAAAGTTTCATTAAATGCTATTTTTTCGCTGTCTACCTTTCTCTTTTTTGAGCACGCCATTTGAAATTACTCCGAATGTTTCTTTCTTCTTGTCTCGTCTCTGTGTGTGTGTTTGAATCTATCGTGCTGACTCACTGACTTCACCGATTTGATTGGCTGAGTAGCGTCACCTTCTTAAAACATTAATTAATTTTGCAGGTCACCCTTGAAAAAGAGATCTTTTGATCTCAAGGGGCTTTCACCTGGTTAAATAAAGGCTACAAACAATTAAACAACAACTTTTTTAAACCTTTTTATCTTTATGTTTTAAATGTTTTTTATTAACATTTTTAACATTTTCAACATCGTAGATAAATCCTTATATGCTCCCGGCAACTCACTGAACGTCAACTTTGCCTCCTTATTACACTGATTCACCCCTACTTTAGTGGGGAACAATGAGTCTGCGTCTTTGATGCGTACAGGCGGATGATGCGGGATGCAATGTAGACAGGAATAAACGCAGATCATCCTCTGGCTGCAGCCTTGACCGGTACTTGCTTTTGATCCAAGTACGTATTATTACAATTAAAATAAAGGGCGGTGCCGGCCGTCAGCGAACCGAGCCGGCCGTCAACGGCCCGCTGACGACCGGCCGTTCTGTGATTCTACAGAACACACAGATGGCCAGTCCGCCCCTGCCAGGACCGGTCCATGAAAATCCTAGCTTTAAATAATCGTGGTCATACTTCCTCCGTTTTCTGCCAGACGCTGTCTCCTCTCTCACTTTAGGTATCTTCCCAAAAAATCGACCCATGTTGCCGCTCGCATAAAATTAGCTGAAGTTAACTGGCTAGATTTCACTGTTTCTCATATCTTTTTCTCACGCTGAAGCTCTTTGGCTCCCCCCCGTGGAGGCGCGCCTCACACTTTGAAAACCACTGCTTTCGAGGATAATAAGGTTAACTTTGCAAATTAAGAGCTATTCAAATGATTAACTAAATGTTACCTTTTAATATGCTGTTTTAAGGCTGATTCTAAGTATATTGAGTAAATATAAAGTAAAGTTAAAATCAAATTAGGATTTTAATATGACATACATGTAATTAAAGGTAGGGTATGTAAGTTTGAGAAACCGGCTCGAGATCGCTAGAATTTGAAAATACACAACCGGAGAAAATCTGCCACTTCCTTACAGAGCCCCTCCTCCAACACACACAAACGCACACATGACCAATGAGGGCACGAGATAAATGTGTGCACAGATGGAAGGCTGACAGGCAGATATGCCATCCAGTTATTTTAGCCGGGCCGGCTAAAATTATTGGTCGTGCTTTTTACAGCGCTTCGGCTTCCACAGATGACATTTTTTTATGGATTTTTGGTCAAAGCACTTAAGATATTCATTGCTATCGGGATGTTAAGAGCATTCCATGGAATATAACAACAAGTTTATCTCGAGCCAGTTTCTCAAACTTACCTACGCCACCTTTAAGTATACAATACAAAAACAAAGCTTTTCCTCAGCACCAATGTTTTTTTTTGGTTTGCAGTTGTTGTTCTAGTAATTTCAATTAGTCCCACATAATAGTGTAAACACTTTTTTCTTCTTCAAAACAGGAGCACAGTTAATTAAAAATCAATGTCAAGTGTACTTGTTTCCCCACAGTTAGTCATTCGGGACAGAATGTAATTATTTAACATCTAGGCGTGAACACATTTCGGAACAGTAAACACAACATCCAAACAATCGGAACTAAATACAACGTTTGGAACAGAACTGATTAAAGTTTTATACATTACTTTGCATAAGCTAGTTTGGTATGAACATGTGGTACATAGCATCCATGTTTGATGAACGAATAGGAAAGGAGGAACGTCTTATTGTACAAGGGTGGAGGAATGGTTTATAAAACCTTCAGGCATTTTTTGAAAATTGGCTTCTTTTTTTTATAAGCTTGTGTTTAAAATAGGGGTGACACAGGGGCTCAGCTGCTGAAAATGAAATGCGAAAGCAGAAGTGCAGATTTGATCAGGGAAGCAAGAGGAATGCAAGGACAGGTTGTAGATTAAAACAAGATTTGAACTCCACGATCTGGCGTGGGAGGAGGTTAAAATTCAAGAAGTGAGAACATGTAGGAATACTAAGTGTCTGTTTTAAATGCTGAAAGTCTTCTCACACCTCTCACTCTCAGTTAGAAGGTTCCTCTGTTATTCCTTGTAAAAAACCCTTTTTGTTTTGAAGAGGTATTTCACTCACATGACGTAAGGTTTTGACATCTTTTCCAAACAGTTTTGCTTTGCAATGGAGGCGTTGTGCTCTCATGAAATAGTAAAATATTTGATTATATTCCTGTGGGAATAACTCCAGGTGCTCAACAGGAGATGGTCTCTGATACAGAAGCTCTAGTTAAACATTTCAGGCATAATATTGAACTTTTATTATTGAAGGCTGATTAAATCTGCCCTCTGTCTTTTTTCCAGATGTACATCACCAGCACCATCAAGACCAAGTCCAGCCGGTTGGCCAAGCCTGTGCTCTGTCTGGGCACGCTCTGTTCGGCCTTCCTTACCGGCCTCAACCGAGTCTCAGAGTACCGGAACCACTGTTCGGACGTGGTGGCCGGATTTATACTGGGATCAGCCGTCGCTCTGTTTCTGGTGAGGACGATGGAAGAGAGAGAAAGGTTTGGGGAGAGGGGATTAAAGGAGAAGGAGAGTGACTTTGATTATTATGAGGTCTAATCTGGTCATAATTTATTTTCAAATTATAATTTTCAGCTCCTTTTTGAACTGTCCCAAACAAGTAATTAAATTATAAATTCAGGGTTGCAGTCCTAGTCAGTCTGAATGCAAATTAATGTCCCTAAAAACAAAGCATTTTGTTGTATTATTATTATTATTTTTTGTTGATATTTAGTGATATTTTTAAGTGTTTGCAGATACCAGATAGTGTATGTGTCAATGGAGTTCTGTGTATAATGAGTTCCTGAACACTTATATGGTAAAGACATTTAAGAGAGAAGTGTGTGAACAGGTGATAGAAAGAGTTAAGATAAGAAATAGGATGAAGGGCGCTTTATACCAAGCTTGAAGGAGGTTCAGTTGCAGGTGAGTAAGGATAGAGGGAAAAGGGTAGGGATTCACTGGCTGATTTGGGGGAAGGAAGAGAAGAGAGAAAGTCAGGAAAAAGCTGAGGTGGCACCTGAATTTCTGCTGGGATCAACGAGGAAGGGTATTTAAAGGCAGAGTGAGAAGAAAGTTGAGGTAAACACTAGATTGAAATAGTGGGTGTGTTCACGATGTAGGGAAACAGTGATCTGTCCTATTGGAACCAGTACCATAACAAGTTATATATTGTTCTTCCTGGTTTTGAGGGCTTTTGGCTTTCAATAAAGACTACAATAATTTTGAAAGCCGGAAGTACAGGAAACACTGAAGTCAATACGCTATCCTCTGGAGACCCTTAATGTCGGTACCATATTTGAATGCAATCAATATTTGTAGGCATTTCAGTGTGGAGAAAAAATGGTTAGCCAAGAAACTGAGACCAACATTGCCACCGATAGAGTCATATCTATGGATGAAAATTCAATGAGCATGTCATATACAACATCCTTCGGCTTTCCTATGTGATATGCAAGAACTACTGGCTTACTTAGCACCTTGAGCAAGGAGACAATGATTTGCATATGTCTTGTTAGACCTGCTTGTACATCGCTGTATCTTTTTGAACATTTTGCCAATGCTTACGGTTGGGGTTAGGGTTAGGATTAGCCTCAGCAGTTTTGAACCTGTTCATTTCCAGCTTATATTCAAATGAAGAGGCCCGCCTTTTGACTTCACACTGACCCCAATGGTTCTGATGAAGCTCATCAAGGTCTTGTCATCTGAACACTGAGGCGCTATGACGGACTGCCATCTTGAGGAAAATGTATTGGTACAAAGAGAGAAGAAAGCAGGTATAGCTCAAATCCTTGTGGTTCAGTGCTGACAGTGAAGAGATCTAAATGGACTCTTCAAACAGCAGCTGCCTTTGGTGTTACAAGAACATTGTCCTGCAAGGAGATTGAGGGATCAGTGTTAAGCTACTGCTTCTGGAGCTTCAGAATAATGTTGGAAACAGAGGTGTCCACTTGATCCAAGACAACTCATGGGCGTATGCTGACGGCCTGCCAGGTCTGCTAGAAGCAAAGCTCTTTGGAATTTGAAATGTTTTACAAACTAAACCCATAAATTCAAGCCATTAAAAGATATGTAAAATTGCTGTATATTTGATGTAAGATTCTAGAATGAGTGTCCACCATGCGTATCTGAAAACCAGAAACATAGGTAATGAATTAGATCCATCCGGACCTAGTTTCCTTGGTATAATTAGATCCTTTGGTAAGAGATTTTTACAACATTTCCACAACAACAGCAACCATATGACATTTTGCTCACAAGAGACAAAAGATGGCAGCTTGGCCCAGATTGTCTTAGCATGGATGGCAGAGTACAAACATGGATAGAAAGCAGTCGTCCTTGGTCTTCAGGGATGCGTTTCAGCCGAGCAAAACAAGACAGGGGAAACCAACATGTTGGGCATTTGAAGAGAAGATTGGTTGTAGCTTAAAAGGTTTTGTTCAAGGGAAGATGAAAACAGTTTTGTGGAAACAACAGGTAGTCAGTTGCTTAGATTCCCTGTGGCAGACATTTAGGAAAGAATCAATGTTTTTTTTGTTGATGGAACAGTAATGCTTGAGTATCTCCTTAGATTCTTGCCCAGCTGTTGTGATTCATTTCTTTTGTCTGGGTTCAGTAGAGAAGCACTGTCCATGAACTGCGACGAACGAAGTCAGCTTCAGCATCCTTTAGCGCTGAATCCCCCCGCTACATTTTCTCCTTTGCCACGGCCCGAGGGCATGGTTGGCCTGGGGAGAGGGGGATTCCCCCTCAGGCTGCTTTCTTTGATTAAACAGTCCATGGAGGAGTACAGAAATATAGTAACCTTGGTGATGTCTGTACTGGTAGAAGAACCTGACATAGAACTCTCAAGTAACTGTAATTTATAAGAATTCTATGACACATGAATGAAGAAACAAGGCAGTTCACTGTGCCTGCTGGGCGTAGTGCCATGCCACAAAGGCGAACAACCCAGAGCGTCACTGTCAAAGGATGGCTGCATTTTGTAGAGCTGGCAGGCCCTTCTGATTAAAGGTAATCAAGGTGATATTAGTTCATTTCTTAATGCTACGAGACATTGCCTTTTAAACAATGGTATGACTATCATGTCTAATTCAGATGTCTCATGGCAACACTGTATTATCTGTTGAATTACACTATTTTGTCTGATAACAGGAAGTACAAATGTTAATTAGGGGCCCGGTGTATATACACACACTTGTATTTCCTTATAGAAGCTGGTAAGAATGTCGGACAGCATGCAGTTTAAGAAATGCTCGCAGCAGGTACGGCAATGTCAGACCACCTCTTTTGTCTTGACTGATATGTCCATGCATTCTAGAGAATTTGTGTACAGACATTCATGTTCCTAATTCAATGAAGCCGACGGACCTTAGTGATCCCCTGCATTTTCCTCTCACGCCACCAGCAAGTTATGTTTCTGGGTTTGAATGGAATGGACATCAACGATTTATTTGACCAAACTAGCCTGGGTACACATTATGCTTTTACATTGAGTTATTTGAGATGAAATGTATTGAATCAATGACAAAGTTCTCACTTACCAAACTCCCTCATTTAAAACCTGTGTTTTTGTGAGCTTACCTTGCTATTCACGTTGAACTGTCTTTATACCTTACAGGGTATATGTGTTGTGAACAACTTCAAAGGCGTCCACAGTGCAGCGGCTAAACAGAAAACTGAAGACTACCGTGGCCTGCCTCTGATGACTTTCCCCCGTGTAGAGAGCCCTCTGGAGACTCTCAGCGCACAGGTACCTTAAAACACTTAATCTGGATTTCCGAGATACTTTATCACCATGATGCACATTATCTTTCCCAATTAATTGGCAAAGCTCCCTCGAGACTTAAGCTTAAAACAAAACAAAAAACTGGAACTTAGTCTACTGTAATTTGCCATTCTCTAATTTGTTTTAATGTACTTTCAATCGGCTAAAGAAGGGTTTTTAGTCACCATGTGTTTTTTCTTTCTTTCTATCTTTCTGTCTTTTTTCTTTCTTTCCTTCTTTCTTACTTTCTTTCCATACAAAGCAGTGACACATGTTGAGAAGAAAATACAAGCATGACATTTTGCACTACACCCCTGCCTCCATTCCAAATGCACAGAAAGACACACAGAGCACTCCTGATACTGTTGGACAATGATTTCCCTCTTTCTCCTTATTTCCTCACCTTTTCCTTCTCCTTTCCTCTTCCTTCTCATCTCTGTCAATCCCTATTCTTTTTCTCCATTCCTCCATTCTTCCACGTCCGTTTTTAGAACCACTCAGCATCGATGACGGAGGTCACATGACTAAGGGGGCAGCACCGGGTCACGTTTGCGTCTCCACAGCACTTCCAGACACAATGACGAGGACGCATGCCACGTGGCTCCGAATGCTTAATAAAAAACACTGCTGATATATCTGTTTAAATCACCTGAGGGACTAAATGCACCATGTTTCTAATGGTTCTTATTAAGTTGGGCTATGCTCAATTCTACCTGCCAAGGCACATCCATTGCATCAAAAATATCACAAAGCAAACTTAAGCACAGATTTTTGTTCCAGATATTGAAACTATTTGAAACATCAGACGTTTTTTTCCCTCCAAGGTGTGCTGTTTGTAGTTAGAGGACGGTGTTTTGTACATTTTGTATGAGCGAGTGCTGTAGCCTATCCTGACGGTGTTAAACCTGCACACTTCCTGTTGGCTAACTCACTCTGTCTTACATCACATCCTGTCAGGTGACTTGCCTCGTCGATCGCCACATCTATTCCCCCTCAGTCTGAAAAAATGTGCTATGGAAAAAAATATTGATGTTGTTGTTCTGTGATGTTTGTCATTTGTACAGGAAAAAAAGACAGAATCCTTCTTTTTATTATCTCTCTCTGTACATTAACTGACCGTGTCAGGTCATATTTTGTAAAGATTTTTGTCAATCTGTATGATTATTATGATCCATTTGGACCTGTTTGCCTGCTGTGTAAACCTGGATATGTTTTGGTATCAGTTTAGGTGTTATGGGGAGCGTTACCTCTCCCTGTTGGAGGAAGCGAAAAGGAAGAGTCAGCGACATCCTTAGAGTCAGTAAATGGGGTTTGGCACTTGAAGTGTCATGCCATCAGCCACAACGATATATGATTGGTTGAAATTCTCATTATGAGTGTGTTTCACCCCTATTTACTGATTCACTGTGATGTTGATAAGATTTTCTTTCTATGAAGAGGTCCAGTGGGGCTAGCCTGTGCCAGATCTAACTGAAGACGTCTCTGGTATGACTGTATGAATAACTTTCAACTCAAATCCCAGTGAAATACATCCTTGGAAAATACATGAAAAAGGAAATGAGAAAGAAGTGCTCTTTGGAGTAAATGAGAGTGATTTACTCGAGGCCTGGCTAGCCCTTTTAATGGAAACCAGGCTAATGACTCCTGCTTCACTTTTCCTCCTCGAGGCACCCCCCCCCAACCCACCAGTGGATTGTGATGCAATGTTGTGACTCCATTTCCCATTGGAAGATACGCCCAGCATGACGAGAGAAGTCAAGATGTTTTATAGATATTCATGATTTCAATTATGCTCATTATCATTGTGATTATCAACGTCTTTTTACTTTCAAAACAAAAAAAGCGTTTCATTTGAAATGCAACATATATTTTTTTTTTCTTGGTTTGTCCACAAATTAAATAGTCAGTAGCAACAATGTGTTCTCTTGTGTCTTTATTCATTTTGTGTGCTGGAAGGAAAGTGGTAACTTTGTTTATCCTATAAAACATTGTGGGCGAGGACACGGCTGATAGTGGGTTATAAACAGCTTCAGTCCTCTCTAATTTTAATTTCAAACTGAAATACAAAATAAATAGGGCAGAGAGCAGGACTCCATCCTGTTTGCCCAGTTTTACCAAGTTACCTTGCCTACAAAATGGAAAACATGTCTGCCCTTGTGTTTGTTTGAATATGTATTTGATACTTATTTTCTTTACCTCCATTGTGTGTGCCCTGAGTTGTGTGTGCAGACAGCCCAACCGTAATTATTCTGCTGAATACAAATCCAACCTAACCTCAAACCATGTGTCATCTACATCAACAGCCTAAAGGTGTGTTAACATTAACATACTATCACATTTTGTCAAACAAAATTGCCTTGAATCTGTAAGAAGTTTCTGGTTTTCGTAGTAATATTGTACTATACATGTACTTAGGGATGACACACACATGATACACAGGGTTCAGGGTCAATTGCTCAACGGTTGACGGTCGTGGATTAATTCAGTTGAATTGGAGTAAAGCCATCAATGGTTTCAATAGAAGTGAATGGGAGTAACGTCGACAATTGTTTCGATGGAATGAATGGTACACAGAGGGAATATTTGCAGGATGGTACATTTATAGGGTGCAGTTGGAAGTACACAGTTGAGCGATAGATGTTTCCTAAGGGCTTGGTTCAGTGGAAAAAACACCACTGTGCAAAATCCACTTTTTCATGTCTTTTATACACATGTGTCCCCTCTGTGTAAAGAGATTCTGAAAGTTTCAGGAAAAAAGATTCACACACTTTTTGTCCTGATCCATTTATGTAAAAATGTCTGAAAATGAGCTGATCAGATTTTGGCCACTTTATGATGTCATAACGATTTTTTTTGGCTTGTGTAACCATTAGCCAATCACCAACCAAGGTAAGCCCCCCCCCACACCTTATCACCTGAATCTCCTCCTAGAGCTCCATTGTGTTCTTTTTAACCAAATCTCTCTCAGAGGGGCGTGGGGAGGGGCTCCTTATTTTTCATCTAAAGTAATAGACAGAGAATCAGCACTTTTTAAACAGGGCTGAAACAGGGGATTATGGGATGCTACAATGATCTGTTTGGTATTTTGAATCAAACACTTCAGAGCCCTGTAATATATTGATGAAAAAGAGTATAATAGGAGACCTTTAAATGTTCTTCAAATATGTAGTCAAGCATGATGCGATGAGTTCATGATAATGAAAGTTTCTGGGAGGACCAAAAAACCTTCAGGGTTGTCTTTGAACAAAAAAACAAACTGACATTTATTTTGTGTACTAACAAATGCTAATGCGTGTAATGTGAACAGAAAGCCTGATTACCTTATTGCCTCTGAGAACAAATGAGAAGAAATGGATTAGCAAACATATGTTCAGGCGGGACCCCAAAAAGTCAATATGACCCATTGTTCTGTCGTGTGCTGAGTTGTATATTCAATGAGCGAGGCATTTCCTCTCCATACAACCCTACTGTCCAACCACACATGCTAGAATGAGCATAGACACGCTAAAACCGTGATCTTATTTTCTGTTGATTCATCCTGTTACTCGTGCTGTGATGTTTATGTCACCGCCGAGCAAGGCAAACACACAAACCCAAAGAAAGCTGACGGCTCAGCCAGTGCTCAGCCACTTGCTCTTTTGCACTGTCAGGTATTCATTTGAGCTGTGACAGCCTGCGCTTACCCTGCAGACACACTGGCTGAACAGATAGGGATTTTGTGTGTGTTTGCTTGTGTGTGTGTGTGTGTGTGTGTGTGTGTGTGTGTGTGTGTGTGTGTGTGTGTGTTTGGCAGAATTTGACCATGCCATGTGTTTATAAAATGTCATCCTTGGCTCTTCTGAGTACGCTTTCCTGCCCAAATGGCTGTCCCCTAGCAATATGAATGAAGAATAGTGCATCAACCAAATATCATGTCAATGCAGGAAAAAGTAAACTCACTGGGTTTTTTTGTAGCTTCAGGGTGTTTTAAAAAAATATAATGGGATCTATTTAAATCGGAAGGAATTAGTTACTGCAGTTGAATCTCAATGACCAACTTTAAAAATGTAATATATTCCAGTAAGAACAATCCTTAATGCACTGTTTGACTGGTGTACCCTGGATGTAATGAGCTGAAAACTATTTACCTCTGCGTGAAAGCACATCCCTCAAGTCAGTAAAAAAAGGAATATCATTTTCTTTTGAAATCATGTTTTAAGAGAACTGAAAGGAGAAGATTCTAAACAGTTCCAAGGTTATGGAAGCACAAATAAGTTAAAACTAATGTAACTAAAGTATGCACAAGGCTAAAAGCCTCACTATCCTCCTACGCTCTGCTTTCTTTTATCTTTTTTAAGTTGTATTTTTACACGTAATCACATAAGAAAAAGAAAATGCTTCAATTCAATTAAGTGCAAAGAAGAGAGGTATGTTTTTTAATAATTGGACACATCCAAACTCAAACTGAAAAGATGCAAGAAAATTCACAGTGAGACTGTTTCATCGTGTTCGGTTATGAGAGATCATCATATTCAAATAAAATGTCAGACTTTGACCAGTGGGCCATGTTTATGTTACTTTCACTAATCAACATTGTGTTTGCACCAAAAACAAAACCGTAGTTCTGGTGGTTCTAATGGTAGAGATTGCGAGAGCACCGGTATGATTTCAACATGGTGGGTAAAAATATCCTGTTTTGGATCCCTGATTGAAAAGACTCTTGGATTTATTACAACAGATTGTAATACTTTTTCCGATCCTGTGTTTATAACACTGAAACCTTTGAAGACAAAAACCATCCATACCACAAATCAAAATCTGACAAGTTAAATGATGACTCACAGGTGCAGCTTTCTTTTAAAAACTAGAAGTGCATCGGTGAAGTGCAGGACAACATACATCCACAAAACAAGATGCCATCCAGATGTTCTTGATGAATAAAGACGTTTATTTCTGAATTTTTATTCCTTGTTCTTTCATCATAGCAGATGCCCCAACGACCTTCAAAAAGTGGCAAGAGAAATAAATGACCTTAGCTGCATTGTCATAAGCAAGATTCATTAGGTCATCAATCAAATCAACCGATACATCAATCACCAGCAATTGAATTTATTTTCTTTCCTCCTCAAAGGTACAAGGTTTCAGCGCCAGGCCATACAGACTTAACTGTATAGGTTCAACTTCAGGTCATTTACACTCTCAATAAGTCTCAGCATAAGACTCAGGTGAATTAGCCCATTAAGCTTAAATACCGGTCTTCATATCTGTGATCAAGCTTATCATCATTGCAAGCAGATCTCTTACCCTTGAAGAGACAAGGCTTAGAGGAAAGGGATGAGAAGGACGAAGTGGAGGGCATTAGGAATGGAAGTCAAAGGAAAAAAATGAAGGGATCAGTGAGGTGTAAAAAAAAAAAAGGGGAATGCGAGGGTAATGAAGAGGAAACTTTGGACAGCTGTTCAGTGACAGCAACACGCTAGTGAGGACAGATTTGGTTCAGGGTCCCTGGTTCACCTTTGTCCAATGGCTGTCGTATGAGTGAATCACACGTTCCAGAAGTCAGGAAATGTTCCACTGGAGTGACAGAGCAGGATCCCTGGGGAACGTTTCAGTTGGGCAATCAGGGGAACTCCGGAGGAGGATTCAACTTCCAGAAGGTTAAGGCTCCATCTCCAAAACTCATGAAAGGATCCTTTTCCATAACCTTTTAGGAAACTTGTCCCATGTCTCATCACATTTGTCTGGGCAGAACAAAGGAGAACATTTTCAGAACTCGGGTAGTGTGTTTGTGTGTTGGTTAGTCTGCTCGTGGGGCTGGGTATACTGAGCAAACTGGTTAGACTGGTGAGTAGTGGGCTGACTGTGGGAAGTCTGGTTTGCTTGCTGGTTATCTGATTGGTACTGTTCTAGCTCTCGCTTCCTTCTCATTGCTGTCTGCAGCTGCTGCTTGATAACAAGGATCTGACCCTCAAGTTCTGACAGCTCCTGGACCAGCGGCTTCCTGCCCACACCCAGCCCGGGGCCGCAGTCGCCCACACCCAGAGCCCGGCATGGGCCCGAGGTCGTCCCCTGCCCGGAGCCACCCTGCCCTGGCCCAAGTCCTTGGCCCAACCCCCGCCCCAGCATGTCAGAGCGACCGTTAGTGTTGGTCACTATGGGTAGGTGCTTCTCCAGTAGGGGGAACGTATGTGGATGAGACTGAGGGGATGGGGGTGGTGGTCCAGGGAGCTCCTGGGAGGTTGGGCGCTCCAGGTCATTCTGCATCTCTTGTGGAAGGACCCTACGCCTGTTGCAGTGGGACGACTCTGAAGGATGCCAACATGCTGACTGGTTGTTTCCCTCATTGCACCTGGAGATACGACAGATACATAAAGAAATATCAGGTGATGTTAACATTTAACTCAAAGCAGTACTGTAGCCTCATAGAGCAGCTAGCGTTTGCCTCTTAGACTTGTTTTAATTGGAAGTCCATGCTTTTCTGGCAAATATTGTCTGAATAGGTTAAATGATTGATTCTCCCCTTATTATAATATATGATAGTAGATTTTGTGGGGATTTTGTGGTCCAACCATTTGATTGACCCCAAGATGACATGAAGCTGCACATCTTCATCTATTGTGCTCAGACTAGCTTGCCCTAATGATCACATCACCAATATTTTGGCCAGAAAATATAATTTGTCTAGCTCAACTATAATGGCTTCCAATAAACATTGTGAAACTGATGATTGTAATGCTGCATCTTGAGCAGCCATGCATGAACTGAAGCCTGTTTTAAGTCTTAATAATGTCACATATAAGGCAAATAAGCAATGATGAATATCCCCCCAAAACATGCTGGTTTTCAAGATCAAATAAGTAGACCTTGAATGACAAGCCTTACTGGACGAATGAATGTCCAATTAATATCCTCCTGGACTCACACTGACCCCGGCCGACCTCTCCCATCCATCCTGGAGGTCTACCCTCATCTTTAACCCTAATGAGCACCAGCAGCAGCACCGTGAGTTGGAGGAGTGAGGTGTCAGTCACAATATCAATAATATAATAATGTTGTATTCCCGCTTGAAAATTCCCTCAAACTGCATGTTTTCTCTTCGTGCTCGTGCAAGGTAGGAATGGACCAACAGAGTGATCCATCATTTTCCATTTAACAGCCCTTGCTAGCCGTCTTTTCAACTCAATCACCCTGCATAACTAGGTTTTATTTACAAAGAAATGTGTAAAATAAAATAGAGCTTCAAAGTTACACAACCTTAAAAAAAATAGCCTGACATTGTCGTCCTTGGTCACACCAATACCTTTGATTGCACTGACCATAAGAAACTCCTGTCACATCGAGTCACTTTGAACTTTTGCCCAAAGTTTCTATTTTGTGTCTTCCACACAGCATCAGAACTTGATAGGAAGAAAGCAGAAGGCTGGTGTTGAGTTTAGTGAACATATCAGAGTGTCCTTGCTTCTCAAAACCATGGAAATGTTTTTCCTGGAGGCAGCCTCAGTCTTTATCCAGATACTTGATTCCACATATATAGTTATAATTGAAATATGTATCTGTTGGTTAGCACATTAAGTCTAGCATAGTTAGACCTACCGTATCTCAGTAGCTCTAGAGAAAACCCCATTTTATATCCAGACACAGTCAGACTTAAACATAATGAACTGCATGGTATTTCTTGCAGACTAGTGCTTTATTAAAATAACGTTATGGGGTGTTTTGGCTGGTAAGTGGTGAGTAAGTTCAACATCCTGAGTTCTCATTCAAACGTTGCTTTTTGAGAAGAACGGTAGATTACTATTGGGTTTAAATGGTACACTGGTTGTACAATATGAACAGAAACATTTTAAAGCCTCTGGATCTCCCAAACTATTACATAAAGCAACAGAAATGTTTTTTCCTGCAGTCATATATAAGGTAGTTCTGACTTTTTTTTTTATATCCATTGAAGCAGATATGAAGGGGAGAAATAACCTTGATTTCATTTGAGAGACGTAGAACAAGAGACTCCCCTCACCTCTCTGAATCAAAGGAGCTTTCCATAGCGATTAAAAAGCGACAAGAAGAATCTAATGAGATACGCACTGACATCCAAAGACACCTGAATGATGAGGCGTCAGAGAAGAGGAACATGAAAAGAACCTTATCTTAAAAATGATGTTTGCAACTTTTGACAAGAAGGCACCTGTGCTTACATCACGGCTGCAATGAAAGAGAGAATCCTTTTGCAATGAGGTAAAACTTATCAAATTGCTTTAGCCTAGAGTCTCAACATAATCACCCCAATTTCAGATTCTTAAGAAGCATTACGTGAGGGTGTAAGTGTATGAACTTGATGGCATGAAATAAAACAGCAGGTCCCTTGTTGGCGTTCAAACGTCTAGACAGAAACAGTTGTTTTTCAGTTAGCTTTTGTGCTATTAGGTCTCAATGAGAGTGGACACGTCAGACTTTAAGATAACTGCTTGGAAGTCACCTTTAGAGACACTCCGTCATGCTTTTATCTTTAAATACCTCCTCCCGATATCTTATACCTTTAAATGGCTTGTTTTTACTTCTATTGATTGATAAGCTTTTTTCTTTTTATCATTCATATTGAAAGCATTTTGTCACTGTTCTCAAAACGTGACGCAAATATAGATAATTCTTATTCACCCAGCCTCTGAATTGATTTATTTAGCATTTAGGAGTCCTTGCCTCACTCCCATATGGAATAGGAGCTTGTTCGACTTTCATTATGTGAATGGACGTGATAATTTACTATATAATATATTATGAAAACACCAACTCTTTCTTTGTTCCCTGTTAGAGATTCCCAGAAGAAATAATGATGTCAAGGTCAGAAAGTGCCGTGCAACTTGCAAAGAGTTTAAAAGATGAAAAGCACGCTGAAATACAAATAATAAGTAATGTCCTTTATGTCATTATTCACATAGATGGTGGGGAAAATAAGTTTGTAAACGTAAAGCTCATTATAGTGTTCCTCTCACTCACATCAGAGGGCGTCTACTTTTCTCAGTCGGAAACAAACAGGGCCCTTGGTTTTACATTATGTATGTGAAGATGTCAGAGCGCCTATACACAGCTGCAAGTCAGCATATTTCTACCTTATCATTTACCGGGATATAATGTTGCTTTCACATCTGCTGGAGAACTGCAAATATTCTCAAGTCTTTCCTTACAAAATACAAACATAATATACAGTTCGCACAATCGTCCACATCCTTTTCAGAGATATCTGCTCCCGCCTACATCCACTTTGCAACTTCACCAGATTCCTCGCATTACATTATCTCCAGTTCTTCGTTTACAATTTCATAAATATGGATTTTTCTCCATCAGCAGTGGTTTCACAAATAATGTTGCTGTGGGAGAAACGTCTGTGTAGCAATGCAGTGGGAGTCACCGACTCATGAAGGAGACACGGGGCGAGCTGGAGCTTTGATGGCAAACACTGACGGTTTATTTGGAGTCACGGCCGGAGAGTTGACAAGACAGGTGGTGTGTCATGAGTTGACACAGCGGTTGCCAAACCAATTCTGAAGAACTCTTTCTGTAGCTCGAGGTTTTAACTAGTTCGGAGTGTAATAATCAACATTCTTCATCAGCGAGACTACACATTATGGACTCTGAATCTAACTAGAGCTCTCGTCCATAGGAAAGAATGTGCGTCAGGGAACCTACGTCCTTGAACGGTAAACTACCTCATGGCGGCTTGTGCTCTGTCATAGACTGGCAACAACAATGCGCCCAAGCTGCTCCTCCTTAAGAGAGATAGCAGCAATACCCAAGGCCGTAGACCGATGCCGTGGGAAAGGAGACAGTGAGAGGAGAAAATGATTAACTGTGTCAAAGGTTGATACCTAAGCAAATTATTTCAGTTGCAACCTACTGTAGATCAACAGACACCAATACAGAATCCAAGGCTACTTCCAAATACTATTATGTCTCCTGTTTATCAGTGCGACTTATGAAAAGCACAGCTCGTGTTTCCCTGCAGCAGTTCTCCAGGAACCAAATACTTCACCGCTGATTTCTTTTCCCCCACCCATCTGTCAGTACAGATGTGCGTCAGCTTGTAGCTCAGTGAATAGGGAGTCCTTCAACAAGCAGGACACATTAGACAAGCCCCCTGCTGGAGTGACCTTGAGCAAGATATTTAATCCCAACAAGAAGGTCATACAGCTGTAAATGACCTCTTGACCGCCCTGCGGAGGCTGAAAACAATGTAGAATTTTCTGTTCTTGCAGTAAACTTTTATACTGTAGGTCTTATCTCTGATTCCTTTCAAATAATTGTGATGGTGTGCTAACACAGCAGGAGAGACAGGAGAGAACAAAGCCGGCCCAATTATTTCAACTCTGCAGAGTCCCTCTCGTTGCCCTGAAATGTAACTCTTGAGGGAATTGTATGTACACTCATAGGTGAGTCATCAAAAGCTCAATACAAAGTGTTAACTAGACATTGCATACTTTAGATATTCTAAACAATGAATGAAACACAGCTGGAATGTTGCGCAAAATGGAGACCAATATTAAAAAAGGATTGAAGATGTGAGATATTTTTTAATTATGAAGGCAATAAAGAACACTAACAACAACTCAAAGTTGTAGCCATGACTGTACTCTATGAATGTCACTGCAAGCAAGCTGCACATTCCAAAAAGTGGAGGTTTTACACACATCTCAACCCCTGCAGCAAAGAAGATATATAAAGTAAAATCCCCTCAATTTCAGAGCAGGCACCCACGATTAGTTTCACCAATTCAGTATCCATCTGAATGTAGAATAAAGTCACATTCTCCCCTTCTATTCCCGGGTTATTAAAAATGTTTCTGCAGACCATTTTGAAGTCACAGTGCAGTTAACCTTTTGAATATAAAATGCTATTGCTTCATAATTTCATCCTTAGGCCTTTGTGGGAAATTCTGCATGATCAGTGTATGAATTCTCGCATTATGGCCAGAAACTTGTTTTGTTAGGACAAAGTGATGTTGAGCTCTGATCTTTCAAAACCAAACTCAAGTAACAAAGTCATGTTTGTGCAACATTTTAGAAAATAACTCTAGGCTTTCCTTTCATCCTGTGGGACGGACTGATCGATAACTCAAAACATTTGGGTTAAAAACTAGGTTTCAAAGCAAGTTAATAGTACTTTTAAAGAAGTATAAACAGGGGAAGCAATGATCCTATCCCATGTAATCCCTCCATCAAAGAGTTGAATTGTAACTGATGTACTAATAGTGACATATGATATTTTCATGTCGGATCTACATGACCTGAACACTGTGTTTGGTACTAAATCACTTTCAGACATACACTTCCCTGATCTCTTTTTTCTCTGCCATATTTGTTGAAACATTCAGGAATAAAATATGTTAAGCCCTATCCTAAGAAGTATTTTTCGACCAATTACATTTTTACCCAAATCCACCATTTGGTTGAAGAGTGCCTCTTTGTTATAATGCTGATAAAACAGGTGTTTATGCACCACATGTTTTCTCTGGTAACAGACCTCAAGCTGGAGCTATTAAGATCACTACATATCATCACATGAATGGAGAGATTATCATATTTCTGTTCAATGTTTGCAAAACAGACACACCAGGTTTCTATGGGACACCGGCAACATGACGGTAATAATTTCTGACTTGTAGACAGCGTGCAGGCACGGGGCAGAAGAGCTTGATTGAATGAGCTAAATCACGCAGCCGTAGGTAATCTATCCTCATTACAACCGGCATCCCTCACACAGCCTTGGCTCCATAATTATTACGTGTATTTAATCCCCGCTTTGAGTGCTCCACCTGAGTGTCCCCTCAGCGATGGTGTTAAGTAGGGAAAGGTGTAAAGCAGAATTTAAATAGAGGAAGATGAAATGGAACTCTTTTGCTTGAGGGTAGTTTTGATCTCCCCTTAGAGACCATAAAAAGAGTAATAAATGTCCCACTTTGCTTGCTGTAGGATAGCAAAGCGCTACTTGGCAATGGCAGAAGCGACCAAATGTGAATAAAAGGGGATCATTTTATGACAGACACTGTATTGATGTCAAAATGACGGTCCAGATTAGTTACATAAACCGTAATAAAGTGCACCCATTTGCAACGTTTGAAAAGAAACGGACCCAAAAGGAGCTTTCATGATTCACTAAATCTCTCTCTGTCACCCACTGAGCCAAACAATACGCCGCTACGTCAGCATGAGATTATTCCCTCAATTTCCCTTACTGATAATTAGCTTCCAACAGACTGCCCATTCTATTTAGTTCCTGATTAAACGGGTCCCTTCACTGCCACTTGGATGTTAATTGATGTCACTTATTCACAGCCGGATAATTTGGCCATTGGGCTGTCTAAGTTTGGAAAATTGGCTTCCTGCTAGACATTTTATTTTGAGTGATTATGGGCACATACAGTATGTGATGTGATGTGTTTAATGATACCCTAGATTTTAGCCTTGCATCTTCCTTAAATCTTCTTTTTGTCTTCTGTTTGTATTGCAGTTGTGTTATGGTATTATAAGATGTGAGATGGAGGGAAAATAAATTGCATTTGGTTGAGGGTGCCTGATAAAACTCTGTATGAGTACAAATGCACACTAAAACATGTGTGTTTGTGTAATCAAGCAATTTTTATTTGAGTAAAAACCGTGGAAAAGTTTGTAAACTTGAAAAAAAAAGCACAAATGGGATGGAAAGGGATTCAATTTCAGTTATTACTCTAGTGATTTTGTCATGCTGTTATTTGCTACGTTTCTATAATTTTAACCACGTTTTGTGTCCTCTTCTGCAGTGGTTTAATGGCATTTTTGGAAACATTGGAGCTATCCACTGTAATTACCAACAGTAATGGATGCACTCATTACAAAGCATTACTTAAAGGAGACATATTATGCTAATTTTCAGGTCCCTATTTGTACTTTGGGTTTCTACTAGAACATATTTCCATGCTTTAATGTTAAAAAAAAATACATTATTTTTCTCAAACTCTATGTAGGAATATTACGGAGCCCCCTAGGGGACATGGAGAAGAAAAAAAAAATTATTTGAACAAAAAAAAAAAAGATATCGCAAAGGTTTTGCGATTTTTTAGTACTTCCTGGTCAGTTCGGCTGCTACGGCAACACCACAGAAACCACAACAATGGAGTGGTTCATCGATTTTAATTTGAGCTTGGCCTTAAATATAAAGACATAACATCAGTGCTTGGTAATAGGCACGGGTTTCACAAATAGACTATGTATATAAAAGGGTTTCACATAAGTGAAGACACCTCAAGAAAACACTCGAGCGAGGGGACATGCACGTTCCTCTGAGCTGAGTTATTGACAGATTCGAATTTCGCGGATCAATAACTCATGAACATAACGTTGTAAAAATACAAACAACATGACTTTACAATCATAGCAAGGTAGACAACGAGCTACAGAGTCGTTTTTATCAGAACAGTTCGATACGCGCCGTCATCCGAGCTAAACATCAAGAATTGGTCACAATCTGCAGCTTGAGGAGGGAGAGGAGTGCTTAGGGACCGTCTACAAACTGCAACGGGGTTTTGCGATATATCGCAAAGGTTTTGCGAGATCTCGCAAAACATTTTTCTTTTTCTTTTTTTTTTCTTCTCCATGTCCCCTAGGGGGCTCCGTAGAATATACCTGTATTTCTCTGACTGAAATGCTTTGTTTTAGTGCGTGTCTCTTTAAGACTCTTAATAACACATTCAGCTTGCTGTGATTGGTCAGTCTTTTCAGGTTTTCTGGCTGTCCTGTTACAACATTGCTACTCCACTATTTACCTATAAGTGTGTAATTGTGACATTAACTTTAGGAAGGCATGACGGCTCATTGAAAGGAATGGTTTCTGAATAGGGACTGTGTGCATTTTCATTTGAGTCTTTATAAAGCAACTAGAAGACATGCAAATGTAACATTTTACTTGATAGGATTCTTAAAATGTCAGAGCTGTGTTAAGCTAGTGGCGCGCCTGTTTCTGTTGTATACTTGCTGTAAGATTTTGAACAAGCCAAATTCCCAAGCCAAAAGAAAGTGCACTAAGGGTCATACAAGATAGCATCGAAACTGGGCTTGGTTCATATTGAGTTCAATCCCTTATGAATATGATTGACCTCAAATCAAATTATTTAAAAAAAACATTACATTACATTACAGTCTGCTGGATTTATTTGATAAAAATGAAATTGTATTGATTCCTGCAATGGCGGGGACAGTACCTCTTATCAGGCTTGGTTACAGTCTGCAGTTTGTCATCGTTGAAGACTGAGTTAAGGGCTCGGTGTAATCTCTGGAAAACAAGAAACACATCAGCTATTATTCTGATGTTGAATCGGAATGTGACATGCAGTGTGTGCAAAAGTAGAAAAGTGGAGTACATTGACATTCTATTACGGCTACTTTCACTCACTCACTGAAATAATCAGACTCATGGTGATTGTGGAGTGGTTATTTAGTTAGTAATGATCCAAAAGGTGCTTCACTTTGTTCTAAATGTGTGTGTGTGTGTGTGTGTGTGTGTGTGTGTGTGTGTGTTCAGTACCTGGCTCGTGTGCAGCCAGTATCTGAAGCGTGGCTCCTTGACCCTCGGGATCACCAGCTTGTACACAATGTGTTCTGCTACTGTGGTCACAAGAGACAAAACCACGCCCACACAGAGCATCACAAACAGACCGGAGAAATGCTTTATTCCCATCTGCAGCGTCTGGAGAGAAGAAAGATAGAGACACAGAAAAAGAGATCAGTTGTGCAAATCTGTTTCTTCTCATGAACAGTTGTCTATAAAAGTCTGGGAAGTATCACAAATCTGGGACTTAAAATGATACAAACTCCCTCAGTACTGTTACTAGGGACATTTACCCCAGTTTTGTGTACAATTTTGAAGTACCATACCTTCATTTTTCTGTTGTAAGTTACTTTAATTTGGTCTACTCCACTTAATTTCAGAGGCCATTTTTATACTTTGTACTCCACATCTAAATTACTTTTGGCACTAGTTACTTTGCAGATTTACATTAATAAGGCAACATGTAAATCCACTGATATATTATGTTAATGCATGTGTTAAGCTACCCAGCAGCATATGGGCGGCGTTTGGCACAGTGAGTTGTGCGCAGGTGTTCGGATCAGGTTCAAACCCCACTGCAGTCAGCATGTCGTTGTGTCCCTGAGACACTTCACCCCAAATTGCTCCTGTGGTGATTGTCCACAGAATTGAGTATGTAAGTCACTTTGGATAAAAGTGTCTAACAAGTAATATGTAATGTAATGAAGCAATTCAAATTGGCCAACACTTATTCAAGCTGCATTAGTGTTACATGTACACATTAATTAGTGTGTATGTACACATTAATGCATGCACATTAATGTACACATGTACATTAATGTACACATTAATGTACACTTAATTAATGTACACATTAATGTACACATTAATGCATTTATATAACATATACAATTTTGACATGGAGAGTATTTTTACTTTCTGTATTTAAAGTACATCTTTATGCTCACGTGTTTAACTTCTACTTGAACACGATTTTGAATGCAGGACTGTTTCTTGTAAAAAAAAAAAATGTTAACCCTGTACTGGTACTTCACTGAATAAAGAATATCCAGCCCTTATGTTTTGCTGCATTGTGGTAAAAACACAAAACAAAACATTTGACATAAAGTGAATATCTTTTATTTATTGTAATAAAAAAGTAATTTCAGAAAAATACTGACATACAGCATGTGTTTTGGCATCCTTATCTTAAATAAGCACATGTTGTTTTCAGTAATAGGTGTGACATTTGCCTTTGGATTGTGTATGAGAAAAATGATTCTCGAGCTCATGATAATACTACTGTAATTATATTTTGTATGTCTGAACCGGGTGATGTATTCAAGATAGTTAAAAATCCCTAAGCTGTTTGACAAGCAACTAGAAGTCATCGGCTCCCATTCTTTTAAAAAATCCCATTAAAAACATCTTGCACAAACAAAAAGCTGAATTGCCATTTGTATTGAATCATATACCCATTATTTGAGTATAACACTCAACATATTGTTCAAATGTTTTTCCAAAAAAAAGTTAACTTTTGCTTTCAACTCAGTCATTATCAGAAGGTAACAACACAATGCAGTTGAAAAAGTGAGGAAACGTACTGTAGAAGGGAACAAGTTAAATAGTTTGTGCACAATGCTTAATTAGCATTGTCTTTTCCAGAGAGTAACACGTCTAAAATAGGATATAACAGTAGGAGTTGTATTTGAACTCACTGTGACTTTCCTCAAATCCTGCTATACTAAGAAAACACTTCTGAAAGACTTACACTGCGATATCACACTTCCTCCCCCCCCTCACATCTTAATTGGCTCTCATTCCATTCTAAATGTGTCACCATGGAGAAAGCTCTGGGAAATATACGACCAGTCTACAAGTTTGGCATCTCCTATTGTGATATTACACTTTTCTTAATTAAGCGCCAGTTGCAGTTACCGCAGATGTACAGTACATTCTCATATGAATCTTTTTGTTAATGCTGAGTATGGAGCAGCTCCTGCAGCAGATGCAATGATTGCATTATAAAGTCATGCTGGTAACAAATAAAAAATAAAATACATGATGGATTAAATTCGTCATTGCAGTATTGTGACTTGGCAAGCTGGCTGTAATGACATTTTGGAGAGTGGGAGCTGATGATTTAAAGTTGGGAAATATAGACAGTAGTGATATCTGACGGCCGGGGAAGACATTTTCAAGTCAGGAATACAAATAAAAATGACAGTGGTATTATCCTTTAACATTATGATAAGCTTACTGAGGATACATGACATTTATCTAATGTAATGCTCCAGAGTAAGTTATTGTGCGCCAACCCACTCCAATATTCCTCACAATTATGGGCTTCCTAGGATCAGCACATTTAAGCACATATTCTACTACATTTCTTTGGCAACACACTGTCTCTTTTTACTGCATGCAACCATATAAAACCATTATTTTTCACAGTGATCTTATAATTTGAAAGTTCACCACATACATTTACTGCAAAAATCTAACATAAAAATCATAATTTCTCATCCCTTTGATCACAATTTATGTCTCCGTAATGTTAAGTGTGGCCCTCGTTAATGAATAATATGTCCTTTATTGGTATTGATTTTATTACGCAAATTATTTGGGGCGACAATGAGGTTGGCTGCCGTCGGTGAAGCCAATCCATCAGATTTTTCATCTTTTCAGATTCACAGGCTTTCTGCTGGAGGTGTAGCTTTTATAATAATGAATAAAAGTACAACAAAAAAATGCTGAGCCGGACTAAACTGAGCCAGCCTGCTGCTTACTGCATATTTTGTTCTCTACTGTAGCTTGTTTGTGTATGCTGCTCTTGTTCTGTTGTTGTATAGCCTGAAGTTGTTTATCGTGGTTTTGTGCTGGACTGCTAGTCATTAAATGCAATGCTTGTCTGTAAGAAATGGCAGATGTCTTTTGTAAACATGTTTTGCTTACAGTCAATGTTTTGGACCAATGACACCAGATCTTCACCCTGGAGACAGCTGTGTGTGTCCCATGTGAAACCTGAAGTCAAGTTTGGCATATTAGTTACGTAATCCCATACGAAAGAGGCCCTTTTGTGTTTTTGGTGGGTTTCCTTTTCTTTTAGTGTATAGGTTTCTGTGCATGTAAATGGTCTGCAAAGGCTGAAATCACAAGGTGTCTTCCAGAGGGATTGTCTCGCTTCCCCCTGCCTGAAACCAATTGATATGACTCCTTTGTTTATTGCTGTAAGATAATGACATTACTATGGAACACTCTAGCTTCTATTGGCTAGCACACAAACACATGCAGTGATATACTAAGAGGACATCTCTAAGCTGTTGACCAGTCACAACTGAGCCGGCCAGCTAACCAATCAGAGCAGACTGGGCTCTGGTTTCAGACAGAGGGTGAAAAGAGGTGCTGCAGCACATGAGAAAAATAAAGAGCTTTTTGAACATTAAAGCATGTAGACATATTACAGTAGAGGCATGAAACGCAAATATGAATCTGAAAATGAGCAGAATATCTACTACTTTAAATAAGGCTTATTTTGTATTCAATGGAAACAAATCTTGTTTCCTAAGCTTAACAAAGTGGTGTTCCGAAGGCTTACTAATCGCTCGTGATATTGGACTTCATAAATAATTACCTTTCTGTAAGATATCATAAAATCCTTTGTATGAGGATACATTGACCTCCTTCCCTCACGGAGCTTTAACCAGAGATAAGAATGTGTTCTTGTTAAATAAAAGGTGAAATAAAAAAATATATAAATATGATCATGTGAATTTTTGCTCTGATATTTTCCAGTGTTCATTTTGATAGCACATTGTAAGTCTGACAAACTGCTACTCAGTTGATTCAATTGAATATAACATATTCTACACTGAACAAAAATATAAATGCAACACTTTTGTTTTTGCTCCCATTTTTCATGAGATGAACTCAAAGATCTAAAACATTTTCTATATACACAGAATAACCATTTCTCTCAAATATTGTTCACAAATCTGAACAAATCTGTTATAGTGAGCACTTCTCCTTTGCCGAGATAATCCATCCCACCCCTACCCCTACCCCTCACACCAGATACTGACTGGTTTTCGGACCCACCCAGACCCCCCCAATAAAGCAAAACTGCACGTTTCAGAGTGGCCTTTTATTGTGGCCAGCCTAAGGCACACCTGTGCAATAATCATGCTGTCTCATCAGCATCTTGATATGCCACACCTGTGAGGTGGGATGGATTATCTCGGCAAAGGAGAAGTGCTCACTATCACAGATTTTTTCAGATTTGTGAACAATATTTGAGAGAAATGGTTATTCTGTGTATATAGAACATGTTTTAGATCTTTGAGTTCATCTCATGAAAAATGGGAGCAAAAACAAAAGTGTTGCATTTATATTTTTGTTCAGTGTAGAATATGTTATATTCAATTGAATCAACTGAGTAGCAGTTTGTCAGACTTACAATGTGCTATCAAAATGAACACTGGAAAATATCAGAGCAAAAATTCACTTGATCATATTTATATATTTTTTTATTTCACCTTTTATTTAACAAGAACACATTCTTATCTCTGGTTAAAGCTCCGTGAGGGAAGGAGGTCAATGTATCCTCATACAAAGGATTTTATGATATCTTACAGAAAGGGCAAAGGAGAAGTGCTCACTATCACAGATCTTTTCAGATTTGTGAACAATATTTGAGAGAAATGGTTATTTTGTGTACCGGTATATAGAAAATGTTTTAGATCTTTGAGTTCATCTCATGAAAAATGGGAGCAAAAACAAAAGTGTTGGGTTTATATTTTTGTTCAGTGTAGATAACTTATAACATATTCTAGATAACTTATTTTACAACACTATCTATTATGTGCATATACAGCAAATCACTAATATAGTTGTATCTCAAATTAAATGTCACGCAGGTGAAATAAAATACTGGTCAAGCAGTTTCCTCTGCTGTCAGTGGAGGCATGATGCTGCAAAATGAAATGTACCTCGAGCAATTTAGATGTCTGCAACTGTAGATAGCATCTGTAGCAAGTCTAGCTGTCACACAGAGAAGAACAACTGGTTCCCTGAGTTTGTGTACTGCAGTGTTCCACTTCTGCTCATATGAGAATATGGTTATTTGCTTGTATCCTAATTAAACATGTAAATGAGCAACCAGCATGGCGTTATGTGCCTTTGCGACGCACACTAGCTAATGAAATAAATGAATGAAATGTGGCAGAGGGATGTGTTTTTTTGGGAGTGAGTTTTAATTAATGCTTGATAATAGTGAGTGTGCCATCGGCAACCAGCTAGAAGCACTTTTGGGGATTCCTGAGTCACAGATGGGCGGAGAGACGGCAGCTGAGAGAGCTAAGTGCTCGGTAATAGCAGAAGGGAATGGACTGCAGGGCCAGGGATGTATTGGACTGGAGTTTTGGAGACAAAGCGCGGTTAGCATGTGGAGGATTAGGGGCCGGGCTCTGAATGAATAAAGAGGTTGTTCAGGCAGTGCAGGGAAATTATTCTGATATACCAGCCAGGAGAATGGTAAGGTATGGACACTTTTGAAACAAAAAAAAGAGAAAGAAACAGACTCACTAACCAATGGAATGGGTGCAAATAAAAAGTGGTGTTTCAGTTGGTATCATAGGTTTTTTCTAAATCCTGCTATGTATATCAAAGACTATCGATCTAGTTTAATGCTGCACAAATCAATATTCTTATGTAAACAAATGATTCAATTACTTTTTGTAATAGGTAAAAAAAAAAATGTGTAGAGAAATGCATTTTAAACGCTATTATTCTCTATCTATATTAATAGTTTAGGTGAAAATGTCGAAGGAGCAACCTTACATTTTTATGCGGACGATACCGTTATGTACTGTGCAGGTCCCTCGATTAACGAGGCTGTTGTTAAATTACAGGCTGTTTTTAACATTATTCAGGCTCAGCTCTCTGAGCTTAAGCTTCTTTTAAATGTGGATAAAACCAAGGTAATGCTCTTTTCTAAAGCTAAAGTTAAAAATACACCGGAGACTGCTTTGGATATTGTAACTACGCAAGGAATACAACTTGAAGTGGTTACCTGTTACAAATACTTGGGTATCTGGCTTGATGATTGTCTCACTTTTAAACTTCATGTCAATAACCTGCTTAAAAAGCTGAGGGTTAGGCTAGGTTTCTTTTACAGGAACAAGTCCTGTTTCTCGCTTGAGGCCAGGAAAAGGCTAGTCACTGTGACCTTTTTACCTGTGCTGGACTATGGGGATCTGGTTTATATGAATGCACCTGCCAATTACCAGAGCAAGTTAGATGCTGCGTATCACAGTGCACTGAGATTTTTGACAAATTGTAAAGCACTTACGCATCACTGTACCCTGTATACCAAGGCGGTTTTGCCATCACTTACTGTACGGAGGCTCAGCCACTGGTACTTTTTCATTTACAAAGCCATGTTGGATAAACTACCATCTTATATCTGCTCCCTGATCTCTCTGCGAATTGAAAGTACTTATTGCCTGAGATCGCATGCTGTGGTTTTATTAAATGTGCTAAGTGCTAGGACTGTCTTAGGGAAGAAAGCTTTTAGATGTGCAGCTCCACTAACATGGAACAGTCTGCAAAAAGAATGGAAAATGACCAAGCTAGTACCATTACATGTTTTTAAAGCTCGGTTGGATGCTACAAAATCAGATGCTGTTGGTACCTGTACATGTGGTTAGATATGTAAATTGTAATCCCTGTACATTTTGCTGTATGATGTCCTTTTGTTGTTCTGTTGTTTATGTTTTTATGTCTTCTTGTGGAACCTACTGCTGCAGGTCTCCCTTGAAAAAGAGATCATTGATCTCAATGGGATTTTACCTGGATAAATAAAGGTTTTGAATTGAATCCAGTTCCCCTCAGCTCTACAGTAGTTTAGTTGTAGTGTCTTTCAGCTTATTTTTTCGGTTTTCCAGCTCACAACCTTGCTGTTTTTAAATTGTATTTAGGACAATAAATATACAATATTTTCAGATTGCCTTTTCTGTGTGGCGTTCAATTATACTTCATATATAGAGTCTGGTAAGCAACTTGAGATGTAAGGTCGAGTGTTGGACAAAATATCTACGACTGCAAGTAACCAGTTTACAAGCTAATACAAAACGTAATAATCATCATGACTGCCGATAGGTTCCAGAATTGCATTTGGCCAATCTTGGAACACAGAATGGATTTTTTTTTTACCTTAAAGCGTAATTGACACATTTGTTTATGAGACCAGGCTGGTAGTTGTATATAAGAGGGGTTTATGTTCCTACCTCAGTCACAGCAAAGCTGCGCTTTCCACAGGGCACAACCTTGTACCATTTGTCATGCAGCGTGTCCATGAAGCCATCAGACTTGTACTGACTAACAAGCTCTGAGATGTTGGAGGTGAGTGGAGAATTCTGAGGAAGACCGATTCCATAGCCTGCCAATAGAAACACACACAAACATACAATGTGACTATTCCCCTGTCACAGCTGCAATATCCTGTTAACTTCACCTCCATGCACTCTCATTATATTCTTTCGACCGAAAAAAAAGAACAGCTGAACAGAAAGAAGGGAGAGTTTTTACCCTCACAATTCTTACATTGTCAATAAATCTCAGAATTGTTTGCATGCCAGGGAAGTTTGACAAATCCAGCGATAGCCAATTACAGAAGTACCTCGCCTTTGTAGGAGGTACACTGATTGATTTGGATTGTATCCTGGAAGCTTAAGGGTGCATTAAGTAATTAACAACAACACAGGAATATGGGACTGTGGTGGCCTGTAATGGAAGCAAACGCCATGCGAACATCTTCACAGTGGGAGGAAGAAGCCTGCTAAATGGACCCAGAGATTAACAGTAGACAGTAGAGGATCTAAGCATGTTGAAAGCAAGAAGATTAACTGCTGTGGAAACGTCGAGTGATTGACATTCTTACATCTAGGGCTTTAGAAAATGCCTATGGTCAGATCAGTCTACATCTTCAAATATGGGAACATACAGTATTGTCTAACCCTAACCCTAAAGTCATTTGTCTTATTTAAAGAAGCCATACGTTACCTTCTATTGCAAAGGGTTTCCCGACTGTTAGTGTCTTACATTCTGCGTCTATGGAAACCTCATAGTCCAGCAGAGCTTTATCCATGATGAATGCATCCAGTCTCTGAGGATCAGCCCTGTAAATACAAAGCAAGGGAATATACTGGGAGTGTAGAACAAAATTACTTTTTGGTGCCTGTTGAGCTGAAAGTTCAAAGGTCCTGGAGCTTTAATAGTTTACTAACCAAACCACATGCATCTTGTCGGACTAATTGTTGCACATTTGAGGGTACAAACTTGATGCATGTATCCAGTCATTCCACCAAAAGAGTGAATTATACCCTTAAGTTTTATGACGATCTGATCGGTGGCATTTGAGATGTTTTTGATGGATGACTGGATCGACAAAAAAGACAGATGGACCATCGGTATCCAATCTCCCAAATACATAATGGTGACAGAAGAAGCCATAACTCTCTCCATAGCAACATCTTAGATCTTCTGGGATTGACATTTTAAAAGCAAGCTTCTCGAAAATTCACCTTTAAAACCTACTGGGATTGAAAATTGAATTCATTTATTTATTTTTGGTCATCTGTCTCCTGTTTTGTGCTATCAGTATTATATTTTATATTTGTGTCCTCATGCTACACTTCTAACCTCAGAGTGAGTTTAAAGAATAACAAAGGATGGTTTTGGTAGGGTCTTGAACTATTCGCTTTCTTTTCATTTTAAGAATAGGGTCAAGTTAAATGGGTAAACAGCCTGGTGGGGGGTTATTTATGTTGTGTCCAATAAATCATTGGTAAGAAAGGCAAAAAAAAGAGAAGTAGAGCACGACAAATTAAAAATAATGTTTGAAGGAAGTGTTCTGCTTGAGGGGTTTGCGATCTTCACAGGGCAGTTCACCAAATCACTGTAAATGGGATGTAAATGATTCAACAAACTTCTCTCAACTTCTGGTTTCCCAAAACTGGTCTTATGCCAGTGAAATGACTGCCTGTCTGCCAGTTTCTGCCAATTTACTCTCATTCCTCATTAATTCACAAGACTCTCAGCGAGGCTTTTACAAATCAACCCTTTACTGACAGGTACAGCATACAGGGACACAAATGCTGCAAAGCCTTTTTTCAAGATTGTTTTGCTTTTTATCAAGGACGGCGCTTGGAAATCCTCTGCTGTCTTCCACCCAAAAGCTGGCTGTTCATTATTACAGGTTGAATTAAGCTGCAGCTTATATCCTTGGTCTTTCCACGATAGTACAGTATTGATGTTATGTATTTTATTTTCAGAAAACTACCTTGACATCCACCAATTACCCGACCAGTATGGTTAAAACATGACGCCCACCTTATTCTCTTCCTGTAGAAATGCTTGTAAAAGTAGCTGAATCATGTATTGGCAATAGCATGACATTAATGGAAAACTAAACTGGTGACAGAGCACATTATTGTTTAAGGGTTTTACTTAATACAAAATGATGTGGGAAACAGCAATTTAATTTATTTTTGAAATGCAATGCATGTCAGGGAAAAGTCTTCACATCACAAGGTAAGTAAGACCTGTTAGCACCTAAGTTAACAAACCATACAATAAACTGTTCTGTTTCAGGAATGTTCTTTTTTTAAGAGACTGTATTAAAGGAAATAAAAGCAGCAAATTCTAATATCGCTGTCACTTTAATAAGCTAGCAACAACAACACCGTTTAATGGCAGCTAACGCTTCAGTGATTGATTGCACTTCTTAAAATTCACATTTATACAGCGGACACGCTGCAGTTAGTAGTTTTTGTTTGTTTAAATGACTGGTTGGACATGTTCATTAAATCAATTCAGAATGGGGACATGGTTTGCAAGAATGGGAACCAAGAGAATTGCAAGAACACCTCTTTCATTCTTAAAAAAATCACAACTAATGGTGTATGAGTCATCAGCATGTAAACAAAATCCAAAACGTGTCACAGGGGCTCAGAGAGAGTGGATACAGTGAAAGGAACAACAGGCTTGCAAGTGACTGATGAGAGGAAGTGGAAACAGGTGGGAGAGTGGGTAACAGCAGGGTTAACGGGGAACGTGGGAACAGGTGTGCAGATGAGTGGGGCAGTCAGGTGTTGGGGAAATGCAAAGTGGACATTTGTGGAACATTTGAATAACCTCAAATAATTCCGGAGATATCGTATTTACGAGAATGGAATGGACGGACAAAACCAACATTATCCCCACAACCAATACAATTCAAATGTACATTTGAAGAAACTATAAAGGTAAGGCTTCTCGTAAAAATAAAAGCACTTTAAACACTTGTTTGGTTTGTTTCTCATTCTGTCTGATGTTTATGAAACTCAGTGTTGCGGTCTAGCGTGGGCCAAGAAGGAAACCCATTAAATCTTGGAGTGGATCCGAAAAACACATGCAGATACAAAATATTTTTCACTTAAGGATACGGCCTTGGCAGATGTCTGCAAGTGCCCTTCTGGTTGTACATATAAAGGTTACCATAGCAATATAAAAACATATTTTTCATTTGTTTTAACCAATTCATGAATATTTAGTTAGGTAACCACATGGAGTAACACCTCAATGCAGTAAAATGGGAGATGCATTGTACTACAATAACAGAGGCTTCGGTCTATTGTATGATTATGTGATATGCCTTGTCCCTCTGGTAGTAAACTCTGAGAACAGGGTATTCAAAGCTGCACCGCGGCATATTGTATGCTGTCTTGTTCCCCATTTGTAATTTTCTAAAGATGACATTTCCCCTTGAACCCTCTAATCAGCACTTTACAAGCTCAAACAGATAAAAAAAATCTTGTTTCATGCATTAAAATTGTGCCCTTCCCAGCCAGGGCATTGCTTTCAGCTGCCTTTCCTCACTTTATTCTGCTTTGCTCCGCGGGGATGCCCGTTGAATGTCGAAGCAGCTTAAGATGACAGCAGTGGCAGGGTAAGGAGGAATATGAGTTCTGAATGCAAACAGGCCAGCTGGTGATGGGGGATGACATTTCTACTTTTTTTAGATTTGGACTTCTCTTTGACAGTGCAGTGTGTGGACATTGTCTTACTTGAGATTATGTATGCCATCTGGTGTTGCCGGGACATTGTATCTTCTCATGTACTCGTGCATCTCAGGAAAACTCTTCTTGAGGTAGTCCTCCGCGCTGCTTTCTTTAACTGTGGCGAATCGGAATCCCTGCGAGGGATGGTGCAACTGCAGGAAAGAAAAAAATAAACCAAGATGTTACGCTTAGAATGCTGTCAGAATCGTTTAGTACTACTTTTCATTTTAGTCTGTTGTCTCTCTAAACTTCAGTTGGCATTTTTTAATTCTCAAATGCAGCAGGAGTCCTTTATACTTATACTTCTTTTGTTTTCTGACTCTAAATATACCTGCACTGTTGGTATTCAGAGAGTTGGTGAGTTGACAAAAAAAACGTAGTTACCTTACCCCATTTGCCCTTACAAAGTATGTGTAATTAAATAATCAATTTCCTAATTTAAGTTTTAAAGTTAAAAACAACCGCTCTTCTGAAATGTTCAAAAGATAAGATTAAGTGGATCAGGGTCATTTTGCAAGAAAAAGGCCTCAGCCTTGAGCAAACAAATTAAATCTGGCCAATTTCAAAACCCTATTTTTAAACAGAAGATTCTGTCAAAACATTTTTAAACCTCTGGCAACCAAAACGTGAACTTTATTTACAAAACAAATTAAAAAACATATAAAAAGAAGAACTGTATTTTGATTGAATTAAAGCCCTGACTACGTATTTTTCTTGCTAGTGAAATATTAGTGACAAAATAAGGAAATTAAAAAAATATCTCCAGGTGAACATGAATCTGCTCCATCAGGACGGGGTGGTTGTGCAATGGGGAAATAAGTCTGACTATGGGTTTAATTAGATTTGAATATCAGTGACCAAACAACCCAAATTGTCATCAGATTGGGATTTAAATGTTGCTCAATCCTGATTGGTGCAAGGAAGAACCTTACATCATCTTCTTCTAACTTTAAACCAATGAGAGGATCGCAGAGAGAAAAAGCCCCAACACTTTACATTTCAGCTTGAGAAGCATCCATTGTTTGCAGAGTTGCACATCTCTGTACCTTTGGGTCATGTATCCCTGACAGTTGTTCGTAGGTCTTCTCCCCGACCATGACGGCAGCTAGGTTAGCGGTGTAGGTGGACAGACAGAACAGACAGAAGATGGCCCAGAGGTTCATCAGCAGGCGGCCTGTCCAGCACTTTGGCGGCTTGATGGCAACCGTTCTCCCAAATAAAATGGCGTAGCACACGTTGAGCGCCGAGGAGAAGGAGAAGACCCGGTCGCGGTTGCGTCCACGTGGGGTCATACCAAACGGGCTGAACCACTCATACAGGGTGAGGAAAACAGCGGTGACGTGGAGTGAAACGAAGATGCCGAGCCACATGGACCAATGGAGAGGCCACATGAAGGCACCGATGGGTGCAGCTGTGTCGCGTGTACGAACCTGGGCATGGGGAACACAGGATTAGAATAGAAGAATAGGGGGGGATGAAACCCTCTTTAATGGTCACACATGCAGAGCACACAGCTTTTAACCCATCCTAGTACCAGGAGTCTAGTACTAGCAGCAGTGGGCAGCTATTGTACAGCGGCCGACAACCAACTGATATATCTAAGTAAGAACATGTGTTTTTTCAAAGGCTTAAAGTAAACTTGAATTGGGTTGTGTTTTTGTTTATACATCCTGAGGATATAGCGGGGTTAGGACTGGAAATCCAAAAGCAGGTGAGTATGGAAATTGGAGAGTTATCTGTATATTTTGTTGTGTTACACGCCACATCTGTCGGTTTAAGGTGTTTAGCTTGTTTCTTATCAGAAATTCAGTAAATTATTTTACATGATGCTCGACTTATTTGAGCGAGGAGCTAATACAGGTCCCACAAAATGTAATGGAAGCATGATTAAAAAGGGAAGGAATGAATTGGTAGCAGGCCAGATAGGAAATAGCAAATAAATACAAGAAAGCTAGATCCTCAGAAGCCTAACATCAACTGGACAACAATTAGTGTCATTATCCAACTGGGAAAAGTGTTAGAAATACAGAAATATATAGAAAAAAAGGGGGATTGTAAATCAGAATACCAACAACTGTCGCGGTGTCTTTAGAGGGGAGAGTATTTCCCTATCACTTTGTGGTAATTGTAGTAATAGGATCCCCTTACAAAGCTGTTTGCTCACCAGCCTAGCCCCATAGGGTAATAGCATTACAATCCAATAACGTAGTGCTTGCAGTAATAACACTCCGCAATATTGACACTGACCATCAGCATACAAAGCGGCGAGAGTTGAGGAGAGGTCATAGCAAGAGAGCCAGAGAGTTTCTGTAGAAAGGGTGAGAGAGGAAGAGGGAGTACTGACCAGAATTCCCAGGCTGGTGGAGAAGAAGGGTGAAGTGAAGTCGATGACTTGGCTCCTGGCCGAATTAATGCTAAAAGATGTCACTGCCAGGTGGGCGGCGCCACTGAGCAGATCCCCCACCAATCCTGTCCACCGCCCATTCTTGAACCCACCGTACTTCCCATCGCCGACAATATAGAGGTCGAAGGTGAAGCCCATGTCCTCTGCCAGCTTCTCCAGCAGGTCTATGCAGTAACCATAACAGCACTTTTTCAATTCTGTGGGGACAGATCCATTGCGTCCCGAGAGCTTCTTGAATAATCCTTTAACAACCGAAGAATCATTGGTGAGCGGATCGAGGCACAACTGGCCCGCGGGACACATCCCATCGCTGTCCACCTCGCGGGTAAACACAAACGGGTGCTCGACCAGCGTCACCACCCGCATGTGCAGTCGCGCGGATCGACGCCAGTCTCCTCCGCCCCCAGATCCCTGATGGCTCGGCCAGGCCCGGCGGTCCATGAGAACTTCCCCCCTGCGCCAGCGTCCCAGGCGGGTCCAGGTTGGCTGGCCTAGAGGGTCCAGCTGGAGGGACCAGATGTAGTGATGGGCCTCTGAGACGACATTCTGGCTGAAAGAGTCTCTGGATATAAAACCCGTCTGGCCCTCAAATGATGTGTTGGATAGAAATCTGAAAGGAGTCGGACAAAGGGGAAGGAAAGTGGTGGAAGGAGGTTGATGAGGAGAGAAAAAGGCAGAAAAACCACAAGACTAAATATTGTTATTTAAATGTACAATGTATATCAGTATAGTGTTTGTTTCCTTGCAGGTGTATAAGTAAAGAGAAACTTCGGACCATAGTTCGACAGTAACTCAAAAAACAAACCAAACTAATAGAAAGTCTGGAAAACATGTTGCTTTCTATAAAATACACAATACAATATGTATAACAAAGTCTGGAAGGCGGCAAATTGGCAAGACTGGATTCAAAAGTTTCACTACCATGGACAGGAAACTTTTGTATTGCTGTTGCACTCTAAAGGCCAAAACAAATAGGGCTTATGATATTTTTGTGTCAACCTACCAAAGAAATACATGCTGTTTAAATGTGAAAGTGCAAAACTATTGTAAATGTAAATATAATCTTTGCTCTTGATGTTACACATTTTTTTTTAATTTTCTCACAAAGTATTAAAGACATCATAAACTGAGTGTAATGTTTTAATTTGCATTACATGTAAAGAACTACTGTAGTTTCATATTTGAAATGACTCTCTTGCTAACAAAAAACAGAACTTGTAGGGCATCAACCTGAAATGGGTTTACAACTGATTTCAGCCATTTGCAACCATTCTCTTTGAACTATAAAATGGAATACACACAATTTGATGTATTATACATGTATTATCAGTATGATAATTGGAAAAACACTTGTCTGACACTGACACTTGTCAATGCCTTTAAAAAAGAGCCAAGAGCCCTGCTTTATTTACCATAAAGGATCAAGATCTACACCTTTTTGACCTCAAATTCAAACTTTGTTCTTTGAAATATCTTTCAGTTCCTTAATAATCTACAAAGGAAGATGGTGTGATATGGTCACTTATAAACATGCAAGTAGGTGGAGTAACCCTAACCCTGAGTTGTTTACCTTTAAAGCTACAGAAAGATACAAGATTGTCATTTGGAGAAAGAGATACTTAATTCAAATGAAATAAACTATCATGGCCATGGTTAAAACGAAACATAATTGTTGTAGTTAAAAAGAAAATAGCTTTTTTAGTTTGTTGGAAGAAACAGCGAGCGAACAGCAGTCTCTCACACACTTTTCAAAGCCACATGCTTTGTTAACTCATCGATCCAATGCGGCCTGTTCCCTGAGAGGCTTTGCCCTGCTGTGACTACACCACGCTCCAACACTCCCGACTCTCGTTTGTACATGGATAAATGTGGCATTACAGGCGTTTGAACAAACAACCAAAGCTGAAGTTTTCCTGGTAACAAAACAATCTCTTCAAAGAGGAAAGTGATCCCAACAACCCAAAACTGTACTTAGCTTTCTTTTCATTTTTTTTCTACGTCTTTTATCAATGTATACAACATTATGTAGAAAGC
Source organism: Pseudochaenichthys georgianus (assembly GCF_902827115.2). Lineage (NCBI taxonomy): Eukaryota > Metazoa > Chordata > Actinopteri > Perciformes > Channichthyidae > Pseudochaenichthys > Pseudochaenichthys georgianus. The sequence goes on along the minus strand of NC_047514.1, from coordinate 9,571,021 downwards.
CAAAAAGTCAAGAAAACTGCAAATGCGAACAGTTGCTAAAGGGGTTTTCTGCTGGCTTGTTGTTTTTTTTCTACATTTGCCAATAAGAAAATTGAAATTTACAATAAGATTTACAGGCTTAAACTGTACGATTATATTTTACCCTTGGTTAGTTTATACAAAAAGAAATCCCAATTTAATGTTGTAACACCAGCACAGGAGAGGTGTATTATCTAGGTGGCCTCAGTGGCTGTCTGGAGTGTGTGTGTGTGTGTGTGTGTGTGTGTGTGTGTGTGTGTGTGTGTGCGTGTGTGTGTGTGTGCGTGTGTGTGTGCGCGCGTGTGCGTGTGACAGGATAAGACCGACCATGGTCCAGTGATCTCCACATCTCTCTCACTGAGCCATGCTACTGGCTGTCTGAGAGTGTCAGATATCAGAACACACACACACACACACACACACACACACACACACACACACACACACACACACACACACACACACACACACACACACACACACACACACACACACACACACACACACACACACACACACACACACACACACACACACACACACACACACACACACACACACACACACACACACACACACACACACACACACACACACACACACACACACACACACACACACACACACACACACACACACACACACATTGAATGGATAAGGTTGGAAAAAAAGAAAGAATTCTGGTGTATGTCTTGTGCAAGTACAAAGAACAACACTTTTTGGATGTGCTTTCACAGGTTAATGACGTAAATTAGGGCTGTGCAATTAATCGTATTTTAATCGCGATTATGATTATGGTTTGCGACGATTATGAAAACAGCATAATTGACAAAATACGATTATTTTGCTGGGTGCGCTTTCGCCCCTCCCTAAAAGCCCACTCGGCCACGTGGGAGTGACATGTGTTGTGAGTGTTCAGCGCGAGCGAAGATGTCAGAACAAGAGCAGCAACTCGTTAAAAAGAAGGGTAAAACTATTTACACTATTTGCAAGTACTTTGCCATTACATTTCACATCGCTAAAGATATGTGCCCAGTTAGCACTGTTAGCAACCAGGGCTTTAAGCAACTTGTCAACACGTTGGACAAGCGTTACGCGATGCCGTCTCGGTATTATTTCTGCAGGTCTGCGCTGCCTGCACTTTATGACAAATGGCGTGGGGAAGTTGAGAGAGATGTGGCTTCAGCTGACTACTTTGCTACCACAACATACCTATGGTCTAGAGCAGGGATCACCAACTACATTTGTCCAAGGGCCAAAATGTATCCAATAGACACAATCGCGGGCCAGTGATTTTTATATAGTCCACACTGCTAGTGGAGCACGCTCAGGTACTGCGGACCTTTAATGTATTATCTGAAACGATGTAATAACTTTTAAAACTTGTTCCAGTCACTTGCCCCATGCATTCAGCAGCAGCAGGCATTCACTTTGATTTGATCGTTATGAAATGTCATAATTTCGACAATAAAGAAATGCTACATAAACGTTATCTTGCACATTTTATCCAACCATCTTTGTTTCTAACTTTCAATATATTTTAAAAGAGATCTCTCTCTCAGCGGCGTGCGGGGGCGGGGCCTCACAGACACGCTGCATCTCTCTCTCTCTCGCTCACAGACAAGCTGCATCTCTCTCTCTCTCGCTCACAGACACGCTGCATCTCTCTCTCTCTCGCTCACAGACAAGCTGCATCTCTCTCTCGCTCACAGACATGCTGCAGCGCCGTGCAGTGTGCACACAGTTCTGCCGGTAATGAATATTACATTTTGTGAGGAAACTTTTCCACCAATAACTCCAATAAGTATTCCAAAATGTATTCACTTCAGGTTTATGAAAGTAACTGTAATCAGATTACTCGTTTTTGAAATGTAACGCCAGCTGAAAACAGTTAGCCTACTTGATTTTTATATTATGCGTAACGCCGTTACATGTATTCCGTTAAAACCAGTCTAGGTTACAACCCAACCCTGCTAGGCTACTGTCCCGCAGCTCCTGCCTCTCTGTTGGACTCCGTCGCAGCGGGGCTACTGCTGCGCGGAGTGCACAAAGCAGACTCTTCACAACGAAGTGTCACTTCTTCTTGAAGGCAGGGAAGGTTTCGCAGTACGCAGTCGACTGTCCCGCAGCTGCTGCCTCTCTGTTGGACTCCGGTACTGCACCTTACTCACGACGTTGTAAAAAAAAACGCAGTAACTACTCAGCTAACGCCACAGTCACCCCCGTGACAATGTCCTGTAACATAATATTCCTGTGCCAGAATAATGCACTTGAACGCATCAAAGCTTTGTGATTGGCCGGCGTCACCCCATGTGTCGGGGCGTGGCTGAGGGTCTTCAGTCCAGGTGGCAATATTGTCACCTGCCTGCGCTCATCTCTGAGACCAGACCATGTCAACAGGCTGGTGTTTCTTGCAAAACATCTTTAAGAGATGACATGAGCAGCCCTACCAGCATTTGCCATGGTGGCCTAAACATTTTTATTTGGTCTTAAATTGTAGTTCAACATTTATTTCCTGTTACTTCTGGACCATGACGGTTGGCCAGCCTTCAACGTTTAACTGAGTGGAATATGTTGAATATGTTTTACCAAAATGTTGGCTATATGTTAAGGAGTTTTCAGTAGGTTGTGACAGTGCACTGCAACATATTTGATTTAATTTATTTTGGTCTAATTTATTTTTATTTATCATATTAATAATATATGTTTAGTTCAATAAATGGTCAATGAATAATCGTCAAAATAATCGTGATATCAATTATTGACCCAAATAATCGTGATTATGATTTTTGCCATAATCGCACAGCCCTAACGTAAATGATGTGACCTTTCCCTGAAATGTCTCTTTCGTGTCACCTTGCTCACTGTGAAACTCCCTCTTTTAAAACCATGTCTACTTTACTACGTCTTTTAGGGGTGTTAACTCAACCTGACAGCTCAACTAGTCTGTCTGAAGGTCGGTGTATTCACTGCAGCATGTAGCTGTTAATACCTGGAGAGTGTGTCTTATTCCCCCCATGTTCTTCATGACAGTGCACAGGGTGCTAAAAGCTAAATGTCACATGGTGGTAAAAGGGCACATAATGTAAAAGTGTTGTGTTCAGTCAAGACATCAATACAACTTGAGCGTGTTTCATTGCTGGAATGTGAAGTTACAGACCCTTTTAGACTACTAGCATGGTATGTCAGCAGAGTGTACGAGGGGAGATGGGCTTCACATTTCGCCTGCAGCAGAAAGCAGCTTCTTATAAACTCACAGATTCTCTTTTTCACTCAGAGGTTGCTCCAACACTACTCTATCCCAATAGAGTAACAAACATGACATGCTACAATAAACTTGGAGGAAAATGTTGAGCAGATAAGTGATGTGTGGGTGTACATGTTGATTTTCCCATGTTACACTTTTTAAGGGATTTCACAGACCATTTTCTGTCACGCCCGAGTGGAAAGCAGGCAGAGAGCTGTGAGTCGAAAACACAGAGAGGGGCTGCCACTGCAGTCGCATAATCAAAACTCCAGGGTACTCATTACACCCCCGCTTGATCCGGACTGGCTCCACTCATTAATTAACTACTGAATTCCTCTAATCAGACCGCAGTGATTGAACGGACACATCTACAGGACTGCTGTGCCTGAGATGACCTGAGAACCAGAACATGCACATTGCATTACCTTCACAGTCTGCAGCAGCTATGACAATGGAAATGGCACTTCCTGTTTAAAGTTAATTATTTTCAGCGATGGAATGTAACTACACATTTAAATGAACACAACTAAAGACGCAACTGCACTTCAGGATTTCCATTTTATGCTTGCACTTGTACTTCTCTACGAAACAGTTGTACTTTTGACTTTACTACATATTTTGACAGTTGCTCACGACTTAACAAATTTAGATTTACAGACTTGTAATGCATTAATCACATATGATGCATAGATGTAAATCAAACTGTGCATATGTAAGGTAAATGACCTGAGTCATTTTGACAGTCCCCATAATTGTAACAAAATTAAGATTAAAAGACGTATATAGTTTATTATAGATCATGAATTGAGATAAATCCCACAATGCAAATGTTGTTGTTTTTTATAAATACATTAAAGGTGGGGTTAGGTAAGTTTGAGAAACCGGCTCGAGATACACTTTTTGTTATATTCCATGGAATGCTCTTAACATCCCGATAGCAATGAATATCTTAAAGGTGGGGTAGGTACGTTTCAGAAACCGGCTCGAGTGCACTACAATTTGAAAGTACAAGGCAAGGCAAGGCAAGGCAAGGCAAGGCAAGGCAAGGCAAGGCAAGGCAAGTTTATTTATAGAGCACTTTTCAACGCAAGGCAATTCAAAGTGCTTTACAAAAAAAAAAAAAAAGAAAGACATTAAGCATTAAAAAAGAAAAGCTAATCAAATAAACATTAAGAAAAAAATACATGGATAAAAGTTACAGTGCAGTCTAAAATATAAATAGTTCAATTAAACATTACAAGAAAAAGTACATGGATAAAAGTTACAGTGCAGTTTAAGATATGAATAGTTCAAATAAAAGCAGCGACAAAAAGAAAAGTCTTCAGCCTGGATTTAAAAGTAGTCAGAGTTGCAGCGGACCTGCAGGTTTCTGGGAGTTTGTTCCAGATATTTGGAGCATAATAACTGAACGCTGCTTTACCATGTTTAGTTCTGACTCTGGGGACAGAAAGCTGACCAGTCCCTGAAGACCTGAGAGATCTGGATGGTTCATAGTTTAGCAGGAGGTCAGTAATGTATTTTGGGCCTAAACCATTCAGTGCTTTATAAATCAGCAGCAGTATTTTGAAATCTATTCTTTGACACACAGGAAGCCAGTGTAAAGACTTCAGAACAGGAGTGATGTTATCCACTTTCTTAGTGTTAGTGAGGACTCGAGCAGCGGCGTTCTGAATCAGCTGCAGCTTTCTAATAGATTTTTTAGTGAGACCTGTGAAGACACCATTGCAGTAGTCGAGTCTACTGAAGATAAAGGCATGGACAAGTTTTTCCAAATCCTGCTGTGACATTAGTCTTTTACACAGCCGAAAAGAATCCGCCCCTTCCTTCAGACTTCCTTACAGAGCACCTCTTCCAACACACATGAACGCGCAATGCACGCCCAATGACGGCATGCCCAATGAGGGCATGAGATACATTTGTGCGTGCACGAGATGGAAGGCTGACAGACAGGGCGGCAATCCAATCCGTTTAGCCGGGCCACGGATTGGTTGTACTTTTTACAGTATTACGGCTTCCACAGATGACATTTTTTTATGGATTTTTTGTCAAAGCACTTAAGATATTCATTCCTATCGGGATGTTAAGAGCATTCCATGGAATATTACAAAAAGTGTATCTCGAGCCGGTTTCTGAAACTTACCTACCCCACCTTTAAGTGCTTTGACAAAAAATCCATAAAAAAAATGTCATCTGTGGAACCCGTAATACTGTAAAAAGCACGACCAATCATTTTAGCCGGCCCGGCTAAAATAACTGGATGGCCTACCTGCCTGTCAGCCTTGCATCTGTGCACAAACTTATCTCGTGCCCTCATTGGTCATGTGTGCGTTTGTGTGTGTTGGAGGAGGGGCTCTGTAAGGAAGTGGCAGATTTTCTCCGGTTGTGTATTTTCAAATTCTAGTGCACTCAAGCTGATTTCTCCAAAATTACCTACCCCATCTTTAAGTACATTTTACAACTAATACTTATATGCTTCTCCTCGCATGCTTACTGTATACGGTTAATGAAAAAAATCGAAAACAGAGAAAAAGTCAAGATGAATTAAAGTAAATAGGGGCAGCTATTACCAATTTTCAAACATTTGCTGTACAAACTCCGACACCCCAGTTGCAGCATGACTGAAATACAAGTTAAACAGTTAATATAAGTTAAATAGAAAAATATGCTTGTGTTTGGGAAGTAGTGTACATAAGACTGACTAAATTAATATTTTTTGTTTGTTTTTGCCTGTCCTTGTTTGTCTACCCTCCCTCATAATGTAAAGTGTCTTTGGGTTCAAGAAAAGCGCTATAGAAATATAATGTATTATTATTATTATTAATATTGGATAGAACGCACAAGTTTTGTCAGAATTTGCAAAAGGATGTTTTAATAGGCTTTTTATAAACCCCATTTACTTCCATTAATCACACTTTTTCTAAATTGTTTGAATCTTTGTGGCCTGTTGAGGCAAACCAAAAAAAGGAAGCTTTTTTAAAGAATTATTGGTAACATAAGCCGCGTTCACACTGCGGTACTTTTCCCACAAAGGTTCATGCGAACTTCGTTCATGATCGCGTTCACACCAAAAAGAGCCGGTACTAAAAGTAGTTCATGCGAACCTTTTTACCCCCCCTTTTTACCCCCTCGAAAGTCCCTGCTCTCTAGCAGTGCTTTATAAATCAGCAGCAGTATTTCAAAGCACTTAAGTCCCTGCTCTCTAGCAGGGACTTTCGAAGGGCTCTTTTGTGAGAAAAGAGCTATATTCCTGATTGGCTGGGCGAATTGCAAACCACGCCCCGTAAAACTCCCAAAAAGTTTTGTGAAGCCGCCATTTTATTATCCTCACGTTAGCATTATTAGCATTAGCATTAGCCCAGCGCAGAAACACAGAGAGACTAACTTATGGCAACACAAAATAAAACATGGGAGCGGTGGAGATGAGGAGGTGTCGGCGTTCTGGCGATTTACTCGGAAGGCTTCAGTAGAAGCTGCTGGGAGTCCCAGCAGCTTCTACTGAAGCCAGTCCCCAACTCCGGGGACTTCCGGCCGGGGACTTTGGGCGGCAGTATAGAGAGGCGAAGTCACGCCCATCTACTTCCGGCACATGGGACTCCGGAAGCGAAAAATTAACATTGAATTCAATGGAGAGAGAACACGTATCTTTTGATCCCGTTTGAATTGTGCCACGAACTACACATATGATGTTTCTCAATCTTAAACAATAAGTTCCATGTCAAAAAAGTCACATTTTGTCATAAAACTGTTGAAATATAAGACTATGAAAAATACGCGACTACAAATCCCAAATCCCATTCTGGCTCGCGTAAGTGATGTCACAGGCGATAATTCTCCAAGTGGTTGCGACTCGTAATTAAAGCGAAGAAGAAGATCTCATAACCGATTTATTCCCTCCAATAAATAAGAGATTGCTAAAAATAAATGCACTTTTACAAGATGCATGTGTGCTTTGTACCAGGTTGTAATCACATAAGTGATCAAACCACTTGCTCGTTCTATCGCTTCCCGTCTGATGAAAGGACCAGGAGTCGCCGGATTCAGACATATCAGGTAATATACATGTTGTGCATGGAACACAGTCAAGTTAGCTACCTAGCTAGTAGCGACGAGTAGCGAGCACGTTAGTTAGCATTACATTACTTAGCCTTGTCATTTTTAGTAGCCTTACCATGAAGTTATTATTTTATTACATGAAGTAAGAGTAAGAGTAGATGGTAAGTATTTCGTGAAACATTTGAAGAGTAGCCTACTGCGCCATCCACCGGGTGCTAAGGAAGCAGTCAGGGAGAGTCGAAGGCAGGCAGGGAGCTTTGCATGACAGATTCTTCTGGACGTGTTTCATTGTGATGACAGTAAGGGTGAGTCAATCTGTTTGTTGGAAAGACAGTAGTTGAGTGATTACTGAGAGAAAATTATTAGAAGGGATAATTATTCAAAGTGTTACTGTTGTGTTACTTTAAAGTGTTGTTACTGACCTTTTTCTCTTTTATTTCCTTTCCCTCACCTGTAACTGCTGAGACCCTGAGGAACATGCACACTGACCTGCCCTGGCAACCTGATTTCCACTGTACGTAATAGTATTTGGTTATGGTATATTATTTATATACATCAAAGGCACAATGCACCCCCCAGAGACACACATGTATTGAGTGTGATATTGTGCATAGGTCAAGTGAAATCATCTTTACATACTAGAAAACTGTAGGAGCGGCAACTTGTTTTGAAATTGAATTTTTAATATCCGAAAATGAAGTTGATCTGTTTTCTTTATTCTTCTCTCTTCCCAGCTCCATCCATCACCGTGCTCTGTTCCTGCAGGTCCTGCTTGCTAATCAATGCTCATATGTTTTCACACAATTACAAATAAAGTCAATGTATTGTATGACATGAAGTTGTACTTCATTCGGAGTCAATAATACATTCATTCTGCCTTCATCCATTCTGCCTTCAACTGCACAATGACTGTGGACTGCACCGACATCCATGTAGCTGCCCCCCCAGTAAGATGAACCAAGCAAAGAGGGTCAACATCATGCCCAACGACATCCAGCTGGCCCGCTGCATCCGTGAGAGAGGGCTTAAACTGACCTGAGACCAGCACACCCAAACACAACGGCTCTTTTAAGAGCCACCTACAGTTTCAAAGAGTTGCAATCCTACGTTATTATAATGATTAAACTGGTTCATGTATCACTTAGTTTACTGAACCGTGATGAATGAAAGAAATGAGTGAGGTAGTGGTTTACTGAAGTTACAAAGACATTACTATATGAGTGACAGGTCAGTGTAAACACAAGCTTCTGTCAATTATGGATCACTCAAACTATTTACAAATAATATGTAATAAAGTTCTAAAACAAGTATTCGGTATATTCCTTGATAGCTTTTGGAGAAGGTTGTTTTTAAGTTTACTAAAAATCTATCGTTTCAACTGTTTCACTTTATAAAAAGGAACAGGTGAGTAGAGCATCATTGAGTTTCTTATTCTGTCAGTAAATTATCCAGATGAAATGTTTATCATTATTTTAGTCAACCCTAAACAAATTGATTGTACCTTTTTAATAATGACCTTACATGGTCGGCAAAGTTAAATTAACTTCAATCAAATCTGTTCTGAGAAAAAACTAATAAATGTTTAAAGATAGGAACTTGCCATCCCACTGAAAAACAGTCCGTAGAGATTTAAAGGCGTAGTTGTAGTTCAGTCCAACGTTTCATTTGGATTCATTTCTCCAACAGTCAACTATTTTCATAAAGAATATATATATTTTTCAAAGTCAACTTTATTGTCAATCTTACTCAGTTTGTGTTTATAGACAGAGAGATCAAAAAGACGTTTCCAACAATCCCAAATACGAAAAATTTAATTATACAATTTACAGATATGTAATGTATACAAATATATATATATCCTATATACACCATCATGTATAATGATGGTGTATGATGTAGAAGGGAGTGTGGTAGATAACAAGTAAATATAGAGTTACATACAGATCCATGTTACAGCAAAAGATGGAATAACTAAGAAGCACGCAGTATAATAATAATTACATGCAACAATGAAATAACTGCTCAGCGTCTCCACCACAATCCCAATCTGCTGTGTCCTGTTTTCCTCCCCTCTGCATAACACCCATCACACATACGGAACACAACGCAGAGTCTGAGGGTGTTAAGAGTATGTTTATTTAAATGTCCTCCTCTCTACTGGCCAACACAGGGAGCATATGCTGGGTGTAGAATTGTTCCAGGAGGAGGAGATTTCCATGCCATGCAGGGTCTTTGGGGATGAGGATGATGATCGCCTCCTTCGTGGTCCACACAACAAAGTAGCAGAGACTCCGGTCTGTGATGTGCAGCTGCCCTTGGACCTGGTGCCAGTATGGGTGATATATGACCCACCCTCCTCACGGAGACAGAAGGATGGTAACTGGGCTGCCTCCGCGATGGTCATGTTCATGTCACCAAAATCCTTGAATCTACACACAGCAAATAAACTCAAATGACACAACGAGATGTAAAAGGAGATCACACATACAGTATAGACTATATAAAACTGTCCGCTTCAATCTGAAGAGCAACTAAAACAAAACACGGGAGTGTACCTTGTTCTTGTGAACACTAATGTTATCCACAGCATACACAGAGACCACGAAGTTCTTAAGGAGAAAACTAGTTACTAAAACAAAACACGTTAGTGTACCTTGTTAGCTAATGTTAGCTAGCTGACATTAACGTTACACATTGCACTCATATTACTCACCGAAACCTTGTAAAGCCGGTCCCGCTGCTCTTACAGAACCGACTAACTCCCCTTTCGTGTATGTACAGCTCTCAACGTGTCCAGACTTGTAGTGATGTTCACCTCGTTTTATACTTTTATTCTCATTCTGAAAGAAACAGGTGAAACGTGCTAACGTGACGGCCGTCTTTGTGATGGTGACGCGTATTGTGCGAGACGAGAGACCTGTAGTTCACTCAGCGGTTTCACACAAAAAAATGTGTAACTTCACAGTTTTACGACACATTTTAATTTTTTTGACTTGCAAAATATTCTTTTAAATTGACAAACATCATATGTGTCATTAGTGGCACAATTCAAACGGGATCAAAAGATAACCTTTCTCTCTCCATTGACTTCAATGTATAATTTTACGCTTCCGGGGTCCCATGGAGGCTCCCGGAAAGGGAGGGACTTCGCCTCTCTATACGCCGTGAAGTGGTTTGCGGCCTGCCAGTAAACCCAAAGCAGAAGAAGAAGAAGAAGTGACGTCAGTGGCTTCATTTGCCTAATCCACCCCCAGGGACTTTTTCTGGTGTGAACGCGATCTGTACTTAGTTCATGCGAACTAAAGAGTTCGCATGAACCTTTGTGGGAAAAGTACCGCAGTGTGAACGCGGCTATAGGGTGAGTAATTGGTATACAAATGTTCGTTTTAGGGGACAAGTGCTTCTTTCAACAACATTCAGACATAACACTGGGTGACTGGGTGAAGACCAGTTAAAGTGTATATCATATCATGAAATCAAAACATTGTATTGATTTCAATTACATTTGTTCACATCAGCATGCATGTAAACACCCTCAAAATGACTTTAACAGAATGCAGGGTATTTTTACCGCAAAATGACTGGCCATCGAGAAAGGTAAAAAGCACACTAAATGAAAAGGGGCCAAAAATGTACTTTCATATTTTGTTTGAATTGCACACAAACTGAAAAAACATTAAATATATTTTTCATTTAGTACTGACATTTTTTTCTCCACAGAAATAAGTAGATACTGCTGATATTTTCCAGCATACTGGAAAAGTCTGTCAAGAGTATCCCTCCTTTTTCCCTCCCTGAGAGTGTTTTACTTACATTTGTTCAGGAAATACAAACTTCAAAGGAGACATTTATGGTGTTTCGTTTACATCTTTATAGCTCAGCTGGCAGACACATCAGGACACTATGGCTGAAGTCGAATAGTCCATTTAGCTTAGGAACTTTCCTAACGGAGTGAAATGACCCGGAGGTCCCTCAGTGGCAGACATGATAAATGCTGTTCGAATTCTCTAGATGATAGGAAAGGAGGTTTCAAACTTCCTTTATAACCTCCTTTAGCTTAGGAACCACTGGACCTCCCTTGACGAAAGGAGAGGAGAAAATGCTGCCCCACAATGCCTTGCAGTTGCAGCATTTGCCGTCACACAACAGTCGGCCGTTCACGGAAACAATCGATTATATGACCGAGAAATTATATCATGAAAGTTACGGTGCTTATTAAGCATTTTAAAACGTATGTGGTAAGTTGCCAAAGTGCTTTGTTTTGAACGTTCATCAGTATTATAATCAAAAAGAGAAATATGAACGTTAGTTTTGACTGAAATTATCAAATAAAGTCAACATTTCACTGAGCTGTGTGGGGTTTGTTCAACTTTGAAAATATGTTTGAATGGTGATATACACAGTGATAGATGTTAAGGACTTACGTTTATAATAAATACATCTGTATTGATTTTAAGATATTTTCATAGTTCATACAATCATACGTATTGGGATCATTTGTATTAATGTGGACCGGAGGGAGAGGGTGACGACGAGCATAAGTTTCAATTTCCTTTTTTATTTCAATTCCAACTTTGATCATGAAGAATATGTTTCTCTGTTGTCCATGTTCATAAAGCAAAGCAACAGCATCAGAGCACGGTGCAGAGTCTCTAGATGAGTTTACAGTAGTCCCTCGTTCTTATTATACATCCATGTTGCAGTCCGCTGTATAGAAAACTGTAGTTTCCATAGTTTCCCCACAGCAGCAGACGCACATTCATGACGTCCGCTGCCGCATCATAAACACGTTGGATAGTGAAAGTGCAGTCGGATTCTCTAAAGTACCACAGTCTCTTCTCCTACTGTAAGTCCTTTTTAATTTTCCTGTCCACTGATCCCTTTAACTAAATAAAGGTGGTGATCATACTTTACACTTCACAACATGTAGGATGATATATACTGTATATGTTTGTGTTTAAGTGTATTCACATGTCACAACTTTGTTTTAAATTATAAAAGAATACAAACATACATAAATGAATCCAATACCTCAGTATGAAACAATACAGTAATTCACTGTTTACTAAAAGTCTCCAACCTATGTTTTGTCAGAAATTAAAAGACCGTTTAGAAACTGTGCCAGGCAAGGACATAAAGCTTGAGAGACATGGCAACGGTAACTAAGGGAGGCGGGGCTTAGCAAAAGGTAGGAATAGGCAACATGGATGGTGTCTCCTAGAGTAGGTTTTTTAGCTACAATTATCACACTATTACAACTTTAATGTTGGATGAAACAAAAACAATATCATGATTTTAATATTTTACAATCTTCAGATTTGCCTATTAATAATCTGCATGCAAGTGGACATTTGAGCCAACTGGTGGCATTTTAGAGGAGAACACTAATTAGATGAAATCCTCTGGAGAGCATGAATAACTTACAGAAAACAACAAAGTACTAAAACTAAATAAATGAGGGAAACAGAAAAGCCAGTGACGACGAATTAACCCTCTTTGAAATAAAGAATATTTAATCATATGTTTTCTCGTAATGGAATGCCTATATTATTTCATGTATAATACATATATTTAACATTATTCATTCGTTTTGTTGAATATTTCATTCATGAAAACATTATTTAAGCCAGCATAATTAGTACATAAATATAAGGAATTAGTAAGATTATTTTTAAACCATTTTAATTAGGAATCCAATCTCTAAACACTTTGCAACACATTACATAACAATTCCAAATTCTGTATTCTGCGTCCTTGATGCATTTTCACATACACATACATGCATATCAATCTTATGTCATTAACTAAAATGTGAGTTATTAAATATCACAATTGTTTCGCATTAACAGTGAAATGTGTTTTGAATGCCATTAGGGACACATCCAAAGTATTTGATTATTGAAGATCACACACCTATTTCACCTCATTTGACACCGTTAGTATTTTAAATTCCCAAATATCTCCCTCATGCATTATGAATTCACCATCCAGGATGATGTCTGATATGTTTTATCACAAAGCAATCAGAGAAACAGCTTTCTGGCCAAATGTGTAGGCATTCATATTTTTGCTCTTTTTCATCCATCAGATGTGGATCTGTTGAAATGAATTAGGGTTTGATCCAGAACCTTTTAACATTTTAATTATTTTGAAACTACTTATCTTATTTAGCTTGTTTAATCTGTTTAGTTGCAATTAAGATTATGATACTTGAATTGTATCACCAATACAGTTTGGAATAGTGTTTTCCTACCAACAACATCTGGCTCTTTACTTGCTTGGTAATAAAGGAAGTGGTTTAACATCTGCTGGTGATTTCCACAATGGCTCATCTGCCATAATCCTCTACAAACACTTATCTGATGACAAATACCTCTATATTTCATTAGCTATTTCCCCTTGTGAATTTTCCTTTTTGCTTGGCCAGCAACTCTGCTGCCACCATAAGTCAATAATCATCATGCAATAGATTCCCTGAGGGTTTCAATGCCCAGCTTGAGAACTGCTAAAGCTTCCCTGTTGCTCATCTGTCATCTGCTTTCTGGCTTCAACACAATTGACAACACTTCCTCCAGGTCAGCTCTCACAACAAACCACAGGCAGTCCCCTCATTGCGACAGAAATGTCAAAAATTACTGAAAATGGCAGTGGGCTTTTGAAGGGTGTAGGACAAAACTTTACAATGTGGGGGTCGTTGAAACACATATTAGGGTTCACTAGCTGATCACGTAGGTAGGCAGGAAAACAAATCCATACATACATTGATAATTGTACGGAGCCCTGGAGGGTTCATATAGAGAGAAAGATAAATAAAACGTGGCCACGTTTTACTTTCTCGTTCGCACGAGATACCTTCGAGATACCTCCTCGTTTTTATTTAAATTGAGGCCACGCTTCTGCTGAGTTACACGTTACTGCCTCCAGTGCCCTGTACGACGAAGCCAGTTCAACAGACCCTGGATATGTTTGATTTACCCAGCTTAACTAACCCTAACAAACGCGATGTCGCTAAGCGGTCCTACGAAGCTGGTTATCAACTCAGTAAATCAACCAGGGTTTCTCTGTCCGGGTGAGAGCGCGTTCACGTGACAGGGACGGGGTTAGCAACATTTGACCAATCACAAACATGGAGACGCAGGCTGACAGCGCAGCGTCATACTTCATGAATGAATAGTGTAAATAGCAAATCCTGCTTCGTAGTACAGGCCACTGGTTTTTACAGGCCAGAGATTTCATAAAGTGAAGGAGGTTTTCCTTCTATAAAACAGATACTGTGAGTCACGGACAGGAATCCCTCAATTTAAATAAAACGAGGCCACGTTTTATTTATTTTTCTCTCTATGAACCCTCCAGGGCTCCGTATAATTGTACCTATTTGTCGTTGTATATTATTTGGCCTCATTTACTGATATATTCTTGAAAAGGTCCAAAGAAAAGTCTAATTATTCTTAAAATACATGCCAATGTGTTCCTATATTTGTTTGTATGATAATATCTCCCATTGTACTTTAAATATTAAAGGTCCCCTATTATACTGTTTTTCATCAATAGAGTATAGGTCTCAGATATATACAGAACATGTCTCTGAAGTGTTTGGCTCCAAACACCAAACAGAGCTATGCAGCATCCCATAATCCCCTCTGTTTCAGCCCTGTTTCCAAAGTGCTGATTCTCTGTCTGTTACTTTAGATCAGGGGTGGGGAACCTTTTTCCTCTCAAGGGCCATTTCAATTTTTTCAACATCCTCCGAGCGCCGTACAAATTATTGACCTCTGTTTAAAAATCACAGCCCATTCATTTGGCCTTTCTTTCATGCTGTGCAAAGAAAAAGCAACCTCTTAATCCAGATATCTTGCCATGACTCGCGTATGCATGCACGTGCACGGTTGTGGCATGACCACCAAAACAGAAAGATATGGACACAAGATGTGTGCAAATGTATTTAGTTTCCTATCCATGTGGACATGATTTAAGTGGGTGGGGAACTAACCTCCTAGGGGGGTCCGGGGGTATGCTCCCCCAGGAAGATTTTTTTTTTTAAATATTGAAGTTGAAAGCATCAATCTGGTGCACTTTGAGAGCAAAATGAAGAGATCTATGGAAACATCTCTCAACACCCATATGAAACAGAACTGTAAGCAGATTTACTTTTTCTTTATGGATATTTTACAAATCACTCTCCTTTTAAACTGTATTCTTGTTTATTAATAACAACTTTTTTTTACTGTCATATAGTATGTTATACCTGTTTACTTTATTCTCTTGTTTTTTGATAACTATAATGATCATATAAAGATGTGCCTTTACCTCACTGGTTGGAGAAAAAGCTTCTTATATTCGTTAGCATAGCTAGCTAACCAGATGCTAATAACAACACAGTTATTGACTGTATGATCAGAATGACAGATGAACAGATCGCCACTGGGCTTACAACTAAAGACACAGCCACGCAAAAACTGCGGCATGTGTAGCTTACGGACTTATGGGTACTGCAATTTTTTGAAGTCCCGGAGTGGCATTCTGGTGCTCTCCGTCAGCACTGCACCCCTGTATGACGAGACATATACCACGTGATGACACGTTAGGCTCGTGTTGTGTTCAAGGACCATGACCGTTGCCAGGAAAAACAGGCACTCGCTTGTTTAATTATTTTGCGGTCTAGATTTCTTTAATTTTTTTCTTTTTTGCGTGTGTTTATAAAGGGAGGTTCCCCACCCCTGCTTTAGATGAAAATAAGGAGCCACTCCCCACGCCCCTCTGAGAGAGATTGATTAAAAATAACACAATGTTGCTCTAGGAGGAGATTCAGGTGATAAGGGGGGGGGGGAGTTACCTTGGTTGGTGATTGGCTAATGGTTACACAAGCCAAAACATCGTTATGACATCATAAAGTGGCCAAAATCTGATAAGCTAATTTAAAAAAAATTATATAAATGGATCAGGACAAAAAGTGATCGAAATCTTTTTTCCTGAAACTTTCAGAATCTCTTTACACAGAGGGGACACATGTTTATGTATAAAATACATGAAAAGGTGGATTTTGCATAATAGGTGACCTTTAAGTAAACAATCTCCTTGTCATCATGGTGAGATGACAATACCTTTTAGTTTCTGCAGATACAACATGCACAAAAATAGAAGTCACATTAACACCAAGCTAGAGGATATTGTGGATCGATATTTTTTACTAGTCTCAAATGAGAACTTTTTTTGTTGAATGGAAACATTCTGGAAACAGGAACAGATGGAGATATTAAAGTCAATGTAACCCCCTCCAGTCCTGCACACTGCCTCATGCACTACCCCACCTGAGAGCCTGTAAAACACTAGAGCACCATTGCCAAATGTTCAAATAACAACTTCATGTCACATGCCTCAGGCTTGTATTTTTGTGTTCTTGTTTTCCTGTATGAGCTAAAGTTGCTCAAAAGTCCTTTTACCTTGTGATGTGATGTGTTTATACTTTTATTCAACAAGGGTTCTTCCTAGCCCCCCACTGATAATACCTCTAGTCTTCATTATACAACTCTGAAACAATTGAAAAGGTCATCTAGACCTTTAGATGCACTGTGTAAAAGAACAATTTGTCATAAATTAAAATAGCATGGACCAAAAAGTATTTCAGGTAAACTCCCTGAACTTTCATCATACTGTATGAACTCTGTTGTTCTCATTCATAACACTCCGTTCGATGTCTCACTATGGGATGCGCCTCATCGCGGAGCAAACAGAAGCATCAATCTCATTATGCCAATCCTGATTGGCTGGTGATCTTGACGTCAACGTCAGGGAATCACCCCCTTACTACCGTCACCACGGTAGCGAGGACGCTTTTCTTTTTCTCTCTCACGGAGGAGAAAAGGATTAGAAGTATATTGACACACCAGTCAATATTCTTTGAGAACAAAGGACCCACACCGTCCCTTTTTCTCCGGATTAAGGACGGGTTGGTAACACTTTTCTCTCAACGACGTACCTGTTACGAGCGGGTCCTCTCCACGCCACGAGGCGAACAAGATGGACACCTCTCCCCCTCACACCAGAGGAGTCAGGGACTCGGAGGCTCGGACATGCGGCTGCGGGTTGAAGATAGCAGGCACAGACTCACACCAGGTCTGCTCGTCCTGCCTCGGGCTGGAACACGCCCGGGAGGCTATCGACAACCCCGGCTCGTGCGGGCATTGTGCCCGCTTCACCCGAAAGAGCCTCCACCGACGGCTAGCACACCAAGCTAGCTTGTTGGAACAGGACTCCCTCATGTCCACTGATTCGCCGTTTGGCAATCAAGACACGGGGGCGTCCGGCGCAGAGACTGAGCCCCTCACTGTGTCGGTCTGGGGCTCACTAACAGCGGCAGCTGTGGAACCGGGATCCCACGCCGTGTCAGGCCGGGACCCGGTGGCGGCAAGAGACGCGGGAACGGAGCCCCACGCCTCACCAGGCGGGAGCTCCCGGCGAGACCTCACCATGGTCTCGCCCGCGGAGGATGTCCTGGAATTAGACTACATGGGGGACGAAGAGGACACCTCTGAGTCCCTCCTGTCTGATTCGGATGAGCAAGAAAAAGATATCTTCATGTCATCGGCTCAAACGGCAAAGCCGGGAGCGATGGCTGCTCTCCCGGGCGATAGCACACCAGCTTCGCCCTGTCTGAGCATGGACCTGCAGGCCGCGTGTCAGCGAGCTGCGTCCAGGCTATACATCCCGTGGCCCAAAATGGCCAAGGAGACCGCCAGGTCCCGTTACGAGGGGAAACATTCTCCCCAAGCAACGAGGACAAGGAGGCAATTCCTCCCGGTCTTCCCGGAGATGTTGGATGAGGTGTCGGTCTCGTGGAGGGACCGACCCTTTAGCAACAAGGCCCCAATCCAGGGTGCCTCCTCCCTAGACTGCGACGGTATGGAGAGGCTCGGCCTGCTCCGCATACTGCCAATGGAACTGCTGGTGGCAGCCCACCTCCTACCGAGGATGGGCCCGTCACCAAGCAGGAACCCCACGCTGCCAGCGAAGGTGCACCGTTTCCAGTCGACCATGACTGAACGGTCCTACAGAGCCGCAGCGTTGTCCGCCAGGGCTCTGAACGTTTCCTCACTGCTAACCGCATACCAAGCGGAGCTCTGTGAGGATATGTCGAGTAATCCTGGACCGGCCGTTCTGGACGAGTTGGCCGCGGTCACAGACATTTGTCTCCGTGTCCATTGACATGCCCATCGTTCCCGAGGGGATGTGAGGCTCCGCTCTTGCCTCCATGCAGAGGAGATGCGAGTCAAAAAAGAAGAAGGAGGACGAGGCCCTCCACGTCTGCCTCCCTCGAAGGGCCCAGCCGCAGCGGCAGCCCTTCGTCCAAGCTGCCCCGAACCCTGCTCGGTTCAAAATACCGAAAACGCAGAGGTCGCAGTCCG
Source organism: Pseudochaenichthys georgianus (assembly GCF_902827115.2). Lineage (NCBI taxonomy): Eukaryota > Metazoa > Chordata > Actinopteri > Perciformes > Channichthyidae > Pseudochaenichthys > Pseudochaenichthys georgianus. Next base: position 9,552,301 of record NC_047514.1, on the reverse strand, counting down.
CCCCGAGTCCCCAGCCCAGGCAGGCGACGAGGGCGAGCTGGCCTAGAAAATCTCCGGTTCCGGCTGCAGCCCAGGCGCAGCCAACCCAGAATTTCGGCCAGCAGTCGAGGAAGAAGAAGCGAGCGGCGTGACAGCCCCTCCTTCTCCCCTCTGTGACAGAGCTGGAAGTCTACGGTTCCCCAGCTCTAAATGTATTCCCGCCGCCTCGAGAGATGCCTCAACACCATCCTCAAGTCCGCATAAACACATGTCACACACTTATTGATTTTTCTGTCATAAAACATTTTCCGCTGACGCATCCAGGCTTCGAGCCAAGGGCGCAGCTCGAAAAAATGAAAAGAAAAACAATAAACAGTCCGTCAACTGTTCCTCTTCTGAGAGCAGCTACAGCCTCTCTCAAAGGGCGGACAATTGACGGGTCTGTGAAGGCACCACCGTCACGCGCATGCGCAGTGCCGGCTGGGGCTGTAAGGGCACCACCGTCACGCGTATGCGCAGTGCCGGCTGGGGTCGTGAAGGCACCACCGTCACGCGCATGCGCAGTGCCGGCTGGAGCTGTAAAGGCCCCACCGCCACACGCATGCGCTGTGTCGGTGGGGATTGTCGAAATGGGGCACCACAGTGCACAGACACTGGAGGGCCCCATGACACAACAAATAGAGACTCAGAGGGGAAGAGACGTGACATCTCAGCTGGCTCTAAGGAGCATACAGCGGGAGATGCTCACGACATCTGCTTGGGTTTCTCAAGACAGTTACACGGAGCTACAGACTCCAAGTCACCGTCACCCCCCCTCACCGTCAACCCATATTCTGGAGAGAGAGGTTCTCTCTCTCCTAGAAAGGAGGGTTTTATCTATAATGCCCGCCGAGCAGAGTTAGATTACGCAGACAAATGTCCTCGTAAAGCACTTGCTCAACATGGGTCTCATAATAAAACTAAACCCCGCGCGCCACGGCGTGCGGAGAGTATTGGTTATTATGAAATGCGTAGTGGCACTACGCCACTGGCCGCACCCGACCTTTCTAGTACGGGGCGCGCCTATGGGTGCTGTCCTTTCACGGAAGGTGGTCACCACGGACGCATGTCTGACAGGCTGATAGGGTATTTACGAAGGTCGCCCGGTGAGGGGTCTCTGGAGCAGAGACCTCCAGCGGGCGCACATAAATCACCCGGAGCTTTCAGCGGTGTTCCCCACCCTAAAACGCTTTCTGCCTTCTCTCAGAGGACACCATGTCCTCGTGAGGACAGACAACACGACCACAGTATCGTGTATGAACCGCCAAGGGAGGTTGCGTTGTCTCCAGTCACACACACTGACACACAAACTGATCCCTTGGAGCGGCAGACGTCTCCTCTCTCTGAGAGCGACGCATGTACCAGGAGTGATGTACCTCGGGACAGAACTACTGTCCAGAGGTGCACCACTCTATGCAGACTGGACTCCACATCCAAGGATCGTGAGTCTGCTGTGGGTGCGTTACGGCAGAGCCGCGTTAAATCTGTTCGCATAAAGAGAAAATGCTCAATGACAGCTGTTCTCTTTAATGCACGATTTAAACGCACCGTTAGGCGTGGACGCACTCGTACACGATTGACCTCCGGGTGCTCTGTACGCGTTCCCACCCCTGGCTCTGATATCCCCAACTCTGGCCAGAGTGAAGGAGCAACGCCACACACTTATCCTGATGGTTCCGCCCTAGCCCGCAACGTACGGGCTGGCGGAGATATATCAGCTGTTGTGCGGGCAGCCATGGCAGCCCCCACTACGCAGGGACAGATTGTCTCAGGCGGGGGGGGGGCGATCCTTCACCCACGCCCAGAGCGCGGGGCACTATGGGCCTGCCCCGTGAGTGGTACAATCTGAATACAGTTGGACTCCCTCAGAAGGTGATAAACACTATTCAGAGTGCGAGAGCTTCCTCCACCAGGTCTCTTTATGACTGTAAGTGGAGGGTGTTTGAGGAGTGGTGCCTTCAAGAAGGACACATCTCTTTTCAATGTCCTGTCGGGATGATTTTATCATTTCTACAGGACTTGATCGATAAACACAGAGCTTTCTCCACGATCAAGGTGTACCTGGCTGCTATTGCTGCATGCCATGTGGGCTTTGAGGGTAAGACGGCTCGCCAACATTCTTTGGTCTGCCGTTTTATGAAGGGAGCTCGCAGGCTCCTCCCTGTCTCCAGGTCGCTGGTGCCCTTATGGGACTTGGCAGTGGTTTTAAATGGGCTCAGAATGACCCCATTTGAACCCCTGGAAGGAGCTGACATGAAACATCTGTCACTCAAGACAGTGCTGTTACTGGCCCTGGCATCCGCCAAGCGGGTAAGTGATATTCATGCGCTGTCTGTACATCCTTCATGCACTCAGTTCGCCCCAGGGCAAACGAGAGTGTTGTTGAAGCCCAACCCTGCCTTTACACCAAAGGTGGTTGGTTCGTGTACCCCAATTGACATTGAGGCATTTCCTCCGCCACTGGTTTCCTCCGGGGAACAGCAGCAGGATCTGTTGTGTCCAGTCCGTGCTTTACGCACATATATGGACAGATCAAAGGAGCTTCGTCTTAATGACCAACTCTTTGTGTCCTGGGCTAACCCTCACAAGGGCAAGCCTGTTACTAAGCAACGGCTCTCCCACTGGATTGTGGAGGCAATTGCTTTGGCCTATACGAGTCAGAGTTTGCAAGCACCTTCGGGTCTGCGGGCTCACTCGACTCGGGGCCTGGCTACATCCTGGGCTTTGTTCAAGGGTGTTTCCATCCAAGACATCTGTGCAGCGGCGAGCTGGTCCTCGCCGCTCACTTTTGTCCGCTTTTACAGGCTAGACATCTCCGCTCCAAGCGTGGCCCGAGCAGTGCTGGGCACCTTGTTGAGTCGGGACTCTACCTGTTAAGTTCTGGTTGGTTGGTGATTTTCGAGATAAGCTCGTCTGGCAATTCCATGAGCTACAATTTCCCATAGTGAGACATCGAACGGAGTGTTATGAATGAGAACTATAGGTTACTTACGTAACCCCAGTCTCGGAGTAACATGAAGTGAGATGTCTCACCAGACGGCCCTCCTTGCTATGGTGAAGCGAGAAGAGGTGCTTATTTTGAATGACGCATTCAATTCAATTCAATTCAAAACCTTTATTTATCCAGGTAAAATCCCATTGAGATCAATGATCTCTTTTTCAAGGGAGACCTGCGTCGTGGCGCAGGCTACTTATAGGGGGTGATTCCCTGACGTTGACGTCAAGATCGCCAGCCAATCAGGATTGGCGTAATGAGATTGATGCTTCTGTTTGCTCCGCGATGAGGCACATCCCATAGTGAGACATCTCACTTCATGTTACTCTGAGCCCTGGGGTTACGTAAGTAACCTATAGTTTTCCAAACTTCCATCTATCTCATCTCATCCCACTAACCGCAGGTGAACCCAGTCTTCATAAAAACAGCAATAATATAGAATGATATCAAACTTTAACGCATCCAAGCACTTCCCCTGTATCTAAATGTCAGCCCTGAAGCTAAATATTTCAAAATTGCATTTAAAAATATATGAAGTCTGACGTCCTGGATCTTTCATGTGCAAACGATAACTTCAACCTTTGGTGAACCCTCAACTAGTTCATATATTTACTCAGGCGTTCTCTATCCCCTTGAGCCCTCTGTCATTGTGTGGAATATCATGATTAAGCAATGGCGTGTGATCAGTAGAAATCAATACAAAAAGGTATAGATGAATGGAAAAAACAATATTAATATGAATGAAAACACTGGTTTCTAGCTTCATGGAAAGCACTTGCATTGAAAAACCAAAGGAAATATACTCTGAAAAAACACACGTGACATCCAACAGCTAAACTACACTGCCTCCACAATCTGATTAAAGATCATTCCAAAACCAATTGCTTTACTGCAATACAGAAGTAAGTGGTAATTTAACAATCTTTCAATTTGTAAAGAGACCTACGGAAATTGGAAAAAGTGATGAGGCAGTCGAAACAAATTGAAGCAAAAGGAATAACATTTTCTCAACTGCCTATTTTTACATTTGCAGGTTACACACCTTTCCTTTTCACGGCATCCAGAACTGGTTATAGTTTATCATATAAGCTATCTAAAACTATAAAGAAGCCAGGCATATGGCTGACATTTTCAAAATCCCAGGTGTGTGTTACAGCTTGGCTAAGACCCCATATCCAATATGGGAAACTAAACCTCTTTAAATGAATCCCCTGCCTTCACAGGGTCACCGACAGGGCACTTCTAAACCTGGTAAAAGGTCCCGTAACATGTGTTCTTTTAGCTTGGATATGTAAAACACTTCCAGACTAATCAAAACTTTCTAACAGCTTAAATTGAGGCAAAACATTCAAAGACAATCAGTAATCTCCTCCAGCCCTTGGGAGCTCAACACTGTCAAATAATTGTCTTCCCGGGATGATCGTTCTGCCGACTCAGGTGTTTTGAGGAGAATCTCAATAGGAAAGGTCAAACTCTTATGGTAATGCATTGGTGGTGATCACACACTCTTCATCGCTCATATCTTACTGTGCAACTATAAACGAAAGTGGCCTAGCTCCAGATTACAGTGCTTGCTGCTGAATGAAATTCATCACTGCTGCATTTATACAGCACATATATTGTCTATTACAATCGCTGCTTGCTTTTGCATGAATGCTCCTTAGATGTCTATGAATGTGTTTCTGGTGAATTCAAGACTGGCATCGCAGCTGGACTGTGACTAAATATCTGCATGATGTGAGAAAAGTACATTCTCCCACAATGAGAGGATTAGAGGAGACAAAGGTAGAGAAAGGAAGCTGAATAACAAACAGAAGCACGGAGGGGGGAAAGTATAATGAGGGCTGTAGGGTGGAGATGACCCAGGTTTTTCGATGCGGCAGGCAGATGTTTTGAGCGGAATGGCTCTAAAAACCCACTTTATGCTACCCAGCCAACTCCACATAGAGTGATTGTTGGACTTGCACATGCCAAGAAGCAGAACTCTATATGACTGATATTGCTTATCTGTGTCTGATTGATGTGCAAATAGACTGTTGGTATAGAAAACAGTTGCTTAGTTATTCTGCGTTTTAATGGCCAGGTTTATATTTCCAGTAGATTCTTAAATCATTTGTATCTGAGTAGAAACTATAAGATTCACAGAAGAAAAGGTGCTTTTCAAATGTCCATAACAGCATGATTTCCAACTCTGACAAAAGTGATTTGTAGAAAATGACAAGAAAAACATTGGAAAACCTCTTGAGAGTTATACATCTAACGCCATCCTTTGCCATCCTGGTCAAATAATCAATTATATCCTCGCAGTCACACAAACTCAGGGTTGTGTGGGTGATCTGAAGTATTGTATGAAGTATTTAGATGATACCTTACCTTGACAAGTATTCACCCGAACTGCCGTTGCTCTGCGGTACATCCATACAGTTAGTAGTTCCAGGTATGAGTGCCAGGGCAGGGTTCTCTTTGGCCGCACTACCCACAGCCCGCGCGACCAGCTCCACCGAGTCCTGCACGTACTGATCAAGAGAGGGGGATCCCATGATGCCGTGTGCTAGTAGCCCCAGGGGCAACCCCTCTGTTCTCAGCTCGGCCACATTCTGGCTGTCCCCCAAAACCCAGTGAAACTCTGGGAGCGTCATCCGACTGGCCAGCGTCCACAGGCGCCGCACCTCGCGGATCTCACACCCAAACGTCACCACTCCCCTGGTGGACGAAGGTTCTCTCAGGGCCTCCAGCTGCCGCATGAGAGCCTGCTGCTGGTCCGATTTTAAAGAGGAAGTGGAGGCAGAAGCAGCAGAGGACGAGGCAGCAGGGGAGAAGTAAGGCAAAGAGGAAGATGATGACGATGAAGTTTCCCCTCCTGATGCCAATCCTGAGTGCGATGCTGAAGACGTTGAAGCGGTATTAGTCAGGTTGACTAGAGTGCCCAGGTGAAAGCGGGTGTTGTTTTTGACGAGGAGGAGGAAATCGCTTATGTCCCATTCCTGACAGAGCAGAATACTGATGTCCCACCAGCCATTCATCATCAGAAGGGTAGAGAGGAGACGGGATGGTGGGGCCTCAACGGTCCGCATCGCCAGTTGGAAATGGAGAGGATTCTGAGAGGAGATTGTATCAGGGGCACGGATGAATTGGAAAGAGATTTGGGAAAGGGTCAAGAGGATGAATGTTCAATGTAAAAGGGCGAGAAGGATATAATACATTGAAATAGAATGGAATACATTTGAGGCAAAGTGATCGGGATTGGAGAGATGGGATAGAGATGTTTAAACATATACACAGGAGGAAATATAAATATAATGGTGATAGGAGTCATATACAAGTAATGATTGGGAGGACAAAGAGTTGATTAGGCCCAGATGTAATAAAGGGCAGAGAGATGGGAAAACATTAGAGGATGGTTTTTGAAATGAAGGGGAGATTGCGGAAATGGGAAAGTGAGAAAAGAAAATGGAGAGAATGCAAAATGAGGACAATGGTGGAGGAGGTTGGTGGCAACATTACGGAGAAGGTTATATATGGGTAAGAAAAGGAAGATGGGACACAGATGTAGTAGAGCGGAGAAGAGAAGAAAAAGAGGAAAGAAAGAAACACAGAAAGGTTATAAATCCAACAGAATTACTTTATATCCAAAAGATTCAATTTGTTCCTACAGAACAAACACACTCTGCTAGATATAATAGATTTCAGCTTCCACTTACCTGCTCCCATGAATATCATTACTCACATCACAAGAAATACACATCTATTTTCACATGTACTCTATATTTAAAACACACCTAACATCTTAAGAGACTCAACTGGGAAGATCCTCATACTGTAGTTACTGTAATTCATTCACACCATGATTTGCAATTCATGAGATCATCATTTGATTGATGAGGCCTGGACAGATCAATGGGTAAGAGCATGGCAATGGTGAAGAATTTCCACCTGGACCAGTGATGATAAAAGTGTTGCCTCACAATGGTGGCAGGTGGTGCAATGAAAACCATCCACCCAATGGCTAAATGCTGAAGGGAACTAGAGTGGGCAGCCTAATTATGCGCTGCTTCATATCCACAATTCTGCAGTCGTTTTTCTTTAAAGATGAGGATTGGGGCGAATATCATTCAAAGTGTTTCATTATATTCTTGTCTGAGCATTCATAATGTTGAAATTCTGCAACAAACAGTGGCTGAGTGCTTGCTTGTCTTGTACCTTTCGGAAATGGGCATTTAGTCAGTGATGATTTAAATTGTCCTTTAACCACCTTTAGAAGAGAACAACAACATATATGCTATCAGCGACACGTTTTATTACCTATATTGTTGTTGACCTTTTTCCAAACTAAAGGGTATTTTTTAGAATGATATGCTGTTCTATGATGCCTCTGGTTTTACAATTTTGGCAAATACACTTTGAAGCCTCTAAATTAGCTTGAGATAGCTAAAACACACTCAAACGTCCACTAACTATGTATTTTTTGGGGTCACAGTTAGTTATCTTTGTGTAAGTTGCAGGGACACATTTCTGAAATCTTCTTGGTTAATTAATGATGATGTTTCCAAAGGACCAATTAAACCCAAATTATAAGGAAAAGTAGACTGTATGTGAAGTTGTTCAGAGCCTAAATCGCAAGTCTCACAACTTCTATACCCTATAAAAAATGATGTTACTTCATTTAAAACAGAGACATTCTCAACTCCCTCAACTTTTCTCACAGCTTAGCAACTATTAACAACACTGGTCATACTGCATTCGGTTTTCCTCAGTGACTTCAGTTGTTCCTTTCACTCATTTCCACTCCTGGCGATGGTAACTGCAAATAACTAACATTAATACTCACTTGGTAAGTAAGGATGGCTCCCGGGGAAAACAAAATACGATAATGCTTTCCTGCTTTTGCTGCACTATGGGTAACAACACGCCTTTGTGCCATCAATGGAGACTTAATTCTCCCGGAAGATGGTACCCCGTGGCAGCCATAATTGCATAAAGAAACAAGGCTTATATGGAACCAACTTAAAAGCAGATGGAGTCATTATTTCATAGCCATAGCATTGTGCAATCAGTATTTACTTTATGATGATACCGCAGTAAAGTTAGCTTTAGGTTGTATATTCAGCAGACAGTGGATCCTGCAGCATTTTCTTACTTAGACTGTTGTCAGTCAGAGGACAATTGGCTCACATTCAAGCCCTTACTCTTAACAACAGTATCTCAAGTGGGCATCATTTTTGAATAGCTTCCATGTCATGTGAACCAGGACACAAGTAGGACACAACCCTTTTTACTGGATGTTGGTCCACCTTTTTTCCAATTAAAAAAACTGCTATATTTTCTTACCATTTTTCATGTTAAATAGAAAAAGCACTAAATTCCAATTTCAATTTGAATGAACAAATATGTTATGGGTTTGTCCTTGGCCCATGTTACACCCTTTTCCAAGTTTCAGTTCAAATTAATCCGAAGGATTTCCATAAAACTGCTGACAAACAAATAAACCAACAAACAGAACCAAATCAAGCCGGAAACATACCCTCCTTGGCAAAGGTAATACATGTAAATCAAGGATTGCGAAAACAGCTCTCTGCAAGGTTGGACTTTATCATTACACATTTTTTATACATTACATGACATGATTGTCAATACTGTAAAATATGTACGATTTGTATATCACTGGCTGAAATAGCCAAAACCACCTGGCAGTAGTTCAGTCTAGTTCAGTCATCTCGATCCGACAAAAGAACAGATTATGGACTGGTAGCTGCAGAGCAAGACACCTTGGCTTCTTTCTTTTTCCTTTTTCTAATTACTCAAATATCTTCTTTAGTGCCATTATGTTCAGAGCAGTCCTAACCCACAAAACAAATATAGAAATCCAGAAAATGAGCTGATACAATTGAAAGTGTTCACAGTCGAGTCATCCTTTTAATACTGAGCTGTCAGATCTACGTCAGTGTGTCTTGGCATACTTACTCAACATACCAGTCAATCAATCCGCCAAGCACCTGCTTGCATCCAGTCAAACACACAAACACAAGCACACACTTAAAAAGCCCTCAGCATCTCAGTGTTATTGACTTTACAACTTTTCCACAAACTTTGCACTAAGAGGCCATTAGATTAAGCTATTGGTTAATTTCATTTATCCCATTAATCTTTGTACCCAATGGGCATGCAAATAAGATCATCGTTATTCATCTGTTTATTGCATACACACGGCTGGATTATTGCTGCAACAAAAGCAATAACAAAAACAATTGTGCGTGTTTCATTTCAGTTTTAGAAGTCCTGTTTCTGGGAAAGAAATGGTAATGTACTCCGCAGGGCATCAGCCTCTCACCTCCTCTCATCCCCCAGGAGGATAGGAGGATTTATTCTCAGCTGTAGCACTTCTACACTGTGATCACAATCTGTAACCCCCTCTTTGTTCCTCATGTAAATAAACAGGCAAGAAATGTGCCACAAAGTGCGGCAGTCTGCTCTCTTAAATAAATACAACGGCTGCTTTCAAAGCACTGGGAAATCCCAGCTTTGTTGTCACTGTGCTCTATTTCATCACTCTTCTCGCTGCAGAAATCTCTTTTTTTTCATATGACTTCCACACCTTAAACACATTTGCTGGGTTTTGTTTTAATGTGAGGAAACTTGCATGGCTTGCTTTGAGGTAAAAGTGCAGGGACTGGCAGAATCAAGAGTCAGTGGACAAATCGAATAAACTAATAATGTGTTGGTATTGATCCGTCCCTGATTAGATGATTCATTGTGGGGAAAGTGTGAAACTAATTAAATTGTGTTTCTGTTTTTGTTTTGTTTTACAAGATTGCAAGTTTTCTTTAATAGACTTAAAGAACGCTGTAATAATCAAGTTCTGGCATATGTTGCAAAATCTTTACATTTACATCTTTACACTTCAACAACCCCCTTCGGCCCCAACCCTGAACCACTTGTAGACCTTTACCCATACTCTAGTTACAGCCTTTCATCCTAATGCCCTCTTTATGTCACTGCCATATTTATGAATAGACAATGAGAAGCTTCACTAATTCTCCCCATAGTCAGTGAAGCCCTATCATTCATCTGCTATGCCTGGATAGATTTCTGAGGACATAATAATTACTCCATTATCCTAATCAGTGTAATCTACAAATTAACGTACCAGGATCTAATTGAAAAATACATTCTAGGCTTACAGTGTTTTTTATATTCTAAATTCTCAACCCTTTGCAGCTCCCAAAGCCTCTCTGCCCAACCCACCTGATCCCTTTGCTCGGAGTTCACATACATTTTTTGGTTCAGAAGCATATTTCCATATATTCATGCAGCCTCTTTGTTTCAACCCTGACGTAACACAATTTGGGCGTATACAGTAATACAGGTCGCTTGCTGGGTGATTATATTATGCTGTTACATATTTTTTTATTACATTACATGTTACTTGTAAGACGCTTTTATCCAAAGCGACTTACATACTCAATGCTGTGGACAATCCACACAGGAGCAATTTGGGGTGAAGTGTCTTGCCCAGGGACACAACGACATGCTGACTGCAGTGGGGTTTGAACCTGTGACCCCCTGATCCGAACACCAACGCTCTATCCACTACGCCTCCCTGTTCATCATTGAATACTGTTTAAAGGATGAATGTGTAGTAGCCACATGCCTAAAATAAATTAGGGGCAGTCTTTCGAACAACTGATCAAAATCTGAGATCTGGTCGGAAAACACTGCAATCTTATGTCTTCCAAGAGAATAACTTAACTACAAAAAATTCAGGCAGGACATGACACACTCAGTGGTCTTCAGCAACTCAAATTCAGCTAGCACAAACAAGCGCTAGGCCACAGAGGGCTGGTTGAGCGCTGGGCCTAACAAGTGTAACGGAAGCAACAGGAGGATTGCTGATGCAGTGGGGAGTCAGAGGAGCAGTAACCCTGGATCAGAACTATACGTTGCTGGGTTTTGCTCCGGCTGAATTAAAGCATTCAAGAATTCAAATCTGCTTACTAGGGGTCTATCTCACGGAACTGCCACATGTTCTTGTCACAGAGACCTGGCAAGGGTGTGAGTTGTTGTCTTGTTCCTGCCATGTTGGATGTAATCTATTAAACAAACTGCCATGGAGTTATTATTGACAATCGTTTGGGGCCACTGTACTTTTTCGCCCTATTACGCAACAATGAGTCACTCTCGCCTCTCGAGGAACAACATGTATTACAAGATAGAATGGGATAGGGTTATTCATTTAGCATGCTAATTTCAGTATAAGTCTGCAACACAATAAATGGACCTCTGACTTAATTTCCACTTTAACCCCTTCACATTATTTTGATAATACAAGACAGTTAATATTTTCAATCTTACCATCTTATTGTATACACTTTTGTGGCATAAGGCAAAGGTCAGAATGGAATCCTCTAAATACATTTAGAAAGTTTTCACAACTTGGAAACTCTGCTTCGGAGAAATTGCAGTCAGCCATCAGTTGGGATTTGCTAGGAAAACTAGATTCATTCAGGAGGGAGTTAAGCCATCTCTCAAATAGTCACACATGAGTTTGACACAATCTGTTTGTTTGTCTGTCAATTGCAGAGTAAATGTTTTTTCCTATCCATCCATCCAACCAACAAACCATCTATCCATCCATCAACCAATGAATATGTGTCTGTTGGTTGGTCTGTTACAGCGAATACCTGTTATTGGACTTTGTAGAACCAGTTTGGACTTTAACACCTACTAACTGCTTAAAGCAAATGCTTCCTTGTGCACGGAGCGGGAAATTAGATTTTAGGCTACCCTAAACACACACACACACACGTTTCTAAAGCTCAGTAGGTGGCAAGTGTCCCAGAACCCTTCAGTCTAACTAATGGTTCGGATGTGGGTGTGTATGTGTGTGTGTGTGTGTGTGTGTGTGTGTGTGTGTGTGTGTGTGTGTGTTTCAATTGCATACAAAAATAAACAATGATGCTCTTTGCCCCTGCCAGGAAGGTTGTGCGTGGAAGTCAACAACACGGACACATGCCCTCACCTCTACTCTTTAATATACGATTACTGCCATGTTAGTGCCACCTTATTAAAGCCATACAAAGAGATCGGAAATCTAAAGGGCTTAAAAATATCATACCACAATATCAATATCCGTCCGGCAGTGGCTCAGTCAGTAGGGGCTTGGACTGTGAGCCGTAGGTTCGCCGGCTCAAGTCCCCGTTCAGACCTAAATATGGAGTGTGGATTTCTACTTGGAGAGGTCCCAGTTCACCTCCTGCCCTGCCGTGGTGCCCTTGAGCAAGGCACCGGACATCCCCCTTCCCCCCTCACTCCCATTGCTCCCCGGGCGCTGTACAATAGCTGCCCACTGCCCCTAGTAGACTTGTGGTACTAGAATGGGTTAAATGCAGAGGCCAAATGTCACTGTGTGTGCTGTGTGCTCTGCATGTGTGACCATTAAAGAGGGGTTCATCCCTCCCTATTCTATATGATAGATATGTTTTGCCGAGCTATCAGTAGGAGTTGCCTAGTGTTTAGGTTTACTTTTGGAACATGGATACTTCTGGAAGGCAATGACAACAACTTTTTGTTTGATGCTGCCTTAATGGATCTTATGGCCAACAAACACATCATATTTCCAATGATTCATGGCTTTTAAACAATTTCCAAGGGGTTTGGGTCAGGGTTCGAAGGTGCAGACAAGAGCTTTCACAACAGATTAAGCTATAGTAGAGAGTTAGGGTTAAGGGTTAAATAGAAAGAGGCAATAATGTAAAAGTATTGCTTTTGATTGAAACAATAATAGTACAATCTATTGGCCATTTGTTTTTAAAAAAAAAAGAGTTCTGAGTTAAAGGGCTATACATAGCTTTTCTGTAGCGTACAAAAGCTAGTGGAGTCATTTAGAGCAAGGGTTCCCAAACTTTTCAGCCCGCGACCCCCAAAATAACAGTGCGAGAGACTGGCGACCCCCCACTATCACGTGGTGACTGGAAGAAAAAGAAAAACGTGTGCACAGGACACACGCACTAATAGGCGTATCCAAACACGTGCATAATGACAACACACAACAACAGAACAGCCTGACAACCATGATATGATTTTACATATAGCAATTTAATATAAGATAACAGCAGAACTCGTGAGTCAAAGTAATCTCCTGTGAATTAGGAGAACATTGTTGCGGTGCAAACTGTAAAGACATAAAAGGTCATAATAACTAATATAAACATATGAACATTGTTGCGGTGCATCTTTACATTTGGGGAATACGCTATGTTTCAGCGTTAATCTCACCTAATGAGACGGGTGGGCAATATGCGTGGAGCACAGCAAATCCATCCTGGGCTTAATTTTGGAGACAGCCACTCGGAGATCATCCTCCACGTTTAGACGAGATCTGTATTTGTTTTTTATATATGTCAGTGCAGAGAAAGTCTTTTCGCACAGGTATGTGGAGCCAAACGGCGTCAGCACATCCATCGCGGCCTTGGAAAGCTGTGGGTATTCCCTCTCAACTGAAATCCAGAACTCAGCAAGCGTCTTCGCATTAAAAGCTGTCTTTAATGTGCGGTCACTTGACAGTTCAGTCAGTGCGTCCTCCATGTCGGATGACAGATGACTTGCGGTCGTTACGGTAAATGGTGATCTTATCCAGTCATATTTTTCCGGAGCTGCTTTCTCTGGGAAATACTTGTTAAAGTGTTCCAGGAGGGCTTGCCGGTGGGTCGTGATAGACTTCTTCACAGAGTTAACACTAAGATCATTTTCCTCTATGAATTCCTCCAGCTCAGGAAACATATCAATCCTGCCCATTTCAACTCGCGCAGTCCAGCGATCCACTTTCCTCTTGAATGCGCAGATTTTATCATTCAAGGACATGATGCTTGTGTTTTCACCTTGCAATGACAGGTTAAGTCCGTTCAGTCTGTCAAATAAGACAAATATGCCAGCCTTGTTAACCAGTCAGGGTCAGTCAGGTGGTCAGCGAGCTGGGACCCATGCTCCATGAGAAATAAGCGCACCTCGTCCCGCAGTTCATACAGGCGGCTGAGAACATTTCCCCTTGAAAGCCACCTGACTTCTGTGTGGAACAGCAGGCCCTGATGCTCCAATCCCAGTTCGTTGCAGAGATTGGCGAACAGCCTGGTATTGAGTGGACTGGATTTGATGTAGTTGACCATTTTTATCGCCGTCTCAAGAACACTTTTAAGCTCTGGGTTAAGCGTTTTACTTGCTAGAGCTTCTCTGTGGATAATACAGTGCGTAAAGATAACGTGGGGCGCCACTTGTAGGACTCTTGCTTTTAGTCCTCTCTTTTTCCCCAGCATTGCTCCAGGACCATCTGTACACACACCGATGCACTCATCCCAAGACAGTCAAGTATTGTGAAAATGTACTCGCCTGTGCACTTTAGCTCCAGCGGGGTGCAAAACAGCATGTCCTCATCAAGTTTTCCATCAAAACTGTATCTGGCGAAAACAAGCAGTTGGGCAGAGTTTGACATATCTGTGGATTCGTCTAACTGCAAAGCATATTTCCCTTTCTTCACTCTGTCAATCAGCTGACACTTGATATCCTGGGCTATGTCCGTGATGCGCCGGGATATGGTCCCGTCAGACAGCGGCACTGCTTCCAGCTCCCGTGCCTGTTTATCCCCATGCATTGCCTATACACATAGCGATAGCAGCAGGTTTAATTAGGGTTTCCCCAATTGTGTGTGGCTTTTTTGCCTGTGCAATTAAATATGCCACCTCATATGATGCCTTTTGAGCCTTGGTAGGGATTGTTGCTTGGTTAGTTAAAACTTTCTTTTGGCCTTGCAATTCTCTTCTTCTTGAAAAACTCTGCTGGTTTAGTAGCAAGAGAGGGGTGCTTCGTGTTTAAATGTCTGAGCATTTTCACGGGCTTTAGGTTCTCATGGGCAAGAACCTCAGTGCACACTACACATTGGGGATGTTGTGCTTCATTGATAATGAGGCATGTGAATCCGTACTGGATGTATTCCTCTCGATACTTGCGACACTTGGATGAAGGCTGGTCTGACTGCTTATGGACCGCCTTACGGTTGTCGTCTCCTCCTCCTCCTCCTGCGCAAGAAGTCGACGGCCTTTGTGATGGCGGCTCTCCGCTCTCCTCCGCTGCCTTCTCCGCTGGCCTGTCTGCCTTCTTACTAGTTGGTACTAACCAACGTTTCATTTTGAAAAATGTATTAAAGATCTGTTCAGAAGAAATATATTCGTATAGTTGTTGTGTTTTACGTCTCTGATATTTACTGTGGTGCTGTAAAGTGACCTTTGAGCTGAAAATGACTGTCGTAAATCTGTCAGAATCAAAATTCCTTTATTTGTCCCGCTTACCTATTAAACAGACTTACATAATACAAAATGTCTATGCACACGTTGTTATTATTATTAATAATAATACAAATAATAATAATTAAAAAATTTAATTTTTTTTTTTTTTTTAAACACCTCAGGGAGGTGAGGATCATCAAGAGGATTCTGAAAACATCTCGCGACCCCCACTTTGGGAACCCCTGATTTAGAGAACACTATGGAGGAACAATGTTCACCTTATTTTAAAACCAGTGAGACACCTCTATAGTTGACTCCCTGTGCACTTATCAGTGTGCATTAATTGGAATACACCAAATACCAAGAGTGTTATTATCCAATGTTCTATTTCTTAAGGTTGGTTCTAAACATATTTTTTTCCCATAAGAGTAGGCCAGTATCCAATCGGATTTTTGACCTTACATTGATTGTGCAGCTCATCGCTAGCAGGTTAACAAAGTATGATTATGATATAAGCTTCTGATCATAACTTATGGATTGAGAACGGGCAATTAATAGTTTATTGTTGAAAGGAAATAAGTCAGATCAATACTGGAGATGTCAGGTCAGCTTGAGGTTAGAGTTGCAATTTAAAATATTTTCTCTCTCTCTCATGTTGTTGAACCTCTGCCCATGGAAGGCTGAATAGCAACAAAGCTTGGACAAAAGAACCTCAGGGCATGCATGTCCTGCCTGGTGTACATAGCATATCTACAGTATATCAATCGTATTTTTTCACTGCAAACCTTGTCTATAACAGAATACACAATGCACTCATCTCCTCCTTGTCTGCACCATGGACAAAGCCTAAATGCCTCATAATTGTGTTCCGGTTTGAAGGTTTTTTCCTGCAGCCTTTCTCAGACTCCACAAGCTGATGTCATATGTGAAAAGGAAAATCAGCTTGTGTCCAAAATTGTGTCGCCAATATAGCTTAATTGGGCCATTTACCAAGAATGGAGTACTGAACAAGCAAGGCAAAGAAAGGAAAATGTTGTGCCCTTCATCTGAAAGAATGACTTGTTCACAGTAGGAGGAGGAGAAAATAAAAAGATGAAACAGTGTGAGTAAGAATTTCCCTTTCAGACTCTGTCTAATAGGCAGGCTACTGGTGGCCCATATGCCTTGTAAATCCACCAAAACAAATGTTAATGATGTCAAAAACTGTGAAGAATCTATTTGTTTATATATAAAACAGTTGTATATTCATAGATTATTGGACATGACTGACTTGTCACAGTAGTTTTCCTTCATAACACTTTCTACATCCACTGCACCTGTATGTCAAAGTGCATTATTCAACAGTGCAGTGCAGATGTAATTGAGTAACTTTTTTTTCTTTTACCTCACTTTGGCGCGTAAACTCCTTTTGCACAACGCTGACTACTGGCACCTGGAGCGCGAGCGAGATGAATTCCAACTTGACGAACTCGTCCAGGTTCCGTGGAAAGGAGACCATGGCGGAAACCCCCTGCACGATGACGGTGTGACAAACGCTCTCCAAGAAAGACAGCGGGTCGTCGCCCTCGGGGCTGCCCGCAGAGGAGGAGGAGAACGCGGGAAGCTCCCCCAAACCGGACCCAACGGCCATGACGACCTCCATGGATAAATTGTATGGCAGCAATCCGGCCCGGTTGAGAGCCTCCACCGCGAGCAGGACCGAGTCTCGGGGTTCGAACACGCGGTTCTCCCTCGAGGTGTTCTCCTCACGCTGTCTTGCCTGGCTCTTACTCCTGCTGGCCCCCCTCTGGGAATTAACGGTGCCTCTAGTCCTGAGGCTTCCGTATCTAGGTGCACCAGAACTTGTTTGTACCTGCTTTTCCAACTCCTCACTTCCAATCCAGCCTCTATCCGCGTCCCAGTCTTTAGAGCTACCGGTAGTTGTGGTGGAGAGCAAGCGGGGCTGCACGTGCAGAGCCCCGATCCGAACCGTGTGTCCGATCCGTTTCAGCACCTGGCACGGCTGCGGGTGCGAGTGAACGCACGATGGGAGAAAGACTAGAGCGCACAGCATTAAACATAATGACGGCGGGACCCCAGTGCCTGTTCGAGCTGCCGGGCCATTCAACATCCTCATCATCATCCTCATCATCATCACCACCGTCTTCATCATCCGCGCTCCACAGCTGCACCGGATGCCCCGTCCAAGCACACAACGGCGGAACACCGGGGCCGCTCCGTGTGTCCCCTGCGTCTGGCCCTGGCGCGCCGCTCAGACCAGCTGCATCCCCAAATCCAGCTCCAGCTCTCGGCAAAGTTGCGCGTTGCTCCACGGACACGGACAACAGGCTACTGAGGCGCGAGATCAGGCACGAGCCGCGCACAAGCAAAACACGATCCCCAAAAGTGCTGTTTTTCATCTCAAATGATGTCCATCATTCAAGCCTTTTCGTTGGTTGTGGAATAAAACAGGTTGTGGAATAAAATGGTAAAATATTCCACATGTTCCAGGTAAAATGTGAAACAGAGTGTGGAGGGAAGCCCAGAGGAGGACATGTCGAGAAAAAAAGGTCAATGCGCATCAAACACATTCCAAAACATTGAAATCCACCACTGGAAACATCTGATGGCTTCGAAGGAAAATTATCCCGTTATCATCCAGAGAGCACGAGCCGTGACAGCACTACTCCATCCCGGTATACTCAACAGAAAAACAAATGTTTTGTTTCCCCCCTTGTTAAACACCAGGGTACAAGCTTTCCAGAACCCACGCGCTGCTTGGCTCGAGTCAACCTCTGTACAGACACTTGTGCCGGCGAGACCTCCGGCACGAGAGCGCAGTGTTCTGCGCACGTTCCAATGAGATTTAACCCCGTCCTCACTTTACCCCCACCCTATCGACATCCCCTCCAACAGAGTCAGGGCGAGAGGTTATGATTGAATGAACAAGTTGCATAACACAAGACAAAACAAATTAGATAGATAGATAAGTAAAAAGACAAATGAAAGTCATTGTATATAGTGGAGGGGGGCTGAATGAAGATCTGATTCATTAGGTCAACTGAACAACAAATCCCCTGTTGTCTCCACTGTATGGCAGGCATACTGTAAATCTGTCAGAATGTATGTTACTGAAGGTCTCAAACTTGACATGCCATAATACATGTATCTTAACAACAACCCTGCAATAAATAACAGCATTTGTGAACGTGTCAAAAAGGCCACAATTCAGATTTATCATCATATTTTTCAACCTGACGTGGGTGCATATGTGCAAGGTGTTTGCTAATGGCATTATGTGTGGGTGACACTTAAATGCCTCACAATGTAGACTAATATGAGATAGTGCAAAGAGATGAATCAACACTTATGTTAAAGTCTTAAAAAGGCATACAATTCTTACAAAATTGTCAGTAATATAATATATCGCAAACTTTTCACCAATTTGTCGAGTACGTGCTGTTCCCAGGTGAACATACAGTATAGTGGGTTTAATGAACGCATGATGATACACTTTAATAATCAGCCAATAAGCTGTGAAGATGTTCATATCATCCTGCATATGCCAAAAATGTCCGCTCAGTCCATTAGTGTCGTATGAATCACCACTGCATAGGTGACAGGATTTAAAGGCAGCATTAAGCTCATCTTCCAAGCATAAGCCAAACATGTAACAACAACAAAATGGGAACATTGATCACTGCTTTTCTTGTTGCTATGCAAGAGCCTTGCTAATAATCCCAAAAACTGCACTCACACTGGTCACAACAGTCCTTTCCTTCTTAATACAAACATTGTGTCCTTTCATTATATTACAGTTATTCCTGACATATCACAAAGCACGAACCAGTATTCAAAGCATCTTTAGGGAAATTAGCAATAGAGACCGAGACCATGTTGTACACAAGTGTATTCCTTCTGTGAAGTTAGTCATTTCAACATGGGGATATTGGGAGATTACTCTCTTGTGGAGCCAGTCTCAAGCGACCATTTGATAAACTGCAGTTTTTGTTTTCTGAGCTGTTGCTGCTCGGTTGTCACAGGGCCAGAGGAATCGCAAAGGCTGAATATGTATTATTTTATATTTTGGTATCAACAGAGTGGCACTGAAAAATGGTGGCACCTCTTTATTAAATGTTGTATCAGAGGATACCTGAGATTTTTATTATAAATATATCCTGTTTGGTTTTATGTTAATTGGCTGGAGACTTAAACATACAGACAGCCAGATGCTCTTAATCTGATGTATTTAATCATACCGAAATACACCCAATTAAAGCATTAACAGCTGCTGCAGGTTTAACCGATGTGCCTCATGTTGCTGTGGTAACCTACTGGTCAGAGTTCACCATTGACCCAATCAGCAGCCTCAGTTTAAATAGCGACCCAGATTAATGATAGGTTAATGATCTATTAATGATTGGCTAATGGTCTGTCCTGAAATGAGAGGAACGCCTACACCAGGATATTGGAAGATCAATGACCTGCTGATCGATCTGATATAGCATGACCTCAGAGGATGGGACTGAGGAAAGAGGGAGAGAGACAGAGAGGAGAGATTTTGACAGGGAAGGAAGAAAAAGAGGAGGAGGTGTTGACCATGGGAGAAGGAGGAGAGAGGTAGAGGTGATGAAGGGAAAAGAGCAGATGTGGAGTTTAGGGGAAGAGGAGAGCAAGCAAATGAAGAGGCAATACAACAGGCTGTATCCTCTGTAAAGAATAGAGGGTGTTACAAATACAAGAGCAAATGTATTTTATTGAAGATAAAAAAAAACACAGAGTGGGGAAAAAGGGGATAATAGCACTGAGCAGGAGATTCAAGGTGATATTTAAGAGTGGATTTCTTTCAAAAGAGCCATCATGTAGTCGTTGCACCAAAAAAGCAATTCCATTTTTGTGCTATCACATTTTGCACTGTGTGGAGGAATAGGATATCAGAAAGCCCTACAGTTTGCTGCTTGGGACTGTCAAAAAGTGGTAATTCTAATTCTGGCACTTAATGAAAAGACAGTTTAGTAAATTGTAGATTAAATATGACTTGAGCTCATCATAGGAAGTGTTTTAATGTATTTCACAGCCCTATCCCAGCTCTGTCCCCATTGGACATTCTTGGTACTGTATGAACAGTCATGGAGGAAACTTGTAATTTTTGTTTTTGCTTAAGGGCAGCCTACAATTTTGGGGAAATCTGTTTTATTTTAGCAGTCCCATATGAGATTGGTCATGGCCAGCTCAAAAAACCATGACAAATAGCAAAAGGCGACGAAGAGTAAGAGAAGAAAAAAACCCTCATTTGTTTGAAGTCACAGATTTACTAAAAAGAGATCAAATCATACCCTATTCTTCGACAATGTACTTATAGCTAACCGATTAATTAGATTTTTTTAAAACAGGAACTGCGGAGGTTATAAGCTATTTAGCAATTGAACATTTCCTCTGGCAAGAAACATTTAATTGCTATGCAGTTGACAGAGGTATAATAATTGTGGTTCATCTGTCTGTGCTTAAGCTACTTCGGTCCCATTTCATTTCTCAGAAATGCTTGAAAGGAATTTTCAAAATGTGGCATAAATGTCTTTCTTGACTCGAGGTAAATAGAATGTGGCAGTTAAAGGTCACTGTGACCTCCGTTCTGTCTCATTTCATGTTTTTAGATCATTAATTTTGGAATGAAAATGGCACAAATTTAACTTTCACTTTTGAATTTGGTTTTCAAGGTTGTGTGACCTCACAAAAGTTGTTCTTGGACATAACTTCATTTAGGACTCAGGAATCAGGACTTAACCTGTTCAACTGATCAGTAAAAGGAATGTATGTTTGCATATTAGACCGTTAACAAATATGATCCAAGATCAGATCTGAACACAAACGCTTTATATATTTCAGTCTTTCGCAAAATTTGCTCCATTGTAAAAGAGACATGTAGAGATGTATTTTCAAAAACCCAAACTATGCATCCAACGAGAGTATGCTTGTAATTCACGTAATAATATCACAAAGTAGACATTTTCCAACAATAATGTTTTGTCATTTGATATTTGCAGTGTGATTTTGGCTCAAGTATGCAACTTATTGCCAAACGTTGGCTTTGTGACCCAAGAATGGATGTTTTTAAATATAGAAGATAATAGGAGTGGGCCAGAAATGTTACCTAAAAGCATATTCAAAAGTTCCCCCAGCGCTATTCCTTACTTCATTTGTTGTTGTTCCTGGCTGCTCTGTCCCTCAGTCCACTTCTGATTTCTTATCTAACTTCCTTGCCCTTCTGCCGTCTTTCTTCCTTCTGCTTGCATGCTCATCAGATTTCACATCCCTGTCCACCCGCCTGTTAGGAACACCTGTATTTCTGCACCGTCTTATGTCCCTGTCTAAATATCTTTTTGACCCCGTCAGATTGAATATTCATCTTCATCCCTATGCGTCTGCTTTGCTCGTCTGATTTGCTGACCATTTCCTTCCGCTTTCTATCTTCTTCCTCTGTCAGCCTCATTGCGTAACTGTCTGCTTGTCTGTCTCCCTGCCTGTCTCTCGTTTCTCTTGCTGTAAGGCGATGCTGCGGACTTCACTGACCTTTACACCTGCCAAAGAAATTCCTCCGTGGTTCGATAAATCCCTCCCCAGCAGCAAGGCTCATGACCAGGTGGACCCTGAAGGCCGAAACACACACAGAAACACACACACGGAAAATCAAGGATACAGCAGCTATTTGACACACACCTGAACAAACCAGCATGCAGAAATTACACAAACAAAAAGCCTTATATGCAGACAGGTGGATTTATTTATAGTGTATTTTGTCAAATACCTGAAGGAAACAAAAAAGTTTAGTTTCAGCAATCAATCAACAATATACTGTAGCATATCACAGTAACCAACAATATACTGTAGCTAGACATCAAACTGTTATGGTAGGCTACTTGTATTAATGAAGAGACCATAGTTTTTATTCAAATCAAGTAACTAAGGAGTTCACTCAAGGTGTCTCAAACACATAATGTATTACATCTGAGGGTAGAGCAATGCATTCAAAATGTTGGACACTAAAAGCTTTTTATGCGTGCTTATGCTCGTAGTAATATGCAACGTTTGAAAAGGAGTGCATCCTACCAAGTTTGACATCAGCTAAGTTTCTCTAGCAACACGGCACTATAACGATTGCTTTTATCCATTCTTTTAAAAAGGCAAAGTGTTAATTATCCAGTCTAGGTCAAATTATATAGGATTGTACCCCTCTGAATGTGCAAGCTTTCAGCATAATTAAATTAAAATTAATAGTTATTTGCAACAGTGGTGTTTTAAATGGAACCTAAAGAAATCAAGAAACAAGAAAAGTTAGGATGATTGGGGTGCAGCTTTATAAATAACCTTGAGAGTTTGGATTGAGTCATTTGTGGGATCAAAAGTCTGTTGTAGAGACAATACAACGTGAGAAAAAGAGTTGGGACAGCTGTAGAGGTTGAGGAAACACAGCAGGAGAGCAAAAAAGGGGCAACGTCCTTTTTTTTAAACCTCTATTTCTTCTGTTTTCCAATCTCATCAGCAGTCCTTCACTCCAAAGCCCAGTTTTATCTCTCAGACAGGCAGTCTCTGCGAGTCCCCCCTTGGACCATTGCCCCAGATTACCAAACCCAAATTTGACCGAGGAGAACAATACCCTTGTTTTCAGCCGGCCACCCAAAGGACAGCATGGCGCCACACAGATGGGGGTGGGGGTGGGGGGGGTCAGGGAGTCTTCTCTTGCCTCTACAGTTACCCTTTTCCTATTTATTTTTATTTATCTGTAATGTCTTAAACCTGTCATTGTCAGGATTCTCATGTTTTGTCACGTTTGTAGTTTTGTATGTCTGGTTATGGGTATTTTCCTCCTGGTATATTGTCTGGTCTCTTTTCCCTGTGTTTTCATGTCTGTCGTTAGTTTCCCTGGTGTGTCTAATTTCCTGATTGTTTTCACCTGTCACTCCTTGTGTCTCCTGTGCTCATCAGTGTCAGCCCCGCCCCTGATTGTTCCCACCTGTGTCTAGTTACCCTGTGTTTAAATTCCCCTGTCTCCCAGTGTTCAGTGTCGGTTCGTCTTGTGATTTGGCTTGTCCTCGGTGAGTGTTCTGTTCTGTCTGTGTATATATAGCCTTGGAATAAAGGAATTATTTTTACTTTAATCTGCATTTGGGTCCTACCTACTTCACACACCGTAACAGTCATTTAGTAAAATGAGGAAGTAAAGTGACACAAGGACTTTTAAACGCTTGGATTAAAATTCACTGAATGTATTGCCATTTTACAGCAAATGACATCTATAATCCCTGTTTGGACATGATCCCTGAAATGAAAGACCACACATCTAGCAAGGTCTGATAAAAAGGTTCAGAACAATAATATAATAAGTCAAAGAAAAAGGTACTCGCAAGTAAGCAGTTGTATTTACCATCCATGACAATGATGTAGGGATTTTTTAACATCATCAATCTAAGTTTAACATCAACATTGTTTAACTCTGTTTGTGTTTGTCATCATGGCAACATATACAAAAAAAGGAGGAAGAAGCTGCTTTGACTACCTCAGGGTTGTATGATGAGGGTTTGTCTATAGACAGATTTGTAGCAATTCAACAACTTCATGTATAGGTTTCAAAGCCCCCCCATTGAGACTCTATCCCAATTTGGCATTGTGGCAAGTGTGATTAAATCCCAACGGTTTTTAGTATCAGTATATTTTCTAAGACATTGGTTTCAGCAAGCAGACGTTTTAAGGGGAAGCTAAAATAGCACAGGAAGTGGTTTAAAAGCCCCTGGATTTGATAATGATTAGGGTCACTGCAAATATCTCTGACTGTTGAAGAAGCAAAGTGGTAGATTCAAGCAGGAGAGAAATGAGCCCAATTATTATATTCCACCCAGCCATTTACTGCAGGGATGTGCTGTAGGAGTGCCTGAGAGGAGTCAAAGATTGTCTTCGAAAGTAGAATGAAGTCCAGGCAGGGGGGTTTGTGCTGCGACCTATTTCGTGCCCTATCCTTCAAGTCTGTCCTTTCTGAATTTTCTGCACCTGAGATACTGACACTTTTCTTAGCAAAGGAGCTGGAACCTGCACTTCCCTTTTTAGCTGTCATTATGATTCTCAGGGTTTCATGTAGTGAAAGTAGTGGAGCTGGGGTAGGCAACAGGAACAGTCTTTATTTAACTTATATCCAGGGAAGAAGGTAAAGGAAAAGCAAGAGAAGCCAAACAGAACCAAAGTGAAATGCAGGTGTGCAAAATGCATGCTTAGCAGGTGGAACTAATAAGGCCTGTACAAACAATACCAAAAAGGCAGGAAGTAAAAACAGACATGAAACAGGGACAGCATTTATACAAAATAAACAGAAAATAACAAAAACAAGAAGACAGAACGTGCAAGGGCGATGCTCAGATGTTTCATGTCTATATGGCTTTTTGTTAAGTGTACTGTTATAGATTTACACACAGACAGGAATTAAATACAGTTTTAATGCACCTATACACATGCATTAATGTATAGACAGATGCCAGAGAGAGGGATTACTTTATAGGATATGCCTCAGTAGTGCCAATGAGGTGAATTTCTCAAGCGACTATACTCCAAGCTGGGTTTTGGAGTATGCAGTTTCTGCTCAGTTAGTTTTCTTGAAAAACATGAGCAAGAAATAAATTATAGTCTACCACTGCTTACAAATGTTCTCATTTGTTTCCGTGTGTGTGCAAACCACAATATGAAGCTCAGCGCAAGTTCTTTCAGGAAGACTGGTATACATTCAGTCCGCAGCTGCTTATAATCAGCTCATCGCGGGCGTTGTCTTTAACCTATTATTCACCTCATTCTCCAGCAGCCAATCACTGTGCTGCAGACAAACTTTAAAATGGTTCTCCTCTCTCCTGCAGTCAGCTGTGATTTCAGGTTATCATGCTGCCACCCGCCTCCTCCCCATCCACCTCCTTTCATCATATCCAGTGCCAGGAGAGCTAATCCAAATACCTCATCACAACTCCTCTTCATCCCATCTCCTCATCAAATCCAGATCTTCAGCATCATCACCAGTGTCTAGACCCCGGGGGGTTCCCTATATGCTCACGGCTGCATTTCCCCCTTTAGATATACGATTTCAGGATCGGGGTATAATCGCCAAAGACTTAACATTTATCATGACATGTTGTCAATAAATGTTCTTTAAACAAAATGAAGTCTCTCCTAATTGCTTATCAGAGAGATAGTGTTTGAATGTACTGCATCAATATCAGAACTTTACTCCACTGTTCCAAAATATGTGAAAATACACATTTCATTTTAGCAACATGGGCCTGTTTTGTGTCTGTTGGTGCTCTCATGCCATTGTTAATCTGCAATGTTAATAACTTAAGAAATACATTTCACTGGTTTCAATCATGGCATCAAAATCTGCAGTGTCATCTGAACATGCCACGTTGGGATCCATACTGCGTTAGGTAATTGCTTCTGCAAACATCAGCAATACATAATCAATACCGCTCATTCCTCCCAGTGTGTTGGTTATTACAACAGCTCATGTGCATTTTTCATTCATCCAGCAGATGACACGAGGCAGAGAATGCTAATATTGACACAGAGTAGAAGCCATCATCCCCTGTGACGCTAACCTCATGCTAATGTTAGCTCCATGCCAATCGCTTTCATGTCACTATCTATTCGAAAAAGGAGACCGCTCTCTATATGAACAGAATGCTAATATTGGCATGGGAACTCACATACTAATATGGTGACCGAAATACAGTGCACTGTACCCCTACAGTTTAATGGAAGAGAACACATTGGTCTGAGACATTTTCTTACCTAATCTCAACATTTCACAAAGTATTATGTTATACTTTGTTATGAAGGTTGCATAATAAATAAACAGTAAAAAAAAAAGGAAGTTTAGAAATGTTTTAGCACATGGATTAAAAGACCCAAAGTGTTACCTTTCGGAGTATCATCTAGCCCAGCTATTTTTCAACTGCTACAGGGCATCCCTAGAGTGGCAATATTCTTGGATGACATACTGCTGACAGGGAAAGACGACAAAGAGCATCTGCAGGCTCTTGTCCTTGTGTTGAAACGGCTACAGGAGGCCGGTCTCAGGCTCAAAAGAACCAAGTTTTCGTTCATGAGTGAGGAAGTGATGTTTCTAGGTCATAAGGTGGATGCCACAGGACTGCACCCTGTGCATGAGAAGGTGGAAGCAATCAAGGATGCACCCACACCTTCAAATGTGACAGAGCTCAAAGCATATCTAGCACTGTTAAACTATTATAACAAGTTCCTGCCCAGTCTGTCAACCATCCTTGCTCCAGTGCACAAACTGCTAAAAAAAGACACAAAGTGGCAGTTGGAAGATGCACAACAGAGAGCGTTTGAAAAGTCAAAAGACATGATGCAGTCAGCTGAAGTGTTGGTGCATTATGACCCAGAGAAGGACATTGTGCTATCATGTGACGCATCACCATATGGATTAGGTGTTGTGCTCTCACATCGCATGCCACATGGAACTGAAAGACCCATTGGATTTACATCACAGACATTAAATGCTGCAGAGAACTACTCACAACTTGACAAGGAAGGACTGGCCGTGATTTTTGGAATAAAACGCTTCCACAAGTACATCTATGGACGGAGGTGTACTTTAGTGAAGATCACAAGCCCCTGTTGTCAGTTTTCAGTGAGATGCGAGCAGTACCCCAAATGGCATCACCGAGGATCCAACGTTGGGCCGTGACCTTGAGAGCCTATGAATACACCATAGTGTAAACAGAAGGGAAGCACCACAACAATGCAGACGCACTGAGCCGCCTGCCCCTACCAGAGAAACCTGACCTGGGGAGGCCAGAAGAGAGGGTTCTCATGCTGGAGAATTCTGACATCACACTTGTGACTGCTGACCAAGTGAAAGTATGGACAGACAAGGATCCAGTACTCTCACGGGTGCGGGAATTGGTAAACAGAGGCTGGTCATCAGAATTAAAAGAGATTGAGTTTGGCCCTTATGCAGTGAGGAAACATGAACTCAGTATCCAAAATGGGTGTGTGTTATGGGGCGCAAGAGTTATTGTGCCAAAGCCAGGCCAAGAAAGTGTTTTGAGACAGCTTCATCAATGCCATCCAGGAGTGTCCAGGATGAAAGCACTGGCTGGAGCTATGTATGGTGGCCAAAGCTCGACAAGGATGTAGAGGATACTGTCAAGTCCTGTATAACATGTCAAGAGCACCGAAATGTTCCGGCACCAGCTCCGTTACACCCCTGGGATTGGCCTGATAAGCCCTGGAGTCGTATTCATGTGGATTATGCTGGGCCATTCATGGGGAAGGTGTTTTTTGTGCTCATCGATGGACACTCAACATGGATGGATGTGGTTCCAGTCAATTCTGCCACTTCAGCCACTACAATTGAGTGCCTGCGTACCAGTTTCAGTAACCATGGACTGCCTGAATGAGGCAGAAGATTTTCTGAAAATAAATGGTATCCGTCATGTGGCCTCGGCACCCTATCACGCCTCCAGTAACGGGTTAGCAGAGAGAGGGGTACAGACATTTAAAAGGATGATGAAAAAATGTCCAGAAGGCACACTGACAGCCAAGGTAGCCAGTGTTATTTAGTTATCGTGTGACTCCTCAGACTACAACAGGTCTGTCCCCAGCAGAGCTGCTTCTCGGGAGGAAGCTACATTGCTGTTTGGATTCAATTCATCCAGATCTGTGCATGAAGGTGAAAGAAAAACAGGAAAGACAAATAAGAGATCATGACAAAAAGGCAAAGGGGCACTGGTTCAAAACAGGAGACTCACTGCTGATGAGAAACTTCAGTCTTGGACCCAAGTGGATTCCAGTAATTATAGAGTCAGTGACAGGGCCAGTGTCATATAAAGTGATGCTGGGTGATGGGAGAGGAGTCAGGAGACATGTGGACAGTGGCGGCTGGTGGAAAATATTTTTGGTGGGGCTGTTGATATAGTGAGTAAAAGATTTTTTTTGGGAGAAATGACCCCTTAAATTAGGACTTCTGGTGATGTAATGGCTCGTTTCCACTGCAATGCGGAGCTCGCTTTAAGTGTGCCGAGCCGTGCGGGGCCTGTTTTTGGTTGCGTTTCCACTTGGCCTAGTACCGGCTATCGGATCCTAATTCACAGTTTTTCTGGCCCCATAAAATCGTGGTTCTAGGGTCAGGAACAACCAGGCTGAGTCGGGCTGAGTATGCTAAGCTAGAGAGAGAATCACTGGCAAGGGGGCTACAACTACAACAAGATGAACATATTTGATCGTGATTTAATTGTAATACACGTTTCAAAATGATGCCGAAGTAACAACATACTGATACCGGTTAGTAAAAACCATGAATTAATTCTTTGACAAGTCTGCAGACAGACGGCAGGCGAAAAACCTTTTAAAATGCGTGTTTTCGAAATGGAGCTTGGCTAAGCTAACGTTATATATAGGGTTGCCAACCGTCCCGTATTAGCCGGGACGCCCCGTATTTGACCCAAAAGGGGCGTGTCCCGTACGGGACTTTGCTTGTCCCGGACTCCCGTGTAAAGGGAAAAATAAAATATATTTTTCTGTTTGCGCGAAATGCAGTGTGTCTGGCTGCGTGGCTGTGTGTTTGTGTGCTGTATAAGAAGGGCGCTAGGACCGCTCAGTTGACAGGGCAGGCACAATGCTCGCACGTGTGTGAGAGAGTCAGTCAGCTGATTGATGGGAAAATACTGGGAAAATAGTTGGTTGAAGGATAACATTAAGTCTAACAATGATGTACCGTGCATGTTCACATCATGTATACTTTGCATTACTTAATACCATTTTTCAAATATTTTATTTTTTAACATTTTGGACAAAATAGCCAATTGTACATCGAGGTGCCCAGATGTCCCTCGTGCCCACCTATCCGATTTGCACATGCTGATGTACAATGTGATGTAGTAGCCTAATGCAGGTGTAAGACCATTGTGTTTGTATTGTGTTATAGGTATGCATAGTTTTCTATGCATTTTGAGGGTTTTGGGGGGTTTGACCCCCAAAAACATGTTCGAACCCTAGGGGCTGGCTCCCGCAAAAAAATTAAATAACATAACCCTAACACCGAAATAAAGTAACAAAAAAAAGTAACTAAATCCGCCAGAAACCCGAAAATCTTCGCGCGTGCGCGGGGGACGCATGCATGTGTCCCGTTTCTCCATTTCTGGAAGTTGGCAACCCTAGTTATATATGCTCCGACCGTCCACACTCACAACAACGGCCTATACAGACATAAATAAACCAGCGACTGTATTCACCATGACACAGGCGGTCTGTGGTTTGTACTTGTTTAACTTTTGTCTAGTTTCTGAACAGATATGAAGAGCTGTGAGCTCTGAGTGCTAAGAGCTAACGGCTGTGTTGTTATGCTATGTTAGCTTTGCCTAGCATGGCTAGCTTGAAGGTACTTGTCATATGTTACTTCGTGCACTCGTGCTTTTTAATTTTTTCGGACAAATGCTTCATATCGTTTACCCCCGTCACAGTCCACGGGCACATCGAATCTGTCCCGGGCTGTTTGAAGAGCAAGCATGGGAAACAAAAGACAGCATTTACCTGTTTGCATCCAGCTAGTAGGGGTGTAACGGTTCACAAACATTTCGGTTCGGTACGTACCTCGGTTTTTTGGTCACGGTTCGGTTCGGTACGTTTTCGGTACAGCAGAATTTTTTTCCGCAAAACAAAACATATATATATTTTTTTATTATTATTAAACTGTGAATAATGTATTCACTCAAATAAATACAAAATATAATAAAATAAACATTAAGGTGCAGCATTTCGATGAACTGAAATAATCTGTATTTGAACTTTACTGTACAAGTACTCACAAAACATAAACTATTAGTTTTGGGTTTTTAATTATTATTAAACTGTGAATATTCACTCAAATAAATACAAAATATAATCAAATGAACATTAAGGTGCAGCATTTCGATGAACTGAAATAATCTGTATCTGAACTGTACTGCACTACCTAAGCAGCCAGCTTGACATTAGGACTTGCTTGTCATTGTATTTTCATGTTGTTTAAAGAAAGATGAACTTGTCCACATGGCTGCTGAAAGGGCAGATCTGCTGGCACTAGCAATGTCTCCTGCTGTGGAGAAAACCCTCTCGCTAGGGACAGAGGTAGCAGATACAGCCAGGTAGCGCTTTGCTAACATGGCAACATAAGGATATTTGGCGTTTATAATAGCTTTGACTCGGTCTGAAGTTTTTGCGAGTGGTGGAGGCTAAATGCTAGCGGGAGTTGGGTTTGCACTTCAGTCTTTTTTCTTTTGGTACCGGTTATATTCACGTTCGGGTGATGCCTTTTCAAGAGTGTGCAAGTTTGATGTATTGCCAGCCGCGTAACCAATTTTAGTTGAACAATGCCGACAAACAACTTTGGTTTGGTCCACCTGTCTTTGTCCGTCATCCTTGTACGTAACTGCGAAACCAAAATGTTCCCAAACCGGAGACTTCAATGATGCTGGAGGATTTTCGAGCTCAACTTTATCTGCGTTCGCCATTAATTTTCGACAGTTCCTCAAATTACAGACTAAATTTGAACGCATCCCTCTGACCAGCTCTCATAGCATGCCCTCTCATCCAATGAAATGACTTGCTCGCTCTATGACGCGCTGAGCCCAATGGGAGCAAATTACTCTGAATGCTGCGACGCAGCACCTCAGATTACTTCCAAGAAGTTGTTCACTTTCTCAATTTTTTACGTTTAACGTTATATTCGTTCGGTACACTTCGGTACACACGTGTACCGAACCGAAGGGCACGGGTACCGTTACACCCCTACCAGCTAGCCATGCCTTTCGTACCAGCTACGTGAGAAGCCTCGTTGATACGTTTTGTCTTTTTCACGAGCTTGCTGCGATATATACAAATCGGGTTGCAGTGTGCGAAAAAGTACACGTCCCACCGTCCGAGACGTGTTATTTACAATATCGGACAAGTAGATCCTTCAATTGACTTGTCCGGCGGACAAGTGACGCTTTTCGGCCTGATTTATTGACAAATTATTGATACATTCAGTTTACAAAAGGCAGAACTCATTCGCAAATTGTACGTGCCCGCCATTGTTCGTTTAGAAATGTTAGTTTCGGTTCTGCTTGTCGATTCCTAAGGAAATGCATCTCGCCGCTTTCTGTACAGTTAGACGGGGGCGGGGCGGGGCGGGGTGGGAACAAATAACAATTGTCCGGTACCGGGATTAATAAGAGTTGTGAGGACAGGAGGCGAGGCCGAGCCCCGCGGACCGCAGCTCTCTCTCTCTATGCTCCGTATCAGCTGATCGCTGCGCGGTGCAGCTCAGCGTCTTTCTCTCTCTTTCTACACACACTCTTTCTGCCCGTTTAACAGCCTAATCTTTGTCAAACTTTCTTATGTTCTTTCTCTAACACATAATGAAGGTTATTAAGCGTTTTAACTCCTATGTTGTTAATATTGCCCGCCATTTCCTTTATGAAGTAGCCTCCCTGTCTGTGTCCTCGCCCTGTCCTCACATTCCCGGACCCCCAGACTCGGAGGAGCACAGGGATGTCAGTATTGTTTATGAAGCAGGGTATAGAAAGTACATTATTGAAATGAAAATACTATTTATTTACTTTTACAAACAGTGAGCAGCTGCAGCATGTGTATTGCAGGCAGGGCCGCCCCTGGCCCTGCCCAAGTGACATTGTGAGATGAGCCCCCCCCCCCCCCCCCCAACCGACAGGAGTTAACTTTTTGTTTTTCTTCGAAACAAAGTAGGCTAATATAATAATATAAATATAATTCCTGTTTATTATTATTATCAACACTTTTTTATGCAGTGAGGTAAATGGTTGTGCATGTATGTCGTTCAGTATGCGTTTACAGGTGAATACGTCTGCATTTCCTGCCAAATACTATTCTCAAAAAGATTAAAATATAATTAATGCAAATAAACAACTTCTATTAATAATAGCGGCCCTGATTGCAGGACATGTGTAAGCGTGCAAGCGTCTTTGAGTTGTAGAAAAGCGCTAGGCCTCTAGGCTATACATCTAATGTGTCATTATTATTATTATTATTATATGTCCTATGTGTTGGACATGTGTGGTTGGACTCTGTCTCACAGGCAGGTTGCAGTGTAACATCAGAGGAGACTGGGCCAACTGTACATTCTCAAACTGCACCACTTAGAACTAACTAAACAATGCAGAGATTATTTTTATATAATTGTATTCAATAACCGAAAGAAATTAAACAGTATGAAGTGATTTGTAAATAGGAATACAGATTTTACTTAATGTTTTCATAAATATATTTTTCTCCCAGTTTGTCATGGGACTTATTTTTACCCTCTCAAAGAACCGGAATCGAGAAACAAAAATAACCGGAATCGAAAAGCAGAACCGGAATCGTTAAAATCCAAACGATACCCAACCCTATGTGTGATGCATTAAAAGCTTACCGCTCACTTACGTTAGCGGTGTCGTAAAAACCGTGGGAAAATGTAAAATACGATGGCGAAGAAGAAGATTCCAGTGGCCCCACATTTTTGTCCATTCTGGACAAGTGAAAAATGTATTCGGACAAGTAAATTGCCAAACTCACTTGTCCATGGACAAGTACTCTGTAAAAACTTTTTCTCACACTGGGTTGGTCCGGTCCAAGGTCTTTAAGCCACAGTTTATCTCCCAAACTTCTCCTTTCGAAAGGATTGGAGATTAGCTCTTGAACGGAATTGGGCGGGGACCGAGGTCCGGCGACTCCACCTGCACACGAAGCCATTCTCATCACCTTGGTCACTTACAAGTCTAAAAAACAACTTACGTCAACGCACGTAAGCAACGTGGGCGCCAACATGGGCGCCAACATGGGCGCCAACGTGAGCGCCCTCGTGACCAAAATATTTGACGGCGCTGATTGGCTGAAATTATGTTTCGGCGGCACAGTTTACTATTGAGACTTTTGCAACGTGCTGGTTGCTGCTGTTTGGCTCGGGGGCTCCTTGCACGGCGCCCGGTAATGATAAACTAATGCCACGGGCAAGGCCAGGCAGGAAACATGTGACTGATCAGTAACTTTAGACATCGTAACACAATTTTAAACAAGACTTTATTGTAGATTATACATTTTACTGATACCAATTGTATGATATTTACCTTGTTCATTAAAAATACAAATATAAAATATATATATATTTTAAATATTTATTTTTTAATTTAATATTTTTTTTAATATTTTTTTTTGTATGTGGGAAGAGGTGGGGCGGCGCCCCTAGCGCCCCTATGGACCTGCCACCACTACCACATGGCATGCAGCAATAGCAGCCAGGTACACTTTGTAGAGAAAGCTCTGTGTTTATCAATTAAGTCCTGTAGAAATGATAAAATCACCCCGACAGGACATTGAAAAAGATGTGTCCTTTTTGAAAGCACCACTCCTCAAACACCCTCCACTTACAGTCATAGAGAGACCTGGTGGAGGAAGCTCTTGCACTCTGAATAGTGTTTATCACCTTCTGAGGGAGACCCACTGTATTCAGATTGTACCACTCACGGGCCAGGCCCATAGTGCCAAGCGCTCTGGGTGTGGGTGAAAGATCCCCCCCCCCCGCCTGAGACAGTATGTCCCTGCGTAGTGGGAGCTGCCACGGCTGCCCGCACAGCAGCTGATATATCTCCGCCAACCAGTACATTGCAGGCCAGTGCGGAGCTATCAGGATAAGTGTGTGGCGTTGTTCTCTCACTCTGGCCAGAGTTGGGGGTATCAGAGCCAGGGGTGGGAACGCGTACAGAAGGACCAGAGGCCAAACGTGCGCGAGCGCGTCCACACCTAACGGTGCGTTTAAATCGCGCATTGAAAAGAACAGCTGACATTGAGCATTTTCTTTTGATGCGAACAGATCTACCGCGGCTCGGCCGTAACGCACCCACAGCTGACTCACAATCATTGGATGTAGAGTCCAGTCTGCATATAGTGGTGCACCTCTGGACAGCAGATCCGCCCCGAGGTTCATCACTCCTGGTACGTGCGTCGCTCTCACGGCCCATCCACACTACAGCGTCGACAGCGTCGACAACTCCAATCTGCCCATTCACTTTGAATGGGGTGACGTCACGTTGCCTCTCTTTTTCGCCGAACTGAATTGTGGGTAGCAGAGCGGTACGTCTCCGCCGTCTCCGGCGTCAGAAGTTGAACAATGTTCAACTTCTGACGCCGGAGACGCCGGAGTAGCCAGCGCCAGCCAATCAAATCCCGTTTCGGAAAATCTGACGGCTCAAGCCGTAGCCAATCAAACCGCGTCTAAGCTGGGAGAGATATCCCGCCGTTCATTTCTATATTTCAAAAAAAGTTGGAGGAGAAACTAATTATCGCTGTATCAAATCACCCGGTTTTGTATGACCAGACCCTCTTCACCTACCGGGATACAAACCGGAGGAACCAGGCATGGAGGGAGGTGGCAGAGACAGTGGGTGAAACTGGTAGGTTTTCGCCTGTTTGGGGAGTTTATATATTGCTCCCATAAAATCCCCGGGGGTTTTTGCTTTGTATGTCGGGGGCGGGAGATTAATGTTGTTGGTCGCATTGCTTGAATAAAATCCCCAAGCTACAGACACGCTCAGCTCCAAGATTTTTTTTAAGCTGTAAGTAAATCAACTTATACATTAAGATAAGATAAGATGGACCTTTATTAATCCCGTGGGGAAATTCAGTAGTTCAAACAGCAACAGGGTGAGAGTGAAAAACAGGACAGCACAGATTCACACAGATTAATAAAATCAAAAATAAGATGAGCGATAAAAATAATAATCATGAGAAACTATGAAATAAGAAATGAATAAAACTAAAATGTAATTATCATATCATATATTATAATGTATTGTATTATTAAGTAATATCATACATTAACCCCATTATAGCAGATGCCATATTGAATGGATGAACACATTTATGCATCAATAATTACAACAGAGTATTTCTAAATACAAGTTGTAAAAATACTTATATGTATTTAATATTAACCCTTTGGAGTCGACCGTCACGCCGGCGTGATCAGATCACATGACCTGTTCAAGCTGGTGCCGCATAAAAACAACAGTCCGGACAACATTGCCGTGTGTTTCTGTCGAAAGTATATCCCAGTCTTTGTTTCATGCAAAAAGACCCAGTAAACACGGAGATACAATGATATAAAGTCAATACATTTCAAAAGTATGAAAAATGGAAGCACATATTTGAATATCTTCGCCGTATTTAATCATTTTACGAAACGGAAAATACTGGAGACTGTAGAACCTGCTCAACAAGATGTATATGTGTATTTCTGTCGAAAGTACTGGCTTGAAACTATATGCCAGTCTTTGTTTCATGCAAAAAGACCCAATAAACACGGACATACGATGATATAAATTTAATACAGATATATTTCAGAAGTATGAATAATGGAAGCACATATTTTAATATCTTCGCCGTATTTTATCATTTTACGAAACGGAAAATACTGGAAACTGTAGATTCTGCTCAACAGGATGTATTTATCAGGGAGGGGTTGAGGTAATCAGGTAAACGGAGTGATACGAAATGAGACGAAAAGAGACGAAGAGGGACGGCGGGAACCGAAGAGAGATGGCGGGAAATGGAGAGAGATGAAGATATACGAAGACAGGCGGCGGGAGACGAAGAGAGACGGCGGGAAGCTGTGATTGAAGTAAAGTGACAGACAAACATTGAGAATTTAGATATAGTTAGATAGATTTAGAGTTTTGAAGATTCAACTATGATGAAGAGAACTCTGAACGTGAGTCAAGCTTTAAGCTTGTTTTTTGACATGGAGGAGGAGGAACCTGTGATGTTGCCCTTACACACATATATTCCCCTTTTACATACATACATTTTCACTCTTACACACATATATTCTCCTTTTACATACATACATTTTCACTCTCACACACGTATATATTTACACTCACACATTCATACATTTTGCTCTCATATTATCATATTTCAATGCACACATTCATATATTGTCACTCACACATTCATGCATTTTGTTCTCATATTCATATAATTTAATGCTCATATTTATACATTTTGCTCTCATGCGAAATCTGCTAAAACAAAGTATGTCATGGTGGTCAGCTGTTAAACACAAAAGTGTATCTTAAGGGCTGTAAATATAATAAGCCTGTTGTAAATTTTAGACACAGGCTTATTATATTTACAGCCCTTAATAACATTCATTTTCTGGATTCAATGTGTGTCTTGGCCGTTTTCTTTGTTCCAAGCAAACGAGTGCTTTTTGTTTTGAAATCACTTCCGCGAGTTTCGCGGGCCTCCCCCCTCGCTCCACTGACCATTAGACCATTTAGTAAGGTAAAAAGCAAAAGGGCAAAAACGCCTCTCAGACGCTCTTCCGTTTACTTTTTTAATAAAGAAAAACAAAAGGTCCGTAGATACACGGACTCATATAGCCTATGTATGTATACTGTAAGGAGAATGTATGTGCGTGAGAGGACCAGTATGAATTACGGCATAGAAATATGCAAACACAAACCTACAGACTGGGGGATGGGAGATCACAGGAGTGGGGGGGGGGAGGGCTGTGGAATGTGACCCTTGGGAGAATTCCTCCACACATTCAGATGGCCAATTCGTTTTAAACAAAGAGTTCGCAACACAGGACAGCATAGGCAACATGGGGGGTGGGGGCTGGTGAACGGTCTGGTCAATGTTTGTAAACACAATCCCCAGGATGTTTCCTAATCAAACCAAAAGAGAAAATGCAGATATCATTCTCTCTCTCGACTCGCTGGTATCTCGAGC
Organism: Pseudochaenichthys georgianus; assembly: GCF_902827115.2. Lineage (NCBI taxonomy): Eukaryota > Metazoa > Chordata > Actinopteri > Perciformes > Channichthyidae > Pseudochaenichthys > Pseudochaenichthys georgianus. The sequence goes on along the minus strand of NC_047514.1, from coordinate 9,515,215 downwards.
TGAGCGCTCATTGGTGTTCATACTGCTCACAGACTGGGCTGCTGTGTATATCTAGTGTATTCATACTGTACCCCTCCTCACTGTTTATTCATCATTCAACCATTTACACCTTTTTTCCCGTCAAGAGGTTGAAAAAGATTGAGTCCTATGTTTCCAATTGGTTCCCAAATCTGAACATTGACCAGTGGCATAACATCAGGAGCCGGGTAGATGAGAGACTGAGGAGCCCCCGAAACACAGATCCCGAAATAGCTCGTCCTGGTTTCCGCAGCAGATAGGCCTACAGTATGGTGTCTGTTATGTCAGTTATTTTAAATAAAACGTTGAAAACTGAACTTGAAAATTGTTTCCTCTTTTTATTTTATTTATCATTTTCGGGATGGGGAGACATGTGTGATTAAAAATTAATTTGCAGAAATGTAAAGTGATCTAACTAAGTTCTATTCATATTCTTGACGGGAAGAGCCGTGTAAATGGGTGGCCATATGCATTTGAAAAGCAATATAAATCACACAGTTATTATACAATAGGCTATAAAAGCACCATCGATAACCATTACCTTTATCCAATTCAAACTTTGGACGGGAAAAAAGGAAGGTGTACATGGTTGGGCTATACTGAAGGCCTACTGTATACATAGTAGAAGGCCATTCAAGCTAGAGTTCTTCTGGAAATGTTCACATCAGGCACCTTCAAGTTAAACAATACTACAGTAAACAATTAACACAGTAGGCCTAAATTATGTGGATTAAACCACATTTAGTTCGTTAAAAATAAACGAAATATGATTTTGTTTGAATGATTAAATGTCATCAGGCACCTTCAAGTTAAACAATCAGGTGCACACTTTAATGTGCCGCCACCTCCGGACTCGGCTTGACTCGGTTTAAAGAATGCACAAATGTGTTTAATCGTTTATGTCAGATATGTACTAAGCCTAAATACATTTGTTCCTGCTCAAGATTAGATTCAACTTTATTGTTATTGCACATATTGCAGGTACTGAGACAACGAAATGCAGTTTAGCTTCTAACCAGGTGCAACAAGCAGCAAAAAGTAATGTGCACAATACTACAGTAAACAATTAACACAGTAAATTATGTGGATTAAACCACATTTATTTCGTTAAAAAGAAACAAAATATGATTTTGTTTGAATGATTAAATGTAGGGTGAATTGCCCTAATGTGGGACATTTTTGCATTTCAGACTTCGGGAATATATTGCGATATGAAGCCGATACAATAAATCAAAATCCAGTACCATTCCGAAATCCCCAGTAATATTAGACACTAATAATACAGTAAACTATTAACACTGTACATATTATTGTTTGCCTGTGGGATTAGGATGATCGGTAGTGAGACCCGTGCTGCATTTTCCTCCGGTCGGATGTGACCAAAGCGATTATTTTTGTTCTTGTAAACTCACGTGGATTAAATTTAGTGCATTCATTTCAACTCGCGAACATATGATACATTAAATGATCGTGAGGATGATGATTGAAAATCGTTTGTTTGAGCCTGGATGCATTTCCTGATCTAAAAACATAGCGATGGTTTTGTACTTACGCCAACGTGAATTAAACATTATTTTGTTAAATAAAAACATGGTGATGTTTAGTAAATGATTACATGTCTCTTATTTAGCACAGAATATGATCCTATCCGTGACATATGGATCTTAACAAATTTCCGCTATATCAGATACCTTTAGATCAGCTGTTTATTTCACATGAGTTCCAGTGTGGCAGCTTTTTAATCACGGTTCCCCCTGGTGGATCCATGATCCATTGCAGCTGGTTTCATTATAATTAAATGTATTTATCAAGGGGGCGTTTCAAGTCCTGCGGGGGGTTTTGCTTTTCAGCAGGGGCCCACCCCGTGCCGATCACGGACCCGCACGGGTAGGCGTCTGAAATGAAGCGCTACATCTGTAGCAGGGTTTCTGTTAGCCGGTAATTACCGGTTTTTAGCTGGTAACATTTATAAAAAAACGGTAAATTCAAAACCTGACGGTCAAAATGTCTGGTAATAATTAGGGAGGCTCCGATCGATCGGCCGCCGGTCATTATCAGCCGATATTCACTCTTAATAGTTTGATCGGTGCTCTCTATAAAGGCCGATCAGGAGAGCTGGATCTGATCGATATGGACATAAACGCGAGTGAAGTGTAACCGGACGCGAGAGAGAGCTCAGATCAGCTGCTGAGTCTAACCGAGACACGCAGCTCTGTATAATCACCTGAAGCCCCGCCCTCTGTTTAGCGAGCTGCAGGAGCTGCATGAGAAACTGACGGGCTGTCAGGAGAGAGAGAGAGGGAGAGGGAGAGAGGATCCGTTTCTCCCGTGTTATTATTCAAATGTAATGTAAACTTTTGAATAATGTACAAGTAGTTTGTTTGAATGTAATAATTATGTTGTTTGTTGTTTGTGGAATAATGTATTGAAAAATTAATCTGAATTGTTTCGATCTGTTACGATTATAAACTGAAGCAATATAAAAATGAGCCCCCGTGAACTGAGTTTTAAACATCAGCATATCTGCTCATAGTCCGGTAATTACCTGCTTACGGAAACTCTGCTACACAACTCTTATTATTATTATTATTGAAATATGACCGGTAAGTTTCAAATTTGTCCGGTAAAATAAATTCTGCCCGGACATTTGACCGGCGAGAAAAAATCCTAGCGGAAACCCTGATCTGTAGGTATGCCCCGTACTAGAAAAGTCGGGTGTAGCCAGTGGCGCAGAGCCATTACGCATTTCATAGTGACCATCACTCTCCGCGCGGGGTCCAATCTGAGGGCAGCTACCCAGCGCTGAAACTCCCTCATGTGTAAGCGTCCTAGTCGTACCACCAGAATGGCTGACGCCATGAGCCCCAGCAACCGCAGACATGATCTGAAGAGAACATATTTGCGTGGCTGGAAATGAGCGAGGCAAGCCCTGAAGGCTTTCACTCTCTCTGCTGAGAGGCGGGCTGTAAAGGGCACCGAAATCAGGCGTAGGCCCAGGAAGAGTACAGTCTGGGCTGGAGACAACATACTCTTTTCTGTGTTTATTACAAAACCCAGGTCGAGCAGGTGTTTTACGAGGACATTCGTCTGCGTAATAGCCTCTCGCTCCGACTGTGCGAGAAGGAGCCAATAGTCCAGATAAGTTGCCAGGCGAATACCCTGTTGTCTCAACGGGGCTATCACGGCTTCCGTCCGTACACCGTACAAACACTCGCGGGCGGAGAGACAGACCGAAGGGAAGTACTCTGTACTCGTAACAGACACCCTGAAAGGCGAACCTCAGATATTTCCTGTGTGGGTAATATACTGGGATGTGGAAATACGCATCTTTCAGGTCGACTGATGTGAACCAGTCGTTTTGGGCGCACGAGACGCAACAGAGATGTGTGAGTGAGCATTCTGAATTTGTATCTTTTGAGATATTTGTTCAGAGCTCTCAAATCTAGTATAGGCCGAATTCCGTTCCCTCCCCGTTTGGGAACGAGGAAATACTTGGAATAAAGCCGCTCTGACTCTGTTCGGCGGGTATTTTCGATATAGCCTACTCGGGGCCGACTCTCCCCGGGCCTGTGAATACAGAATGCCCGAGAAGTGAGGGGGGGTGACAGCGAATTGGAGCCTGTAGCCCCGTGTTACTGTCTTGAAAACCCAAGCAGAATCTGTGAGCATCCTCCACTTGTCGCTTCTCAAAGCGAGCGGAGATGTCACAGCTCTGTCGTCTGCCCTCAGTGTCTCTATTTGTTGTGTTATGGGGCCCTCTCGTGTCTGAACACGGTGGTACCCCAGGTTGACAACCCCGGCCGACACTGCGCATGCGCGTGGCGGTGGTGCCTTCACAATCCCGTCTATTGTCCGCCTTTTGAGAGAGGCCGTAGCCGCTCTCAAAAGAGGGGCAGACGACAGACTGTTTATTGTTTTTATTGTTTTTCTTTTCATTTTTTATTGACTGTGCCCTTGGCTTCAAGCCTGGAAACGACAGTGGAAAATTATTTATTTTGAAACAAACATGATGACATGTGTTTGTGTGACTTAAACAGGCAGCGGAACTTGCTGTCTTTGATGTTAAGTCCATTTCCCTGAAGGCGCGAATTTGAGGATGACGTTTTGGCATCACTCGAGGCGGCGGGAAGATGGGGGCATGGTGGCACCCCGAAAACACATGAGCATCCAACACTGGAACGTGCTCTGGAGCTGGGAAACAGGGAACTTCCAGCTCCAGCTTCTTCATCGAGGAGAGGAGAGGAGGCTGTCAGGCCGCCCGATTCTTCTTCCTCGCCTGGTGGCTGAAAACCTGGGTCGGCTGCGCCTGAGCGGCCGCTGCCGGGACCGGAGATTTTCTTGGCCAGCTCCCTCTTACCTCGTGCCTGGGCTGGGGACCCGGGACGGGCTGCGGTCTCTGCTGCTTCGGTATTTTGAACCGGGCAGCTTGGGTGAAGGCCTGCCGCAGGACCATTGGAGGTGGCGGCTGGACCCTTCGGGGGAGACAGAGCTGGGAGAGCCCTCGTCTCCCTTCCTTTTTGACTCGAACCTCAGCTGCATTGAAGCTAGAGCGGAGCCAAATATGCCCTCGGGAACAATAGGCATGTCCAGAACATCCTCTTTTTCCCGGTCTGGAAGGTTGGTCAGGTTGAGCCACCTGGCTCTCTCCTGTACCACCATCATTCCCAGTGCTTTGCCGTGGCTTGGACTGCGCAGCGCTGCACACGGAGGCAAATGTCCGTGATCGCTGCGATCTCATCCCACACGGCAGGCTCAGGTCTGCTCGACGCAAAGCTCCGCCTGGTAGGCGGTCAGCCGCGAGGAGACGTTGAGAGCCCTGGCGGACAAAGCTGCGGCTTTATAGGCCCGTTCGGTCATCGCTGACTGGAACCGGTCTGCCTTGTCGGTAGCATGGGGTTCCTGCTTGGTGTCGAAGCCAGCCTCAGTTGGAGGTGGGCTGCCACCAGCGGTTCCATGGGTGGCATGCGGAGCAGGCCGAGCCTCTCCATACCGTCACAGTCCAGGGAGGAGGCACCCTGGATTGGGGCCTTGTTGCTGAAGGGACAGTCTCTCCACGAGACCGACACCTTGTCCAGCATCTCCGGAAAGACTGGAAGGAGCTGCCTCTTCGTCCTCGCTGCTTGGGGCAAGTTCTTCCCCTCGTAGCGAGATCTGGAGCTCTCCTTGGTCGCTTCAGGCCATGGGATGTCCAGCCTGGACGCAGCGCAGTGACACACGGCCTGCAAGTCCATACTTAGGACGGGCGAAGCTGGTGTGCTCTCGCCCGGGGGAGTGGACATCACTCCCAGCTTAGCAGCCTGAGCCGATGAAACGAAGATGTCATCCCCATCTGAGTCAGATAGGAGGAACTCAGAGGTATCCTCTTTGTCCTCAGATGTAGTCCAACTCCAGGACATCCTCCGTGGGTGGAACCATGGTGAGGTCCAATTGGGAGCCCCAGCTTGACACAGCGCAGGGCTCCGCTCTCGCGGCTCTTTCCGCCACCGGGTCCCAGCCTGAAACGGCGTGGGGCTCCGGTTCAGCGGCTGTCGCTGTTGTTGAGCCCCAGTCTGACACAGCGCGGGGCTCAATCTCTGCGGCGGACGCCACCATGTCTTGATTGCCGGACGGCGAATCAGCGGACATGAGAGGGTCCTGTCCCGACAAGCTAGCTTGGCGTGCTAACCGTCGGCGGAGGCTCTTCATGGTGAAGCGGTTACAATGCCCGCACGAGCCGGGGTTATCGATAGCCTCCCGGGCGTGTTCCAGCCCGAGGCAGGACGAGCAGACCTGGTGTGAGTCTGTGCCTGAAATGCAGCCTCCGAGCCGAGCCTCCGAGTCCCTGACTCCTCTGGTGTGAGGGAGAGAAGGGTCCATCTTCAATCGCCGGGGTGTCGGCGTGGAGTGGACACGCTAGTAACAGGTACGTTACTGAGAAAAAATCTAACCTTGCCGTTAGTCCGAAAGGAAAAAAGGCGACGGTGTAGATTTTATTCTTTAAAGAATATTAACTGGTGTGTTAATACCTTTTTTATCTCTGTCTCCTCTGGTGTGAGAGAGAAAAGAGAACGTCCTCTTTACCGTGGTGTCGGTGTGGAGGGAAGAACAAACTAGCAACAGGTATGTTACTAGCTTGAAGAAAAAAATCAAACCTTACCGTTATTTCGACAGAAAGAAACGGCGAGGCAGATTCCAATATTAACTGGTGTGTTAATATTGCTCAATCTTCTTGCAAAGCAATAAAGTAACCGGCAAGCGCCCGTCGACCGAATGTTAGCTTGTGTTCAGTATGTGGACCGTTAAGCTAGCCCGGTTACTGATAAAACGAGATGTGCTCTGAAGCGAGAAGAGGTGTTTGAATGACGCTGCGTCGTAGCGCAAGCTACTTAAAGGGTGGATGGATTCCCTGACGTTGACGTCAAGATCACCAGCCAATCAGGATTGGCGTAATGAGATTGATGCTTCTGTTTGCATACGCGTTGAGGCGCATCCCATAGTGAGACATCGAACGGAGTGTTATGAATGAGAACTGGGATTCATGTGTATGGCATATCGAAAGAGATGAAGTATGGATTGCTTGACATGACAGAGATATTTCATTTAGAACTATTCTATTAAGAGGAAGGAGATAAGAGCCAGCACAGTGCTTAGTTTGAAATGTCAAAGCATATGCTAAATGCATTTTTTCTTTCCATAATGAGAGGATGTTGATTCAGACGGATTGTCATTGACATTAAGCACTATCCCATCAGCTAAAAACAACACAGCTGTCTGAGAATGTGGACCCATACCCAAAAATATTTAATTGGTGTGTAAACTCCAATTAGTTAGAGTTAAACCACACTACAATGTAAGAGATTTATTCAAAAAGGCTTAAGAGGTATGCTGTACTGCAGAACTTGTATTAGTGTATTAAGTCAAACCAAACCATGCCAAAGGCTAAACAGAAAACCAAAGGTAGGGCATGTTTTGGGAGCTGTGGAGCAAAACATTCATTGCCATGGGCCAATCTCCATCCATCCATCCATCCATCTTCTCCCGCTTATCCGTGGTCGGGTCGCGGGGGGTAGCAGTTTCCAGCAGAGAGCCCCAAACTTTCTTTTCCCTGGCGACATCAACCAGCTCTGACTGGGGGATCCCAAGTGCTCCCAGGCCAGCGAAGAGATATAATCCCTCCACCTGGTCCTAGGTCTACCCCTTGGTCCTCTTCCCAGCTGGACGTGCCTGGAACACCTCCCTAGGGAGGGCGCCCAGGTGGCATCCTAACTAGGTGCCCGAACCACCTCAACTGGCTTTCTTTCGACGCGAAGGAGGAGCGGCTCAAACTCCGAGTCCCTCCCTGATGACCGAACTTCTCACCTTATCTCTAAGGGAGACACCAGCCACCCGGCGGAGGGAAACCCATCTCGGCCGCTTGCATCCGCGATCTCGTTCTTTCGGTCATGACCCATCCTTCATGACCATAGGTGAGGGTAGGAACGAAATGGCCCGGTAGACAGAGAGCTTTGCCTTCTGGCTCAGCTCCCTTTTCGTCACAACGGTGCGGTAAAGCGACTGCAATACCGCTCCCGCTGCTCCGATTCTCCGGCCCATCTCACGCTCCATTGTTCCCTCACTCGAGAACAAGACCCCGAGATACTTGAACTCCTTCACTTGGGGTAAGGACTCATTCCCTACTTGGAGTGGACAGTCCATCGGTTTCCTGCTGAGAACCATGGCCTCAGATTTGGAGGTGCTGATCCTCATCCCAGCCGCTTCACACTCGGTTGCGAACCGATCCAGTGAGTGCTGAAGGTCGCAGACCGATGAAGCCATCAGAACCACATCATCTGCAAAAAGCAGTGGTGCAATCCTTAGTCCACCGAACTGCAGACCCCCCCCCCCCCACGACTACGCCTCGAAATCCGATCCATGTATATTACAAACAGGATTGGTGACAAAGCGCAGCCCTGGCGGAGGCCAACCCTCACCGGAAATGGGTCCGACTTACTGCCGAGGACCCGGACACAGCTCTCGCTTTGGAGTACAGAGATTGGATGGCCCTGAGTAGAGACCCCCTCACCCCATACTCCCGCAGCACCTCCCACAGTAACTCCCTGGGAACCCGGTCATACGCCTTCTCCAAGTCTACAAAACACATGTAGACCGGATAAGCGTACTCCCAGGCCCCCTCCAGGATCCTTGCGAGAGTAAAAAGCTGATCCGTCGTTCCACGACCAGGACGGAATCCGCATTGTTCCTCCTCAATCTGAGGTTCGACAATCGGCCTGACCCTCCTTTCAAGTACCTTGGAGTAAATTTTCCCGGGGAGGCTGAGTAGTGTGATGCCTCTGTAATTGGCACACACCCTCTGATCCCTCTTTTTGAAAAGGGGGACCACCACCCCGGTCTGCCACTCCTTCGGTACTGTTTCCGACTTCCACGCAACGTTGATGAGACGTGTCAACCATGACAGTCCCTCAACACCCAGAGCCTTCAGCATTTCCGGGCGGATCTCATCCACCCCCGGGGCTTTGCCACTGTGAAGTTGTTTGACGACCTCAGTGACCTCCCCCCGGGAGATTGGTGTTGATCCCCCGTCATACTCCAGCTCTGCCTCTAACATAGAGGGCGGAGTTGTCGGGTTCAGGAGTTCCTCAAAGTGTTCCTTCCAACGTCCCAACACTCCATCAGTTGAGGTCAACAACGTCCCATCCTTACTGTACACAGCTTGGATGGTTCCCTGCTTCCCCCTCCTGAGGTGTCGGACAGTTTTCCAGAACAACTTTGGTGCCGCCCGAAAGTCCTTCTCCATGTCTTCTCCAAACTTCTCCCACACCCGCTGCTTTGCCTCGGCCACGGATGAGGCTGCTGCCCTTCGGGCCTGTCGGTACCTTGCAACTGCCTCGGGAGTCCCCCGGGATAACAAATCCCTGAAGGCCTCCTTCTTCAGTCAGACGGCTTCCCTGACCACCGGTGTCCACCAGGAGGTTCGAGGGTTACCGCCCCTTGAGGCACCTAGGACCTTGAGACCACAGCTCCCCGCCGCGGCTTCGGCAATAGAGGCTTTGAACACCGACCACTCTGGTTCTATGTCCCCAACCTCCACAGGAATGCCCGAAAAGCTCCGCCGGAGGTGTGAGTTGAAGGCCTCCTGAACTTGGGCCTCCTCCAGACGTTCCCAGTTCACCCGAACTACACGTTTGGGCTTACCAGGTCTATCCAGAGGCTTCCCCCGCCACTCGACCCAACTCACCACCAGATGGTGATCAGTTGACAACTCCGCCCCTCTCTTTACCCGAGTGTCCAAAACATACGGCCTCAGGTCCGATGATACGATAACGAAATCGATCATGGACCTTCTGCCTAGGGTGCTCTGGTACCACGTACACTTATGAGCATCCTTATGTTCGAACATGGTGTTTGTTATGGCCAATCCATGACTAGCACAGAAGTCCAGTAACAAACCACCACTCCGGTTCAGATCAGGGGGGCCGTTCCTCCCAATCACACTCCTCCAAGTGTCTCCATCATTGCCCACATGTGCGTTGAAGTCTCCCAGCAAGACTAAGGAGTCCCCTTCAGGAGCCCCATACAGGACTCTTTCCAGGGTCTCCAAGAAGGCCGAATACTGCTGTTGGGTGCATAAGCACACACAACAGTCAGAGTTTTCCCCCCCATAACCCGCAGGCGTAGGGAGGCAACCCTCTCGTCCACTGGGGTAAACTCCAACAACGAAGCACCTAACCGGGGACTTGTGAGTATCCCCACACCCGCCCGGCGCCTCACACCCTGAGCAACTCCGGAGAAGAATAGAGTCCAACCCCTATCCAGAAGTAAGGTTCCAGAGCCGACGCTGTGCGTAGAGGTGAGCCCAACCAGATCCAACTGGTACCGCTCCACCTCCCGCACAAGCTCCGGCTCCTTCCCCCCCAGAGAGGTGACGTTCCACGTCCCCAAAGCCAGCTTCTGCCGCCCGGGTCTGGTCCGTCGAGACCCTCCGCTTTCACTGCCACCCTTCTGGCAGCGCACCCGGACCCCCATCGATGTTTCCCGTAGGTGGTGGGCCCGCGGGACGGAGAAGCGGAGGTGTTGCCCACGTTGCCTTTTCGGGCTGGGCCCGGCCGGGCTCCGTGGCAAGCCCGGCCACCAGACGCTCGCCGACGAGTCCTCCTTCTGGGCCTGGCTCCAGAAGGGGACCCCGGGCTTCCTCCGGGCCGGGTATCCTCACTTCTTGTTCTTGTTTCTTTCATGAGGTCTTTTGAACCAATCTTAGTCTGGCCCCTTGCCTGAGACCAATTTGCCATGGGAGACCCTACCAGGAACACAAGGTTCCAGACAACACAGCCCCCAGGTTCATCAGGGCACACAAACCTCTCTACCACGGTAAGGTGCTGGTTCTTCAGAAAGGATGGGCCAATCTGTTCATTATAAACCCCCAAACTTTACCAAATCTTTGCCATGTTTTTTTATAGCAGCTAAAACTCTGCATTTCCATAAAATTACACTGCACACTATGCACTGGAGAGTATCTGCATCTCTGCCTTTGAATAACGGGAGGAAAAGTCAATTTTCTCATTTTGACTCAAAATAGATGCAAACCAGAGCAAGGTAAGCACAGAATAAAAACACAGTCACACGGTATTAGACCCAATCAATTGATTTGCCAGGTTGGAGCATTATGGTACCTCCCCCCCATTGCATTATTGTGTTTCCTCCACCATCTAAGGTACCTGTGTAAATGACTCCAAGCTCCAAATCCAGTCTGTCAGGAACACGTTTAACAGAAAATAAATCGATTTTTTTCTGTCCCCCAGACATGCTCCTGGAAACAGCAAAACACTGAGGATAACAACAGGAAGGAGCTTTTGGGCGATAAGCTGCATGTAAGCTGGGAAAGCTGCTAAATTGCTTTATTCTAATGAGGCAAATATTGGTGTAGCATGCCACATGAACATGACATCAGAAACATCCGACAACTAAACACAGAGTCAAACTTTAATTTCATACAAGAGTCATACACCGCTCACGAAGTTGCTGCCGGAGCCTGAGAAACTCCACCGGCAGTCATACGAAGGCTTAAGATGCCCTCACGAATGGCCCGATGTTGCTACGATCACAGCCGAATTTGAACATTTCCTTTATCGTGTGTCCATCCGGTTGTTTTATTGCACAACAAAATCATGTAAATATATTATGTAAATAACCCAATTTGTGTTCTGTGAAACTAAAAAGGATATAATATATTATTTTGAAGGACAGTTGACAGGAAATTGTTGTTGTTATGGAAACAACATTACGAATAAAACGCAATATTTTCTACATATAAAGACGGATAAAGTAAAGAACAAAGTCTGAAGATATCAGTACAGTATCATAGTACTGTAACATAATTATTTTTGGTACTTTCATTGCAGTTGTATGTCTTAAATGTAATGTAAATGTTGCCTTCGTGTGTGGTTCGGGGCCATCTTCGTGCGAAATTCACAATTCCATATTCGTGTGTCCATCGGGTGTCAATTTCGGGACAGTGTGACAGGGGCTTAAACCCTAGGATCACTCATGAGCAGTGTTCCTTGTTCAATCTGCCAATGTGGAGAGCAGGGATTAGGAGGGTCAAGGATGTAGTTTTAGAGTATGTACCAGGATTTATGAGGGCACAGGTGATAGTGGATGAGGTTAGGGAAATAGATGGAGTAATGTATTTAGGGACAGCTGAACGAATGATGGGAGAAATCAAAGAAGGATTGCCGAGTGAATGGTTAACAATGATTGAGAATGAGAGTGTTAAAGGAAAGGAGAGTGTGGTTGATTTATATGTGGGGAAAGAGGATGTCAATGTAAAAATAGAAAATGTGAAAACAAAAAATATGTATAAATGGTTAAAAGGGGATGTGATTAGAAGACCTGCATCAGAAAAGGTGTGGATGAGTGTTGTGAATGGTATGACTGGCAGGAGAATGTGGGAGAATGTGAAAATTAAGTGGAACAGTATTGAATGTGATCATTTTGATTTTTTGTTGAGGCATAATAGGGTGTTTAACAACCTGATCATTAGTCATTTTGATGCAACTGTTGGGAGAGAGTGTGATGTGTGTAAGGATCAGGTTGAAACGTGTTTGCATGAGTTTGTTGAATGTAAAGAGCTTGGTGTTTTTTTTGGAAGGATGAAAGAGTTAATTGGTAGATGTTGGAATGAATGGTATGTGAGAGAAATGGACTGGAAGGAGCTGTGGCTGTTTGGTGTGATTGAGAAGAAGGATGAATGCAATGTGAATCTTTTAAATTATGTTCTGAGCCATGCAAGGTGTGCGGTCCAAATAAGGAGGAACATTGCCCATTTCGAGGGTAAAATGTCAGAGGTGTCGCATATAATGAAGAGGACAGTAAAAAGGGACATTAACCTTGTGCTAATACATGTGGAAAAGGACACATTTTGCGAGGATTTTGTGGATGGTAGCAGGCTAGTTGAGATGGATGAGGAGGGAGCATTGTGCTTCAACTTTGAACGGAAAAGTTAAGGCACACTACCTTTAAGATAGTGGTATGAAATATTGAATGCGTGTATTATGAGCAATGCTTTATGTAGTTGTGATGAGATGTTAAATGTCTATTTTTGATAATAAAAGATAAAAAAAAAAGTAGGGGCTTGGACTGTGAGCTGCAGGGTCGCCGGTTCAAGTTCCCGAACAGACCTATGGAGTGTGGACTGCAACTTGGAGAGGTCCCAGTTCACCTGTCATGTTTGGACATTGCTTGTGGTGTCCCCCAGTGGTCAGTGTTGGGTCCTAAATTGTTTATACTGTACATCAGGGGTGCCCAACCAGTCGATCGCGATCGACTGGTCGATCGCGGGGAGATTCCCAGTCGATCGCGAGATGTGTCTAAAAATAGAACAACAATATTCTGTTTTATCGTTAATGTCCTATAACATAATCTTCCCGTGCCAGAATAATGCACTTGAACGCACCAAAGCTTTGTGATTGGCCGGCGTGACCCCATGTGTGGGGGCGTGGCTGGTGGGCAGTGGGCACCATTTCGCTGACATTGTCCGTGTCAACAGGAGTGACAGTCCGCACACACACACAAGACCGCAATTATGGCAGAAGCAAAAGAGCCCAAAATATATAATTTTCACTCCGAGTGGGAGGATGATTATTTTTGTATCCATTCTAATTCAAAGTCCATCTGTCTCATCTGCAATGCGAGCGTGGCTTTATCGAAGAAGGGTCATTTAGGAGCGGCATTTCAAAACAGTGCACAAACGCTACGAGACGGAATTCCCTCCCAATTCTGCCCTACGCTCCCAAAAGGTGAGGGGCCTGAGAGGACTGCTAAATGCACAGCAGTCCATTTTCACCAGGCCCAACAACAAGAGCAAGGCTGCTACCATAGCATCTTATCGTATCTGTCACGTTCTTGCGAAACACATTAAGTCTTTCAAAGATGGCGAAGTTGTGAAAGAAGCATTCCTGGAGGCTGCGACGCGCTTTTTGGGGACAGTGAAAATAACAGTAGCATTTAAACAGGTTTTTGATATAATAAAAACTCAAGTTAGATACCGTTATTAATCAGCTATAAGTTTTAGTTTGTTTGAATTTATTCATTATAATTATTGTACAAAATGGTATAAGAATGCAAACTTAAATTGATTATAGTCTATCATCAATTCAGGTTAAGAAACTAGTGTTGCTTGCATCCTATTTTAAAGGCATTTCTTTTTATACTAGACTAAAATGCAACAAAAAAAGGGTTTGATTTTATTAATGTTGTCTTTTTTATTGCACTTTGGCAGCAGATTCCTGTGTAGCTTCAGATCTCAGTTGTCTTATTAGTAGGCCTAATTTATACTTTTGTAGCAACACTATTTTTATATAATGGCAAAGAAAGGGTTCAGAGTCTTTTCTTTGTCCCTGTGTCACATGTGGCAGCACTGTTCAATGTTTCTTGAAAACATTACCCACTGTATTGTGACGTGTGAATACACTCCAACTCTGTATCAACAACACTGTTGTGTAACTTCAGTTAAATACTTGTATGTGTGTAGATTCGAAAGAGGTAAAATAAAGGATCTGCAGTATTTTATGGAGTATTAATCGTACAAAGGTCAGTTTTATACAAGTAGAAGTGTGTATTTACCTGGTAGTAGGCTGTCAGTAATTGCTACGCCTCTCTATTTGGACTGGTAGATCTCGGCAGACTGGCAACTTTAAAAGTAGCTCTCGGTTCAAAAACGGTTGGGCACCCCTGCTGTACATCAATGACATCTGTAGAGTATCCAATGTACTGAGGCTAGTTTTGTTTGCTGATGATACAAATATATTCTGTTCTGGGGAGAATTTAGAACAGCTAGTGGAGAACATAGAAAATGAAATGCACAAATTAAAAACATGGTTTGACAAAAATAAACTATCATTACACTTGACTTGAGTAAAACAAAATTAATGCTGTTCGGTAAACATAGAACAAAAACACAAATGCAAATACAAATAGATGGGGTTGAAATTGAAAGAGTCCATGAAATTAAATGTCTTGGGGTAATAATAGATGACACAATAAATTGGAAATTACACATAAAACATGTACAATCAAAGCTGTCAAGAAGCATTTCCATACTAAACAAAGTAAAACAAGTTCTAGATCAGAAATCACTTCGCATTCTCTACTGTTCACTAGTCTTATCATCATATCTGACTTACTGTGCTGAAATCTGGGGCAATAAGTACAAAAGTTCTATACATGCAGTAACTATTCTACAAAAAAAAGCCATACGAATCATTCACAATGTCAAATACCTTGATCACACTAATGGCGCATTTCCACTGCAACGGGGTAGCCCCGTTTAAGCGTCCCTAAGCGTCCTCGCTCAGGCCTCGGGCTGCCTCGCTGGCCGTCCGAGGCCGTGGCGCATTTCCATTACAGTTTAGGACTTGGGGTAGCAACGCAGTGTAGGCGGGACGATCAGCTTTTTGGGCGGAGCGACGCTGGGTAAAACTGCAGTGGCGTCATTTTCAATGCGACACAACTCACAAAACACACACAACAATGGAGGATGTGGAAGCGATCGTTTTCTTGTTTATTGTGAAATCCATGGTGCTGACATGCTATGCTCTGCATAACGTCTGCGAGAGTCATGGAGGACTATGATGATGGGTGGAATGCACCAGCAGCAGAGCCTGGGGTAGCAGTGTATCAAGGTGTCCTTGATGCGCTACCTGAATACCTACATATGCATTGTATTGCATTCATTGTATTGAACATAAATACATCTTTTTTTTTTTCATATACATGTGTTTGTCAAATTTTTTAAACAAATGTTATCTGAATTGAATATTTAGTAAATATTGTACTGCCCCATAATAAGAACATTTGAGGAAATATCAGATCATGAAAAGAAAATCTTTCTAATAAATTAAGCGAATATCAAAGCTAACTATAAACATAAATACTAAAGTGTAAAACACAGCAAAACTATATTCATAAATGCAAGTGTAAAATAGTGTGGACAATTGTAAACATGGATGGAGACTAAAGTATCCACAACATAAAATAATATATTAAATATAACCTCAATCTTTCTTCTAGACGTGTTAAAAGCTTGCTTGAATGGGTTATAGGTTTATTTTGTTCTCTCATCTTTGAAATATATAAGGAATGTGTTGTTTGAGTCTAGTAGAACGAGGGTATTACAATTGAGCAATTTCTACATGTATTTATCATGTATTCTTAATACCATTACAAAATAAACATGTAATAATGTTTTAGAGTAAGACCTCAAGCTAGCAAACTCAATTTCTTGCTTTAAATCTCTTAAAAGTAAGGGGCTTTTTCCTAACTGATGGTGTTTGTTATTGCTTTATAAATTCATGTATGTTTATGATTTTTTTATGTTGGGTGCCATTCATTATCAACAAGAGATAAGATAAGTCAAAGAAGTACTTTATTGATGGCAGTATAAAAATACAAATGTTGTATCAAAAAGGCATGCCATTAAACAATACAAATAAAACAAATGTAAAACTGTATTGCAGCCAGCATACATATACATGGAATTGTAAATATAAAATGAACATTTTAAAGAAAATAAATAAACAAGGAAGTACAAATGTTGCATTTAAAAATTAACTAGATAAAAAATATATAATATGTACAATAACTATTAAGGTTTTTTGAAGTATCAGGGAGGAGACGGGCCACGTCGGCTGCCCAGTCATGGTGCCGTTCCTGCTGGGCCCGATCCTCTCCTCCTCGTTTCCTCTTGCCTGGGTGACAATAAGATAATAATTAGCAATAAGGAAAAAACACAGGACAGGTACAGGTCACACAAGGATATAAGAACAACATGTATAAACAGAACAACAGTAAGGTGAACTAAAGAAAGTTCTGGCCCTAGATGTTTACAATGATTGTGAAAGTGAATTACATTATGTCCAGCCTGTTGATAATGAATATAAATATATGTATATGATAGGATGTCACACACAACTGTACTAGCTGCTTAATAGCTAAAAATGTACTTGTAACAGAGCATTTCCACACAGTGGTATAGCTTATTTTAATTACTGACGATGGATGATCCAAGATTTAAAAAAACAAAACACAATTCCAGTCGTTTTGCCATTTCTATTTCTTACCTAGAACCACACGCTGCGGTGTCGTGATGGCACTCGGTGTTGGTGGTTGAGTCGGTGTCGATTCTTCGGCTGGGGTCCGTTCTGGATTCGATGACGATGTGGACGGAACACTGCCATCAACCGTTGTTCGGGAATGTTCCTCCTCACGAGTCCCAATGTAATCATCTAGAACAGCAACATGACTTGTTAATTCCACAAACTACTGCAGCACAATACTAAATAGCAACAACAACTATAGAAAAGAAAAACTGAACGTAAACAATGGCACATATGGTGTTAGCAAACAATGGCATATATGGTGTTAGCAAACAATAGCTCTAGCTAAGGCTATCTGCCTAGGCTATCTGCCTTAGTTAGCTATGTAGCTCTTCGGGGCTCCATAAAAGCACGGGTTGTCGAACATTAATGTAAGGATAAAATAGACTTCTTTGTTAGAAGTGAGCGTACCTTGCAGGGACTCCAGTAAAGCCGTTGCCGTTTTCCCTACATCGCAGGAAAGTCCTCGAAAATCCGCGTTCGGACATCTGTGCAGAGACATCCTGGAACACTTTCACATTTCGCGTTGTTCCGTCGAGCTCCCGCTGGATTTTATCATCCCCAATGAGATGTAGGAACGTCGTCACCTCCTCGGTCGACCACGGTGTGCTTTTCTTCGACGTTGCCATTTTTGTAGCTCCTCCGTTTACAAAATGCTGCAAGCTTGCTTCTTGATATACATGTGACGCGAGGGATGATCTTGCGCGCGATCTTGTGACGATTCTCTCTGACCAATCAGCAGTCGAGTGTTGACGTCACAGCCCTGGCCTGGTCTGATAGAACCACGATTTTATGGGGCCGGAAAAAGAGGGAAAAAGTACCCGCTAGCCGGTACTAGGCTATATGGAAATGCCACCAAAAACTGGCCTGGCCGCTTGAGGACGGTTCAGGACGCTTAAACGGGGCTACCCGCTGTAGTGGAAATGCGCCATATCAGACCAGGCCAGGGCTGTGACGTCAACACTCGACTGCTGATTGGTCAGAGAGAATCGTCACAAGATCGCGCGCAAGATCATCCCTCGCGTCACATGTATATCAAGAAGCAAGCTTGCAGCATTTTGTAAACGGAGGAGCTACAAAAATGGCAACGTCGAAGAAAAGCACACCGTGGTCGACCGAGGAGGTGACGACGTTCCTACATCTCATTGGGGATGATAAAATCCAGCGGGAGCTCGACGGAACAACGCGAAATGTGAAAGTGTTCCAGGATGTCTCTGCACAGATGTCCGAACGCGGATTTTCGAGGACTTTCCTGCGATGTAGGGAAAACGGCAACGGCTTTACTGGAGTCCCTGCAAGGTACGCTCACTTCTAACAAAGAAGTCTATTTTATCCTTACATTAATGTTCGACAACCCGTGCTTTTATGGAGCCCCGAAGAGCTACATAGCTAGCTAAGGCAGATAGCCTAGGCAGATAGCCTTAGCTAGAGCTATTGTTTGCTAACACCATATGTGCCATTGTTTACGTTCAGTTTTTCTTTTCTATAGTTGTTGTTGCTATTTAGTATTGTGCTGCCGTAGTTTGCGGAATTAACAAGTCATTTTGCTGTTCTAGATGATTACATTGGGACTCGTGAGGAGGAACATTCCCGAACAACGGTTGATGGCAGTGTTCCGTCCACATCGTCATTGAATCCAGAACGGACCCCAGCCGAAGAATCGACACCAACTCAACCACCAACACCGAGTGCCATCACGACACCGCAGCGTGTGGTTCTAGGTAAGAAATAGAAATGGCAAAGCGACTGGAATTGTGTTTTGTTTTTTTAAACCTTGGATCATCCATCGTCAGTAATTAAAATAAGCTATATCACTGTGTGGAAATGCTCTGTTACAAGTAAAGTCTTAGCTAGTAAGCAGCTAGTACAGTTGTGTGTGACATCCTATCATATACATATATTTATATTCATTATCAACAGGCTGGACATAATGTAATTCACTTTCACAATCATTGTAAACATCTAGGGCCAGAACTTTCTTTAGTTCACCTTACTGTTGTTCTGTTTATACATGTTGTTCTTATATCCTTGTGTGACCTGTACCTGTCCTGTGTTTTTTCCTTATTGCTAATTATTATCTTATTGTCACCCAGGCAAGAGGAAACGAGGAGGAGAGGATCGGGCCCAGCAGGAACGGCACCATGACTGGGCAGCCGACGTGGCCCGTCTCCTCCCTGATACTTAAAAAAACCTTAATAGTTATTGTACATATTATATATTTTTTATTTAGTTAATTTTTAAATGCAACATTTGTACTTCCTTGTTTATTTATTTTCTTTAAAATGTTCATTTTATATTTACAATTCCATGTATATTTATGCTGGCTGCAATACAGTTTTACATTTTTTATTTGTATTGTTTAATGGCATGCCTTTTTGATACAACATTTGTATTTTTATACTGCCATCAATAAAGTACTTCTTTGACTTATCTTATCTCTTGTTGATAATGAATGGCACCCAACATAAAAAAATCATAAACATACATGAATTTATAAAGCAATAACAAACCCCATCAGTTAGGAAAAAGCCCCTTACTTTTAAGAGATTTAAAGCAATAAATTGAGTTTGCTAGCTTGAGGTCCTCCTCTAAAACATTATTACATGTTTATTTTGTAATGGTATTAAGAATACATGATAAATACATAATACATGTAGAAATTGTTCAATTGTAATACCCTCGTTCTACTAGACTCAAACAACACATTCCTTATATATTTCAAAGATGAGAGAACAAAATAAACCTATAACCCATTCAAGCAAGCTTTTAACATATCTAGAAGAAAGATTGAGGTTATATTTAATATATTATTTTATGTTGTGGATACTTTAGTCTCCATCCATGTTTACAATTGTCCACACTATTTTACACTTGCATTTATGAATATAGTTTTGCTGTGTTTTACACTTTAGTATTTATGTTTATAGTTAGCTTTGATATTCGCTTAATTTATTAGAAAGATTTTCTTTTCATGATCTGATATTTCCTCAAATGTTCTTATTATGGGGCAGTACTTACTGGTGCTTGAAATTCAAATATTTACTAAATATTCAATTCAGATAACATTTGTTTAAAAAATTTGACAAACACATGTATATGAAAAAAAAAGGATTTATTTATGTTCAATACAATGAATGCAATACAATGCATATGTAGGTATTCAGGTAGCGCATCAAAGACACCTTGATACACTGCTACCCCAGGCTCTGCTGCTGGTGCATTCCACCCTTCATCATAGTCCTCCATGACTCTCGCAGACGTTATGCAGAGCATAGCATGTCAGCACCATGGATTTCACAATAAACAAGAAAACGATCGCTTCCATATCCTCCATTGTTGTGTGTGTTGTGTGAGTTGTGTCGCATTGAAAATGACGCCACTGCAGTTTTACCCAGCGTCGCTCCGCCCAAAAAGCCGATCGTCCCGCCTACACTGCGTTGCTACCCCAGGTCCTAAACTGTAATGGAAATGCGCCACGGCCTCGGACGGCCAGCGAGGCAGCCCGAGGCCTGAGCGAGGACGCTTCGGGACGCTTAAACGGGGCTACCCCGCTGCAGTGGAAATGTGCCAATAGAACCACGATTTTATGGGGCCGGAAAAAGAGGGAAAAAGTACCCGCTAGCCGGTACTAGGCTATATGGAAATGCCACCAAAAACTGGCCTGGCCGCTTGAGGACGGTTCAGGACGTTTAAACGGGGCTACCCGCTGCAGTGGAAATGCGCCATAACACATTATTCCTGCAGTCAAAATTGTTAAAATTCACAGACCTGGTAGAATTCAAAACAGCACAAATCATGTTTAAGGCTAATCATAACGTTTTACCAGGAAACATCCAACAATTATTCACTCAACGAGTGGGGGGATATAGTTCAAGGAGACAATTTCAATTAGAAATTCATAGGGTCCGTACAACCAGAAGAACATTTTGTATCTCAGCCTGTGGAGTGAGACTATGGAACAGTGTGAATGTGAAGCTAAAGCGATGTCCAGACATTAACCAGTTCAAGAGGAAATACAGAGAAATTATTTTCTCGAGATACAGGCATGGGGAAGGTGTTTGACTATGTGTATGTGTATATGTGTGAGTATGTAGGTGTGTTTATGTATGTGTGCATATTTGTATATCAGTGTATGTATGTGTATGTATATGTATATATGTCAATCAACAGGTAAAGCCGATTAATAATACTAATAATATCAATAATAATGCATAACAATTATAAATATTGCAGATTATAAATAAATCATTTAGGGACAAGGGGGTGAGATTAAATAAATTGTACTTCTTCTCACTCCTTTTCGAACACTAGATGTGGCACTGTTTATGTTGCTACAGTAATGCTGTTGTTGTTGTTGTTGTTGTTGTTGTTGTTGTAAATGTCATTTTTTGTTTTGATTTCTCTTACATGACTATGCACTGCAACATTTGTTTTGTTTTTGTAATTATTTATGTTACTTGTTCGAAATAAATGTATCAATCAATCAATCAATCAAAAAAAATCAATCAATCAAACCTCCTCCCCAGGGCAGGAGGTTTGATTGATTGACAAACTAAGCAAAACCTAAAACTTATATATTATTTGACAAATGCAAAACAACCAAAACTATTCGAACCATGCAAAATAGTCAGAGCCAACAAAAAACAAGTCAACGAAAACAGCAGCAGGTGAACCTAAAAACAAAAACTAACACGTAGGTTTAAAATTGCTCACCATGCGGCATACAAACAATTCATGTGCTGGCCCTACTCACAACAGGATGAAGGTGTTGGTACACTACTGATGTCCAGGACAATTGGAAGCAAGAAAAAGTGTAAGCAAGCAGCATGTGAGCATAACATACAAGCAGAAACTGAGACCAATTTATCAATATTTTTAAGATCCTGTACCACCAACCATGACAGAGCCAAGCAAGAACAAAAGGCCAATTGGTGCCTTTTCTACTCAGTTCTAGTGAGAGGAGGAGGCAGGCCTTGAGCTGCATTCAAGAGCTTTACCCACAACATTAACAAATACAACTCTGTATAATAAACATTTATTCTACACTATGGCCAAACAATATAGTAATTGGGATTAATTACTGGGATTTGATGTAATACTTTCCGCTTCAAATGCAAACAATAACTTTACAGAATTATTATTTGAGAAGTTTGGTACTGTTCACCGCTGTAGTTTCTCACTTCAGACACTCCAAGTACACACAGAGAAGGCAGGACAATTTCCAAAAATGCTTTTATCTTTCAATAATGTGCAATCTGTAACTTAATGGGGGAAAAAAATCCAGTGACAAAAGCTTTTTTTTTTTTAATTACCCATAGTTTGCTTGCAATGTCATCAGCCCATATATCACAGAGGTTGTCATGGTAACACCTGTCATGTCCTTATCTTCAACCTAAGACTCTCTTTAACCTCCCATTACTCTCCTTCTTCCCCTAGGCCACATATATCATTATAGATCTTTCATTCCCCATGGGAAACGGCTGATCCCAACCACAATTCTCAATGGTAGATGGAAAGTTACATGATCACGGCTGGTGTAGTTATTTTTATAAAACATTGGCAATTATAATAAAACAATGGTTAGGTTTGGAAAAACGATCTTGGGATGGCTGAAAAGGTGTGTTTGTAATGTTAATTAAGCTATGGATTTACATTATGGTTTGGCCTTGAGAAAGGGATGGTGTTGGCAGTATTTTGGGGAAGTGCAATGCACCACAGTTGGAGAAATGGAGTAGTAGAAAGTCTGGTGATGCAGATCCAGTGGCACAATGCAAATCCTTGAACAAACCTTTTTCTTGGTTTAGTTGTTTAGGGTGGTTAGTTGTTGACCACCCTTGAGCTCCCCTGCTCAAGGGTGGTCAACAACTCTTAACTTCTGCTCCAATATATTTTGGTCGAGTTTCTTAGAAAGGTCATATACGCCTCTCTAAGATCACACAAACACTGTTTTTCACCTTTTAACTTGTGTTTATAAGATTTTCAAACAGCTGGGATCACGTATATATCGCATTATGAGGTAAAACGTGTCAAATCTTACTCATTATTAAGATTTATTTTGGATAAAAAAAATCAACATGAATAAATACACCACATCAATCTCTTCTCCAATCATTTTATGAATGCCTCTACAGTGGGTTTCAAATGCAACTGGTTGAGTAATGGGCAATGTTTTTTTCCCTTGAAAACACAGACAATCTCAAAGAGCCCCTGGATTAGTCCGCCCTAACCTCACCTTCACCTAACTGCAATTCTCCATGTGAAGAGAAGCAGACGCTTTATAAATGGTGGAACATGTCTACAGCACACATACAAGGGGACAGGAAGCACTTCAGCTGTCTAATGTCACACCATAATAATGATGTACTGCACTTAATGTACCCAGTTATACAAATGGGAAATTAATTAATAGGAATGTCAAGTTGTCCTCTCACAGTCCGCATCATGGAACAATTAGAGGGGAAAACAACTTTGTTTGAACTGCTGTCACTACAAATTAATATTTAAAATTATGTAAAACTATTTTCTGGAATCTAATCAGGTCAATCAATAAATCAATGTTTATTTATATAGCCCAATATCACAAATGTTACATTTGTCTCAGTGGACTTCACAGTTTGTACAGAATATCAGTATGACAATACGACACCCTTCCGAAGAAAACCCACAGTTTAAAGGGGGAGATGGGAGAAACCTCAGGGAGAGCAACAGAGGAGGGATCCCTCTCCCAGGACGGACAGACGTGCAATAGATGCCGTGTGTAAATTGAAAAGATAATACATTTGCAACATAGGTAGTCCAAATGTTTGGAAATGCATGTGTGTATAATAGGAAGATGAATCCACGAGGATATCCATCCAGGACCTGTGATCCAGGACCACAGCCATGACTCAAGATCCAGGGCTCGCGATCCAGGACATCATCATCCATGACTCCGGATCCCGGCGTATATAGACACCAAAAAGAAAGAAATTTGGGGAAGCTGGGTTAATCGGGTCACTAACTCTTTCTGATGAGCCTGTGATGTCAGACTGTATCTTAACTTGTTATTTAGGTATGAATATTAATTTCAGGAAGGATGCATGTGGTATGACTTAGCAGTTTTTGAGCAGGAAATATTCAACACAGTAAGCAGATCAGTGTTCAGTGTTCACTGAACAATACCCACAGTATCAACCCGTCTCCCTGTGAAATCAGATAAATAATCCAATAATACTTTGGACCTTCTTATTTCCAAGCGGCGCTGGAGTCAGCATTTAGTTCATTCCTCAAACTTTTTTCCATTTTCTGTTTTGTACCGGCAGGGGATTACTGGCTCGGCAGGGGGCCCCCCCTTGGCGAGGTATTACACTACAAGCTGCCCTGAAATGATCTGCCACTCTCATACTTTTTTTTTGAATCCCCGTTTCCCTTTCCTGTGTGTCACTCTGTATGTCTCTGCCCATCTTTGAAATGTCTCTTCTACTACCCATTACTATCTTACCCTGCATACACTCCCCTCGTCATAAACCTCCCCTTCACGATTTAAACCTTACTTTTCTCTCGGCTCTTTCCCCTATTGGTTATCCATCAATTTCGGACGTAGCAGATAAGGAGAATAAGGAAGGAGGGTTCATTTTCAGTTTTCACTCTGTCAATCCTTGATTGCACCACAGTGTCTTTTTCAGTAATGGAGTCATCACAAACTTACAGGGACTTAATGAGACAGCAATTAACCACCAGCTAGAGTTGTGTCTGGGAAAGCTGATTTAAATTGTGTGTATCTAAATTGTGCCCACATGCACGTTTATAACAGTGTCTTTCTGCTGTGTTTCTTGTCTGTGACAGTTTGGTTTAAATGTGAGGATGTGTGTGATCATTTTAAACTCCTACTGATGGTCCTCATCCATCATTTCAACAGTTTAAATTACGAAGAGACTTTGGCAACGTAATCCATTACAGATTTCACATCTTGTTATTCCTTATAAATGATTATGTGCCAATTTCAAAGAACGTCAGAATCATCATAGAGAAATGAAAGGGCAATTTGGGATACATGTTACATTATCCTTTTACGTCATCGCCCAGTGCGCTAAAGCTAAATGTGATCAGTGACGTTTTTTAAATAAGAATCCATGTTTAATGTATATTTAAATATATTTATGAAGGGGAAACTAAGAAAGAAAATAGAATGTAAGACTACATTTCCCCACAGGCACTCATATGTTAGTCTCGCAGATTAACACATCCTTGTTAATTACACATTGATAACTTCAGTTATTCAGGAGACTGTGAAATATTGGTTTAAGTAATCTTGTATTTCCAAGATAGGGACTCTCTAATTTAACCATCAAATATCAAATTTGTTTTACTCTTTTACAGAAGGATCTCAATCATGTCCATCAGGTGTGTGTGCAATGGTTTTATTGTTCTAAAACAATGTGAGGCCTTTTTTGTGTTAGTTGTATAACCTTATGTAGTGTTACATTACCTAACCCTAACACTAATGAATTAATTGAAAAGGAAAATACCTAATTGGGTAAATCCATAACCCTAACTAACCCTAACCCTAATCTGCGATGTATGAAATGTATATGCAGTAGCTTCAGGAACACATCAGTGACCTCTTCTTCAGGAGGTTATGGTTTAGTCTTAGTTTGATTGTCTGTCAGGAGTTTCACAGAACAAATTAAACTAACTATTGGCCACTGTTGGTAGGGTGTAGTGTTGTCATGATACCAACATTTTGGTTTATATACCAATACCAAGTCAAGAATTGTGATTCCGATTCTTATTCCATACTTTTCTTAAAAAAAGGGAAACAGTCTTAAATGTAATTATTGTGCTTTATTTCAGACCAGAACCATAACCATAACACAAACGTTTAAACAATGAGAACAATAAATAAAATAAATGACTAGAATTTGTATTAAATACAGTTAAGCATCATCTATAAACAACTTTTAGTTTTTCGCTTCTGGCGTCTTTTTTGTCAACAAGCCGAGGTGCAGCGGCAGTTGCACTCCCACTTGCAGCCACTTGCTCTCCGTTTTCTCACATGCTCTGGCAGCTAGCGCGTGCACGAGATAGGGGAGGGACTTAGTGCGTGCTTGAGAGGGGAGGGACTGCAGGCGCGGCTGCAGTGCAGGGAGTGGAAGCAGAGCGCTGAACACACACAGCTCTTATTAAAACGGCGCTTTCTCACCGGAGTACTTTTTCCCGTCATTCTTAAAGTACCGATACTAATGAAACAGAGGAATCGTAACGTTTTTAATGGCAGGGTATCGCGGTACCTTTCAAGTAGCGGTACACTGTGCAACACTAGTAGGTCCAAGGAAGAATCTGTTCAAATTTGCAGCAGATCTGAATCACAACCTGGATAGACATATTGCATTTGTCTTTCATTGAAATTGTCAATTACAAGGGATTTGTGTTGCATTCATTTGATGATGAAACAATCTACCTTCACATGATTGTTGGCAATTTGGTCTTTCATCACAGCGAGGTTGGACTTGCGGAGAAAACAGCTAGTTGAGTTTTGCTTCCATGGTTACCTGACCGACTAGCATGCACCACTACATACAGCTGTCATCCGCTTGGTTGCGCATTGAAAGGTCGGATGCAATCTAGGTGAAAGTTGAACAAATTAATTTTAAGTGAAGCGCTTGGCGACATTTTCGAGCAGTGCGTGACGCAGAGGTTAGCACTTCCGTCTTTGGTGGCAACGCCCTCTCCATAGAAACACATCGTCAGCCCAGAGCCTTTTACAGCTCGTCGTGTGGAGAAAGCTTTAGCAAATATAACATGTATCCTTTGCTCATGAACAACCCAAAAACAGAAGAACAACTTTTCAACTCTGGAACCATTCACAGAGCATGTGATCGCACAATTGGCCATTGTGAAGGCCTGCGCTCTCCAAGTGTTGTTCTAGTTCGTTAGGCATTATTGTGGGTGTATTAGTGTTGGTGGACTGTGTCCATTCTGTGCTGATGGTAAGGATTATCCCCTGTTTTGAACAGTTTCCCCTCTGACCTTCACTTGACATTGCTCGCCTTTCTGCCTCTCAATATGATTGAATGATGTCCTACTGTGAATGATGTCCTACTCTTTCTCCCTATTCTGTGTATCTCTTTCCCTTCCAATTTTTCTCTGTCACACTCCCTCTTCTATTCATTTGCTTTCGAAGCCTGTTGATCCATAACATAAAAGACAATCCTCGGAGAGCTCAGGCAGTAATGACAATTTTTTGATAAGCTTCCAGCTCTTTTCACTCGGTGGAACTGTATTTTGCTCTCAGTTCTGAGCTAAATGAACCTTGGTGGGTCCTTGATGTAGCATCACGTGGTTTTTAGTTTAGATTTCTTAATACGCAGGCGTGGAACCAATCACCCTTTCTAATTTGCAGTCAGCCGTCACTTCTCGCTCCATGTGAACTGCTTCCACTTAGTGATAAACTGTTTTGGATAATTATCATTATTCCTATTCATATTCAATAACTGTTGTGACAGTATAACAAAAAAACAATAGTGATACCAGAAAAGGTATGCTTTAAAAACTCAACTTTGCTTTCCAGTTTTTTTCAGGAGCTTAAACTTTGCACTTGAATTAAGGTTCAACCAATTTTCCTAAGAATTAATGTGCACCTAAAGACCTACTGTGATAAGCCAGGTAAAAGGAAACTACAACTTAAACATGTTTTTCTGATCCAAACTTGACAAGGCTTACGCCAAAAAACAAATTAAGGAATAAGGGCTTTAAATCATCCATTGATTTGAACATTTGATTCTTAGGTTACTCATTTCTGAGGAAAATGAATGTTGTTCAAAATGAGGTCATGCTAAATGGCTTAGTGGGTATAGTGCTGATGTGGCTGGTGAGTCAATGCACTCAATTAACCAGGCACGATTAATTTACTAAGTCATTGTGGAGATTCACCATTTCAAATACTTAGACTTTGCTTCTCTAGCACAGTACTTTATCTATACTGTTCTGAAATGAGCTACTGTATTAGTATTAATATCTACGGGTTTGCCAAGCTGAGGTCAAAGGAATTATGCTCATATTTGTACACTATGATCCACATTTGTGTCTCTTTCATCAATCTTTGACTTTTGGTTGAGATAATACCATGTTTTTATTTATACAGATTCATCCTTTAATCTGACACAATCTGACCTTTAATTGTTCCATGTTAGAGACCTTAATTATGTGTTTTTGTACGATGTTTGGGCCTTTTTTTTACCACTGTTTAACTCTCTCTCCAAGATATTATGAGGTTTCTTTCTACTGTCTCATACTCCCTCACCCTTCATTTCTCCCTCCTACTGGGAAAGAACAGTGGGAGCCCCTGTTTTGTGAAGTGAGATACTGGTGAAACTCCAGATTGTATGTAAGACTTTAACATAAAGATGGTTACAAACAACACTTGTCAGAGAACCATTCAATCTCTGTCAACCATTGACAAAAAAATATGGAAAATGGAACAGAATGCATCTTCCACTACACAAAAAAACAGAAAAGTCTGGGACAGAAGAGAATAAGGAAATAAAGGTGAATTATGTTATTGTGAGTTTGAATTGTTTTAGAGAGACAGAAAGAAGGAAATAAACAAAGAAATGTAGTGTTGTTGCTGCTTCTCCTCGTCTGGATGCGAGTACAGCCAGTAGGTTTTGGCTGTAGCTGCTCATTCAATGCAAATAGGGTTCCACCATACTGCCTGGTACTGTACAGCTGCAATATATCTGGTGAGGCTGGTCTGTCCTGATAACGCCATACTTTTCCTTTTTTCATTTAATGATACAGTACACATGCTGCTCTGTCAGTTCTTTATGGTAATTTACCCTTTCATGGCTATTTACCATGTTCAGTTTTTTGTGTGCTGAACTCCTTTTTTCCACCCTTGCTCTCCCTGATTCTTTCCATTATCCAGCTGCCATCACAGTAGTGTTAATTTCGTTGACTAAAACTATGACGAAATATGTTCGTCAACGACCTTGTTTTCCATGACGAAAATGAGACGATGACGAGACGGCACCGACGGCAGTAAACAATAACTGTAACAAAATCATCATGCAATATCGTTGACGAAAAGTGACGAGACCAAAATGTAGTTTACTAAATAAAAACTATGACAGAATCTCTCTTTACTTTCGTTGACGAAAAATGAGGAGACGAAATGTTATCAAAGATAACGTTAAATCTCTGATAGTCAGTTTTTCTCCCAGCAGTTCCATTTCCGGTGCTGCGGCAGAGCAGCAGCTGTTGCTGTGCTGCGCGCGGCGGTACATTTGAATTACACCGGGCAGCGGCACAATATGAACTGTCAGGAAGACTCGGGTCTAACTCATGG
Organism: Pseudochaenichthys georgianus; assembly: GCF_902827115.2. Taxonomy (NCBI): domain Eukaryota; kingdom Metazoa; phylum Chordata; class Actinopteri; order Perciformes; family Channichthyidae; genus Pseudochaenichthys; species Pseudochaenichthys georgianus. Next base: position 9,486,244 of record NC_047514.1, on the reverse strand, counting down.
TCTAACTAACCTTATTTAACAGAACATAAAATGGCAACAACAGGGCTTCGGAGCAGTGGTCGCACTCGCGTTAACCGAATACCCCCCCCCGTACGCGCGAGTGAGTGATACATTGTGCACTCGACGGGTAATAATGGATTATGACGGAAATGTTACGATCCTGTCCGTCAAAATGACTGACAACGAAAAAGTCTAAAGCCACCACTGCTTGGGAGAAAGAAACGACGTGATATTTGGGCCCATTTTCGCTACAATGAGGCGGAGAAAAAAAGCGAATGCATTGTTTCATCAGAAGGGAAGCAATGTGGCCATAACACAGCTGGTAAAACCACCACAAACCTGACCAGATACTCTCTGCAAAGCTGCATTCTTAAATCATTCAACCTGTGTTTTTCATCAAATAAGGACAAGATAATCTTACTTATTTATATACTAAAATGACAAATTATTGGTTTTGGCTAGACTAGTTTGACTGAAATGTTCTATATAATCTGATGACTAAAAAAGACTCGACAGTTTTCATTGACAAAAAGTAGACTAAAATAATTAGTTTTCTTTGACTAAAATAAGACTAAAATGCTCAGAATTTTAGTCGACTAAATCTTGACTAAAATGTTTACTGTTTTAGTCGACTAAAATAAGACTAAAATGCTCAGACTTGTAGTCGACTAAAACTTGACTAAATAAAAACAGGATGAATGTGACTAAATATGACTAAAACTAAAAAGGAAATTTAACACAGGACTAAGACTAAAACTAAATTAAAAAATAGCTGACGAAATTAACACTACATCACAGGAATGGATAGAGCCTCTATCTAATTAAAAGTGGATTTAATGAAGTTTTTTACAAAGTATATCACACAAGATCAGGTCTTAGGAGAGTCTTACAGAAGTCCCATTCCTCAACAACATTTTCCAGCTGCTCCTTGGCAACTCCTTTGTGTACTCAGACCCAACAAGACATCTTTCCAGGGTTTTTCCAGGTCTAACACATGGCTTCGTACTATTGGGTATGCCACTAGTAGGAGGCGCCTAAAGCCTCCTGATCAGATGCCCAAACCAGTCCGCTGGCCCCCTTATGTTTCCCCCCTCTCATTATCTGGGCAAATATCAAAGATTTTACCATATGAGGATTGGAACGTAGATGGACTTGAAACATCTTGAGCTTCCAACAGGGAGGTACAACACCAGCATCACTGCTGACACAAAACTGAAGCGGCAAAACATTTAACCCTCACTTGTGAACAAGGCCCTGCAAATCTTGAACTCACTTGTTGGGGCAGTGACTTTTAACCGACCCTGAGGGTGCAATCGACCATTTTTGGCAGAGAGCCATTGTTGCAAAATGCAGCAGTGTTAGTTTTCTTACACTATTTTCTAAATGGGTGAAAAGGGAATTGCATATATATGAAACATGGAGAGAAGTAAGGGGAAACTTTTTCTCCAAGGGCAACCCTTTATGCAACATTTATGTATTGAATTTTCTTTAACATTTTCCAATGGTAAGTCTTTGACGTCTGAAAGTTTGCACTCTCCTAGGGATTTAGAGGCATGGACAATATCCATGTACTATTGATTAGCTTAAACAATTTAAACATTAAGCTTCCTAAGAAAAGGACATACACCTGCACACACACACAAGCATGCACGCATGAACGCACAAACGCACGCACGCACACACACACGCACGCACGCACGCACGCACGCACGCACGCACGCACGCACGCACGCACGCACACACACACACACACACACACACACACACACACACACACACACACACACACACACACAACACACACTACCCATGTTAAAACATGTCTTCATCTATATTTCAGCTTCTGCCCCTCTGACAATATGAATCTCATGCAGAGTACTTCTGAGAGGTGTCTATACTGTCTAAGGATAGAGGGTGTCGTTTTTCTCATACTGATATTCTGAACAATCTGTGCTGTTGTATTTGCTGTAAAGTGTCTCTACTGTAGGCTATTTTTATTATATGTACACAGCACTTTGGCTCGACCAAAAATCGTTTATAAATGTGCTATATAAATAAAACTTGATTTGATTTGAAAGAAGAGTCACACACAAAAGTTCCCTCAAAACTTCATGAAAATATAAAGTCTTCATAAATATAGTCACTGGAAGTTACTTCAGAATATCTGATCAATGACTGCAGGCTGACATTTAAAGGCAGTATGAAGTCAATAGAAATGAGTTTAAATAAGCAGAGAGAAAGTGAAAGATTAAGGTTTGTCTATCTCTATTTGTGTTTGTGTGTGTTTGGACCCCGCAATTGCGGGAAAGAAAAGCAGGCCCCATGAAGAGGCAAAACAAGTGTCTGTGTGAATGTGTGTGTGTGTGTGTGTGTGTGTGTGTGTGTGTGTGTGTGTGTGTGTGTGTGTGTGTGTGTGTGTGTGTGTGTGTGTGTGAGGGTGTGTCAGAAATGGTTCTGGGCAAGGCTGGTGAATGTCATCTCATTATACTTGTTTGCTTATTATGTGTGAGTACAGGCTGCAGCTGTTTAACTGCATTTTATAAAACGGACAAGTCAAATCAAGCAATCAGGTTCAGGTTTAGGTTCATGTTATTTATTTGTACCCGTAGGTAGATTCTGTTTGCAGAGAAAAAGACAAGGGTTCCATCCTGACACTAAATACAAACACAAACAACAGACACATCTCTAATAAAGGACTAGTAAAAGTACAAGTATACCCTGCTCAACCAAATCTCAAAATATTTAAAAAACATTTTAAGAAGGAAAACACTAGTACAAACATGGACATTCAAAATTCACAATTAAATAAATAAATAAAAATAGGCATCTGTGTGACGCTCCTATAATGTGTTAATTTGTGCAATAGCTGCTGGGATCAAACTGTTTTTATACCGCTTCGTTCTACTCCTTGGGATGAGTAACCTCCGGCCCGAAGGAAGAACCTTGAATTCTGAGTGCAGAGGGTGGGAGTCATCGTCTAATATGGAGCTGGATAACCGCTGTAACTGCCTGAGGTACAGGGTCTCCAGGTTTAGCTGTGGCTCACCAATCAGTCTGCTGGACCACTTTATGATCTGACTCAGAGAGTTTCTGCTCTTTAAAGTCAGGTTACCAAACCATGACATTGGTGAAAAAGACAGAATTGACTCGATAAAAGCACGATAAAACATTATCATCATGGTTTTGTCAATGTTAAAATAGGACAATTTCCTAAGACAGTACAAACGCTGGTGCCCCCTTTTGCACACAGCTTCACAGTTTGGATCAGAGCTAAATTTTGAGTCAATAATTGTCCCGAGATATTTGTATGATTGCACAAATTCTACTTTCTGATTCTGGATTGTTAAGACTTCATGTATGTGGGGATGTCTTCTAAAATCAATGATCATGTCCTTGGTTTTGCTTATGTTCAGTTGTAGATAGGACTCCTCACACCACCTGACAAAGTCGTCAATGACAGGGCCGTGGCTGGTCTCATTGTCCTGGAGCCTACTAACAATTACAGAGTCATCTGCATACTTTAAAATAGTCCTATTTTCCCACCTACTTTGACACATATTAGTGTCAAGTATAAATAATAGTGGTGAAAGGACACATCCTTGTGGGGAGCCAGTGGAGGAGCTGACTTGATCAGATAAGGTCCCATTCATCCTCACTCTTTGTGTCCTATTGGTTAAAAAAATCAAGAATCCAGCCCATAAGATTATTGCTTATTTCAAATTGTTCTAAAAGTCTGCCAATTAGAATATGAGGTTGAATTGTGTTAAAAGCAGAGGAAAAATCAACAAATACAAGTCTAGCATGAGATCCAATTCCCTCCAAGTGTTTAAAATGTAAGTCAGATAAGGTGACCGTGGCATCCTCCACTCCTCTGTGTGGCCTGTAAGCAAACTGCATGGGATCGAATGCATGCTCAGTCTTCCTTAAGATTTCTGCTCTGACTAGTTTTTCCAATGTCTTCATTAGAATGTATGTAAGTGCAACTGGTCTAAAATCGTTAAGAGTTTTGGGGCCTCTGGATTTGGGAACAGGGACTACCCCAGCATCCTTCCAAACCTTTGGCACATGTTGTGTCTGTAAAGACATGTAGCTCAGCGTAAGTTCAATCAGGAAGACAATATCATCGGGTGTCACACGTTATCTCAATAAGTGATCAGGGGCATTACGCCCCGGCTAGCCAATCATCGCACCTGCTAACCCCTTTAAATCTGCTCTCCCCTTCCTGTCAGTTGTCATTTCAGGTGTCAACGCACAAGCAGCAGCAGGGCTTCGTCCCAGCTCCAGGCATTATTCATCAGCTCCGCAGTCTTGCGGATTAAGCTTCAGGCGGCGTTCCCCAGTCGGCTAGCGGTTCCAGCCGGCCGCCCCGCAAACCCGGACGCGGGAGGAAAAAACAAGGAAATCGGGCTCCACGGAAGTTCCTCCGGCTTAATGGAAATTGCTACTTCACGCAAACAATTGATGCACGCCTTCAGTCTCTCGAGAGGGCATCACTGGCATCAGGGCCGCTCAAATGCGGCGCTTCCGGCTTCACACGGAACGGTCCTCATCGCAAACAGCATTTAAACTGACGATATGTTTATGGTACTTTATGCCATCAAAACATTGATTTTTAATTTCTAACAAGTCCCATTCAAATCCCCTGTGTTCGGCCACCTGCTGCACCTTTTAAGTCTCCATTGTACATTGTGATACTGCACTTTATGTACTTACGTTTCAAAGGCTTGTAAGCTACAGTTTGCACTGTTTCAATAAATGAAACCAATTTTCTCACCACACCTTTTGATTCATTTTGTGCAGCATTTGCAAGTTGTAGACTCTCTGTCAGAGCCATATATTGTATAATTGATGCTTTCAGTTTTCAGTTGAATTAATTCAATCCAAGTCAATGGAACACTCACAAGATGTCACCAAAATCCCACTGTCCCTTTAAAATCGTTCAGAAAATGATATAAGTGTATCGAATTATATCGAATCGTATCGTTGGCTGAATATCGTGATATATATCGTATCGTTGGCTGAATATCGTGTATTGTATCGTATCGTGAGATTAGTATATCGCTACAGCCTTAGTTTCAAGCCAGTACTTTCGACAGAAACACACAGCAATGTTGTCCAGACTGTTGTTTTTATGCGGCACCGGCCAGAACAGGACATGTGATCTGATCACGCCGGCGTGACGGTCGACTCCACACACACACACACACACACACACACACACACACACACACACACACACACACACACACACACACACACACACACACACACACACACACACACACACACACGCACGCACGCACGCACGCACGCACGCACGCACGCACGCACGCACGCACGCACGCACGCACACACACACACACACACACACACACACACACACACACACACACACACACACACACACACGCACACACCATTATTATTATTTGTGATTAAAATAATGGTTGTTGGTAATGTATTAGCGACCCCCACAGATGTATGATTTCACTGCGTCCGTGGGAGCTCAGACCCCTCCTTATGGAAGCTCAGCTCCCATTGGCTCCCACATAACTCGAACCCTGGATGGGGGGCAAGAGGGGTAATTTATTTTGTTATGTATTCCCATACATTGTTGTCCTGCATGTACTTAATTTTTTTCCCATTTGGTATCTTTTCAGATGAGTCAGCCTCCCCCGCCCTCCCTGCAGGCAAGTCCAAGTCCAAGCCTAAAGTGGGCAAGGGCGAAAAAGGGAAAGGCAAGGCCCAGAAGGAGAACCCACCCCCTGGTGCTTCATACAGCTTCACAGAGGCACAGGAGGAGGCAATCGCTCATTGGATGGAGAGTAACAAGCTACTGTATGACATGAAGGACAAACAGTACAAAGACAAGGCATTAAGGAGGCACCTATGGCAGGGAAAGGCTGCGGAGTACGGGTAGGATTGTAAGTATAAACATTTTTTAAATGTTCAATTTCCCACATTTTTGTTTCCAAATATAACTTTCAAATGTACTTATGTTTGTTTTCTATTTTTGTCTTTACAGTTTAAGGACAAGTTGGCCCTGGCTGAGACGGGTGAGCTGGCTGGGATTGACGACAGTACCATGGCAGGCAGTCTTGCAGACGAACCCAGGGAGCCCACCAAGAAGTACACTGGCTAACCTACACCGAGACCTCCTTCCAGGACAGGAACTGCTGCTGAGGACCAACCCGAGTCTCCTACCATGGAGATGAGAGTTACCAGAGCATCATCCCGTGATCTCCAAGATAGGCTGGTTCAGTTCATCACTCGAGAGCAGCAAGTCAACAGGGCCACTCCTTTCTGCAAGTACCTGGAAACTGAACTGGATCGTCTGCATGATGCCTGCCTGGAACCTGCATATGAGGGGATCACCACAGTTCTTAACCAGTAAGTATATACAATTGCATACATTTGAAATTCATTTATTTGATGTCACACATTTTATTGCATGCTAAATTTGAGCTTGTATTAATCCTATGCTGTTTGTTTTTGTCTTTCCAGTTACCGGAAGATGTCCAGACAGTTCAGGATGAGGGAAGCGGCTGGTGACCAGACCATTCCCTTCGAAGATGTCCCGTCAGCATTCCAGTCGAAGCAGCCGCAGCAGCAGAGGCCAGTTGCTGTGATCCCAGTCTGCACATCTGCCACCTACTCAAGAGTCAGCCAACATCAACAGGAGAGTGCCCTACCCAGCAGTACCTACTACTCCGCCAGCAGAGCTGCCTCCTCACCGTCAGCAGAGTTCCAGCCAGGTCCCAGCCAGTGGCATAGGAACCCACCCCCGACATCAGTGTGGAGATCCCAGGAGTGTGGCTATGTAGAGCAGGTGAACCAGCAGCACAACTTGGAGCAACAGCAGCAGTACCATACCCTCCAGCCAGCCAGCACTTCTACTCAGGGGTTCCTTCTTCTCGACAGGCTGCATTCTTCAAACTTCCTTCTCAGCCTCCTCAGCAGCAAATCCGTGGTCCTTGGCAGCTAACACCCCAGCAGCCAGTCCAGGGTCCTCCTCCGCCTCCTCTTCCAGCTCAGCAGTCCCAGCACAATGTGACCCAGGACAGCCTCAATATCAACAAAGACATCGATCTCTCAGCTTTAGTGCCACATGACGACAATAACAAAAATCACACAGAAACTTGAGATTGTATGTACAAATAATTGTCAGTGATATTTTCAGACTTTGTCCATTTACTTTCTCCGTCTTTATATGTAGAAGATATTAAGTTTTCTCCCTCATGTTGTTTCCATAGCAACAACAACTTATTGTCAACACCATAAACTCGCCTTCAAAATAAAAGCATTGAAATGAAACAGGAAGTTAACCTAAAATACATTTAAGACATACAACTGCAATGAAAGTAACAAAAACAATATAATATCCTTTTCAGTTTCACAGAACACAAGCCTGATGGCACCGATGATCAGACGAAGATGAGACGATTTGACAAGATGCCCTCACGAGTGCCTTAATAAGGGCAAAATGGACAGACAAATTCAACACGAAAATGAACCTTCGGAAGGTCCTTCTGCAATTTTTTGGCATGCCAAAGATGTTGCCACCGCTCACGAAGTTGCTGCCAGAGCCTGAGAAACTCCACCGGCGGTCGTACGATGGCTTAGATGCCCTCACGAATGGCCCGATGTTGTTACGATCAGAGCCAAATTGAAACATTTCCTTTATCGTGTGTCCACCTGGTGTCAATTTCGGGACAGTATGACAGGGGCTTTAAGAGAGTCTGAAAGGGTAGAATCAGATAGAGTTTGCTTATGCTTCAAGCATGTTAAATGTTGCACAGTTTTGTCATGTTTGCCAGTAGGGGTGTAACGGTATACGTATTCGTACCGAACATATTCGGTACGGGCCCTTAAGTGTACCGAACGAATATAACGTTAAACGTAAACAATTGGGAACGTGAACAACTTTTTGGAAGTAATCGCAGGTGCTGCGTTGCAGCATTCAGTGTAATTTGCTCACATTGGGTTCAACGCGTCATAGAGTGACCAAGTAATTTCATTGGACGAGAGGCATACTATGAGAGCTGGTCACAGGGATGCGTTCAAATGTAGTCAGTAAATTTGAAAAAAATTAAGTTGAGCTCGAAAATCCTCCAGCATCATTGAAGTCTCCGGTTTGGGAACATTTTGGTTTCGCAGTTACGTACAAGGATGACAGACAAAGACAGGTGGACCAAACCAAAGCTGTTTGTCGGCATTGTTCAACTAAAATTGATTACGCGGCTGGCAATACATCAAACTTGCACACTCATCTGAAAAGGCATCACCCAAACGTGAATATCACCGGTACCAAAAGAAAAAAGACTGAAGTGCAAACCCAACTCCCGCTAGCATTTAATCCTCCACCACTCGCAAAAAGTTCAGACCGAGCCAAAGCTATTACAAACGCCAAATATCCTTATGTTGCCATGTTAGCAAAGCACTACCTGGCTGTATCTGCTACCTCTGTCCCTAGCGAGTAACGTACCGAGCCGTGACCTAAAAACCGAGGTACGTAGCGAACCGAAATGTTTGTGAACCGTTACACCCCTATTTACCAGTGATCTCTTTGTCTTAACACCAACTCATCCTCAGTCAACATACAGTATTAAGATAATTTATATGTAGTGAAAAATAAAGGGTGGACATATCAAGTAGTTCAGAACCACTATTAATCAGGATGCAACAGGGAATAAGTTGCCTGGAATATTAAAAATGTTGCTGAAGGCTTGAAAACCTAGTGCAATCATAAATTGTACTTATTTATTTGACTGGCATTTCAATATCAAGCTGAATTTATTTATTACTATCTAATACAAACTGTAAGGAAAACTGATAATAGTTTTGTCTTTTACAATGTTTGCTGTTAACAGATTTATCTGCCTCTCAATCAAAATGCCAACTCACTACAGCAGTTGAAGGACTGCTTAACAGAGATTAAATCCTGGCTGAGCCAAAACTTCCTCACCCTCAATGAGAGCAAGACCGAGGTCATCTTTTTTGGACCCCAACCAACAGTCTCCCGGTTGATATTCTGGGCTCCCTCAATAAAAATGTCCTCCCCTCTGTCATGAACCTTGGAGTGACCTTGAACAGCGCCTTTACATTTGATAAGCTGGTTAGCACTGTAGTCAAGACCTGCTTTTTCAAAATACGACTATTGGCTAAGACCAAGTCGTTTTTATCTTTTAAAGACTTAGAAAGGGTTATTGACGCCTTTGTTACCTCAAGACTGGATTACTGCAATGCTCTGTATGTGGGTATGGATCAGGCGTCAATTAGACGCCTCCAGCTAGTTCAGAAAGCAGCTGCACGTCTTCTGACTGGCCATAAAAAGCGTGACCACATCACCCCAATTCTGGCCTCACTGCACTGGCTTCCAGTTTGGTTCAGAATATATTTTAAACTCCTTTTATTTGTTTTTAAAGCCCTACATGGGCTGGCTCCTGCCTATATAGCCGAACTCCTCCATCGCTACATCCCAGGCAGAGCGTTAAGGTCGGCTGATCAGCTGTTGTTGATAGTGCCTAAGACCAGGCTTAAAACCCGAGGGCATCGAGCTTTCGCAGCGGCTGGCCCTAGGCTCTGGAATACTTTGCCCCTCCATGTGAGGTCGGCCCAGACCCTTGGGGTTTTAAATCAACACTTAAAACTCACTTTTTCTCTCTGGCTATTGTTTAATTATTTATTTTTTCATTTAGTTCTTTATTTTAATATTTATAACATAACATAGGATTTCATAAAGTATTTTTAAAATAGTTTATACATTATTCGAATATAGGAATAGTAGATAGGATTACTTAAAATATAGTACCTTATATTTCATATTTTTTCCCTTTAGACCCTTGCGGTTTATTCTTAAAAACCCACCCCCCATTTTCCCTCTGCTGGTCTATGGCCTAGTAGAGGGTAACGGGGTACAGAGTCGCTTAGATAAGCGGGGGAGTGCATCTGATGAAGAAATAGGTTGTTGTGCTCCCTATCTCTGTTTCTTATCCTATATCTACTGTAATAGAACTGCTCGGGTCTTGATAGATTGAGTGGGGAAGTTCATGAGATCTTTCTAGAGGGTTATCAAGAATAACTTTTATCCAATGACCTTTTCCCTCTCTGTCTGTGTCTGTGTATTCTCTTGTTCCGATTAACCCAGCCAAATCTTTTTTCTTGTTTTGTATCTATATCTACGCCGGGATCCGGAGTCGAGGCTGATCCTCTTGCTGTAGTCCTGTGTCTTGGATCCTCTATCCCGAGTTCTGGATTAAGTCGTGGACTTCGGGTCGTGGCTGAACCTGTCTCTGCGGTCCTGCCTTGGGTCTCGTCAGGCTGCTTCCCTGATGGCTTCCACAGGATTGTAGCTGACATCCTCGTGGATTCATCTTCTTATTACAGACACATGTATTTCCTAACATTCGGTCTATATGCTGTAAAATTTATTATCTCTTCGATTTACACACGGCATCTATTGCACGTCTGTCCGTCCTGGGAGAGGGATCCCTCCTCTGTTGCTCTCCCTGAGGTTTCTCCCATTTTTCCCCCCTTAAACTGTGGGGTTTTCTCTGGAAGTTTTTCCTTGTACGATGTGAGGGTCTAAGGACAGAGGGTGTAATTTTTCTCATACTGATATTCTGAACAATCTGTGCTGTTGTATTTGCAGTAAAGTGTCTCTACTGTAGGCTATTTTTATTATATGTACAGCACTTTGGCTCGACCAAAAATCGTTTATAAATGTGCTATATAAATAAAACTTGATTTGATTTGATTTGATTTAACGAACCAGGATATGACCTGATTTGCCATGCTCTTTGACAATGATTATGGTTTTCTTTATGGTGGTCATAACTTGGTTTCTATTTAGTACTGTGCTTTTGTTGGGGAGTGTTGGGGAGTTTACTGGAGCTCTTCAAGTTGATGGTGCATTTTATTTGAGCATCCATAAACTGCAGACTGGCTGTGAAAAGTGGCCAGAAAAGTTACAATACTTCAACAGAGCAATAAGAAGAAGAAGGGGTGTAGAGATGGAGGGTAATATAAGGAGTGGCACTTTAGATGGATAGCCTACTCTATGATTCCTTACCTGATGAGTAGGAGGGCCAGAAGGATGAAGCGATGAAACAGGAAGGAAGAAAAAGAAGGTACGCTGATGAGCACGTAATGGAAGGATCAAATAAATTAGTTGAGAGGAAGCAGAGGATGACTTTATAATGTATCATTGAATGTGGTAAATCAACTGAAATCTTAACAGGTTGAACAATTTAAGCTAATATTTTAAGCAACTACATACTTTCATTTAGGACATCAACAGACAAAAGAGAGGCTGTGGCTCAGTGGATAGTGTGCTGGACTTCAAGACACTTCACCCCAAATTGCTCCTGTGGGGATGGTTCACAGTACTGAATGTATGTAAGTCGCTTTGGATAAAAGCGTCTAACAAATGACATGTAATGTTAATATTCAGACAAATGTAGAGTTTTAATGTCATACATGATAATAAGTCTTAGGATCGGAATTGTTTCAAGTTCTTTGCTTACAGACTTAAAAAATAACACGGCCATTGGAAACATTCAACTTCTGCTCCCCAACCTCATATCATGAATCATAGAATGCCGCTAAAATGAAAATAATCTACCTATTTTTGTTTGATTTTGAATATGTTACTAATGTCTTAAATGTTGCTGATGTTTGACCTACAACTGTGTCATGTAATTGAATCAAATTTGAACTGACAAATTACACTATCAATAATAAATTATAGAATTCAATTCTGGAGGACATGCTATTCTCTTATTTTGTCCTAGAGTTACAGTAGTTAACCAATTCATAGGTTCATGTGACTCACTGTTGTGAATCAAGGCCAGCAGCTATAGGTTCTGTATTTCAAGTACATTGGCTCATTTGATTCTGTGTCACTGCTAAGCCAATTTACCGTAGCTGATCCACTTTTACATTGTATTCAAATGAACAACTGATGCATGAAGCAACCCTTCTGTGGATGGCAGCACTTTCTTTTAACTTCGAAGCCCAATCTCACTCTACTATTGAGACTTGAAACAAAACGTTTTTTTTTGTATTGACACATCACATTTACGAGTACCTTAGTATAATGTAACTGCTTCAAGGTTCTTCGATGTAGAGCCTCACCTTTGGGAACATAGTGACAAACATATGTATCATGGACCAATGAAATGTGGCTATAATTCAATCACACACCAAGATGTTTTGCAGGTGTGTATGACTCAACAAGCTTGATTCACCAAGCTCACATGTCCCTAATTGACACTTAAACACCCGAGGGTGCTGCAGTTGATTGCTGAATCTTAGAAGAAGTTGATATTAACCCTTTGACAGAAGGGCAGAAGTAGATTATTCTTCCTGTTGCCACCAAGGAAAATTGAGGTATCACAAACAGTCAGGGTCCATTTTTACAGTCAGTGATTAAACATATTTTCAAATCCCCCATGTTGGTGAGGGAAAGTTTATCCTGGTGAAACTTCTCTGCATTGTCTCCCTTGGCGCGGAGTGGGTGAATGTCAACTATGAAAATGAAGTGCAATTCATCAGTCTGCAGAATGAAAATGGAAGAATTGCCACCACCCCTTCCCACCAAGCCCGCCATCTGTTCCAACCCCTTTGTCTTGGCACAGTGTGCCAACATATTAAATCCGATAGAACTTTATTTTCCCCTGAAGAGGTGTTCACCTGTTTAATAAACCCACCTGTTCCCGCACAGCCCCACAATGCCCTTCTGTGAATTATGTGAAAAGAACTTCTAGCTTTTTCTACGGATAATATCAAATATATGCATTACTTTTACCGTAGCAAAATTCTGGTGCATGTTTACACCACTACCTATAAACTGAGTGAGTGCACTAAAGGTCTAGGTTACTGTACGAAATTTTGAATCAATTTTGAATCAATGTTGAGGTGTTGAACCCAGTGGCGTAGCCAGGAATTATTGTGTGGGTGGGCCTGGAGAAATGTAGGTGGGCCAGGGGGAGACATTAAGTGTGGGGTCTGAGCTGAAACTTCATTAATGATTGTAATGATTTTTTAATGCACCAATAGAACTTAAGCATAAATTAGCAGTGAAAACAAAAACATAGGCACGGCGGCCTCAGAATGTGTGTAAAACTGACATCCACATAGGGATGGCTATCGTTAAGGCTTTAACGGTACTACTACTTTTATCGATAGCGCTTACGCTTATGCTCCAGGTTCAGTACCAACCACATCATAAAGTACGCGGACGATACAGCAGTGGTGGGACTCATCAGGGACAACAACGAACAGGCCTACAGGGAGGAGGTGAAACATCTGACAGACTGGTGTAACACCAACAACCTGATCCTGAATGTCGATAAAACAAAAGAGATGATTGTCGACTTCAGGAACAAAAAGCACTGTCACCCACCACTCCACATCAACGGCACAGCAGTGAAGACTACAGCCAGAACCAAGTTCCTGGGGGTGCATATCACAAGCAGTCTGACCTGGTCCACTCACACTACATCACTATTTAAGAAGGCACAGCAGCGCCTACACTTCCTGCACAGCTCCCCCCTCCCATCCTCACCACGTTCTACAGAGGAACCACAGAGAGCGTGCTGACCAGCGGCATCTCCATCTGGTCGAGAGACTGCAACGCCAAAGACTGGAAGTCTCTGCAGAGAGTGGTCAGGACAGCAGAGAAGATCATCGGAGTTTCTCTCCCTCCCATCAGAGACACCGCTCAGAAACGCTGCCTAACAAAAGCCCAGAACATTTTTAAAGACCCCACTCATCCTCACCATGCTCTGTTCTCCCTGCTGCCCTCCAGCAAGAGGTTCCGCAGCATTAAGAGCAGAACAGTCAGATTCTGCAATAGCTTTTTCCCCAAGCCATCAGACTGCTGAACAGCAAGCAGACCAGTAACATAAAGATTACATTACGCTGTGTAAAGGGCACATATTTGTTATATAGTATGTCTATTTTATTTATATGTATAGTAAGTCTTTATATTTTAAACGCACACTTTATCTTTAATTGTATCAGCACCACGTCACTATTATTTATTTATATGTACAATTTTAGCAAGTTTTTATATTGTCCTGTTCCTGTAAGCCAGTACAACGAAATTTCGTTTTAATAGTACACTCTGTGTCTTGTTGAAAATGACAATAAAGTATGTCTATGTCTATGTCTTATCGATCCGGTCCTTTAACATTACTTTTATCGGTTCTTTTGGAGAAAAAAACAAGGTAAACTAACTAAACAAATTGTGAACAAAACTAACATTGCTTTTTATTTAAATTAAATACATAATATTTCACATCAAAAGAAACAACAATGTTTTAACAAATCATATTAAATAATGTGATGACAGAACTGTAAACAGAATAGCTGAAACTTTAACAAAATAAATAACTCAGTTTCCTCTAATCATTAACCCATGTTTGTATAATGTAGTTAACTCGGTGTGTTGCTGCTAGCAAACATAACACCTGACGTGGAAACGTTCCTCGTGGATGGGGCTACAGAGCTACTAGAAAGACAGTGGAACCCGGTGCATTCCTCCGTCTGGATGTGGAGCACTTTTGCCTAAATGTTTAGACAAAATTGCTCGTGTTACCGCCCTCACATGATAAACTCTTATTCCACTTTTGATAACGAGTATTGTTCCACATAGACACGGCTATAGTTTAACCACACCTCGGAGCGCGTTTCTCCTCCGCCATCTCCTCCGGTGTGTGGTGTGTTGCTGCATGTTGTAGCAGCTGCGTGTGTGTAAACTGCCCCGCCCCCTCTCACACAGACGGGGGCGAGATCTCTTAAACGGAGTTGGCGACACTTAAACTGCAATGTAATGTTTGTGTAGCAATAATACATACAACATATATCGGGGGCACAGGTTGTTTATCCTTGGACAGTCGCACAATGGGCACACACTGAGGTTTTCATATTCGCAAAATGTGTACACGCTAAACTGCAGACCTCAAGATGAAATAATACTTTCATTCACTCACGGCAAAAGTTACTTTACTTACTATAAAAAACTCACGGTAAAAAAATGCACTCCCTATTCCATTGTCATGAAGGTGGAATCTAACTATATCCAGAATACGTTTTATTGGATCCAGGCAAGAAAGATGTTTATTTCTGCTGTAAAGTTGGGGCATTTTAACATGGGGGTCTATGGGAATTGCTCCTTTTTGCATCCATCCCCTGTCGGCCACTAGATGAACTGCAGTTTGTGGCACTTCCTTCTGGGCTTCCCGGCTCTGCGCTATGAAGCGCTGATTGGCTGTGGGTGGGCCAGACGTGCATGTGGGTGGGCCCAGGCCCACCCGGGCCCACCCACAGCTACGCCGCTGGTTGAACCCACAGAGACTTGATTCTTGCTTGGTTGTTTACTAGTGATGGGAATTACGGCTCTTTGAAGGGAGCCGTTCAAAAGAGTCCTTTTTTTTATTTGGCGGTGGAGATTATTTGTTGACCCTGCTTTAAATGATATTTTGACTTTACAAACGTTGCACTTCACTTTATCATTGCCTATGTTTTTGTTGAAGTGCATCCAAATGCTGCTGCGTTTGGATAATTTTTTCACCCGAAAAACACATCGTTTACCTGTATCACTGAAGAGCGTCTCTCACCAAATACGACTCGGTTCCCTTCGTTCGTACCAAAGAGCCGTTCAAAAGAATCGGATCGAACGTAACATCACTAATGTTTACTAAATGCACTTTACATTTTTTAAAAAACACCCAGATTTTGGCTTTTATAGAAAGCCCTCCTCTTTGAGAGTTTACATCTTTGTGAAGAAGAAGCCTTCATCACAGTTGGCATAGGGACATGGTAAAAGGCACACTGAGGGTAACACACATTTGATCAAATAAAACCCAAGTCATTGTTTGTTCAAACCTAATTTATTGGAAGTCTTTTTGCAAGTAACCTGCTTACCCTCTCCTTCAAGGTTGTGAAGGCCAAACAGAGCCACAGAAAGAAGCAGCCTTAAGTAGAGGCTCAATCAGTGGGAACACCTGTGCGCAATTGGAGCATACCATGTAGTGCATGGGCGCGGGTGGCACTTTTCTTGCAAGTATACAAATGTTATTGTTTGGGGCTTCTGTGGTCAAAGAGATAATATGTTGACCTATTTTGATGTGGTTGTGTTTGGGTAATTTGTCTTGCATTGTGAATGTGTTTGTAGATTAGAATGACATTGGTTAGGGTATAAATAGTGGATTATCCTAAGGGAGGGGCTTAAACATGTATAAAACCCTGGCCACAAGTGTTTTGAGAGAGTGTGACTGTGGCTGTATGTAGAGCAGAGAGGGTACCAGTTTTATGTCCTCGACCTGTATGTATATAGCATGGGTTTTGATTTCTTCCTGTACAATCCTTGTACTTTGTGTTTTTTCAGCACGTTGGTGTTAATAAAAGCACCTAAGGATACATTTTTGGTGACTAGCCATCTTATTTAATTCCTAGTTTTTTCATCGAACCTTTTTATAACATATGGTGTCAGAAGTTGGATGCAGAGTCTCTGAACACTTTTCATTCATTCAGCAGGTTCGTGGATACACTCATAACTTCCTTTCTTTGATCTTCATCTTGTCGTGCAGCTTCTCCAACTCTTTCTCCTACAACTGGGTCTATGTTGGCTACGACCAAGAGGACATGACAGTCCCTCAAGTTTTTCTTTACTTCCACATTCTCCGTTTCGACGTCACTGTACTGCAGCTCCAACTCAGCTACTCTTTCCTGTGTCTCTGAGAGGTTTTTCTGCAGCTCCTCGTTGGTAGCCATCAGATGCTGGTTCTGCTCCTTGAGCCCTGCCTGTTTCCCATACCTGGTGGATAACCCTTTGAGGACTTTGGGAGCAACATTTTTCCTTGTCACGTTGTCACCAGTTGTCTTTGTTTCTGTATGGAGCTGCACACCTCTTGGAATCTTTGAAGACATTGTGCTTTATCGTTTTCCAATGAATACAATGCAGGTCAGGACAAAGGTCTTTATCCAGAGCCGTATCCACGAACCTGCTGACCCATCAGTGCTCTTGTTCAGCTGTTTTCTCGTGTAGGAATCCCTGAGGAAATTCTGACGGACCAGGGAACCAACTTCACATCACGCCTGATGGGTCAACTGCATAAGGAGTTGGGGATAAAAGCTATCAAGACGACTCCTTACCACCCAGAGACTGACGGACTTGTTGAAAGGTTTAACCAAACCCTCAAGAGGATGCTAAAGAAGTTCGTATCTGATACTGGAAAAGACTGGGATAAGTGGTTACCCTTTCTACTCTTTGCCTACAGGGAAGTGCCTCAAGCGTCCACCGGATTTTCCCCGTTCGAGCTACTCTACGGCTGGCCAGTCCAAGGGCCCTTGGATCTGTTGAAACGTAACTGGGAGGAAAAGGTAACGGACAAAAAGGCAGAAGGGCAGGGTATTTTGCAGTATGTCCTCCAGATCAGGGACAGGTTGGATCAGTACCGAGAGGAGGCCAGGCTCAATCTAATGGATGCCCAGAAGACTCAAAAACGATGGTACGACCAGCAAGCATGCAACCGTGAGTTCAACCCAGGTCAAAAGGTTTTGTTACTCTTGCCTTCTTCCTCTAGCAAGCTACTGGCCAAATGGCAGGGACCGTTTGAAGTGTTAAGGAAGATGGGGCCTACGACTTATGAGATCTTGCACCCGGAGAAAAGAAAAAAAAAAACAGACTTATCATGTCAATCTCCTTAAAGCATGGGAGGAAAGAAGCAGCCCTCCTCCCATCACTTCACTACTGGCCCGCAGGGTGGTTGAAGAGGATGACTCCGAAGGGGTAGTTGGTGCCTGGAATCAGCAGCCAGCGAAGGTCGATCTCTCCCACCTGGATGGTAAGAAGCCAGTTGACTTGCAAGTTATTTTCAATACCGTTCCCCACTTGTTCACACAGAAACCAGGCCGGACAGGTGTGTTGCAGCATGTAATCCGAGTAAAACCGGGGCAGAACACAGTTCGGCAGGCATGCTACAGAGTACCGGAACGTTTAGTGGAGGCGTTGAAGGAAGAAATCCGCTTGATTCTCGAGCTGGGAGTAATTGAACCATCAACCAGTGAGTGTAGTAGCTCTATTGTCATTGTACCCAAGAAGGATGGCTCTCTCTGCATTTGCATTGACTTCAGGAAGCTGAATGCCATCTCATTCTTTGATGCCTACCCAATGCCCCGGATTGAGGACCTTCTGGAGAGGATTGGTCGAGCCAACTACATCACTACCTTGGACCTCTGCAAGGGGTATTGGCAGGTCCCCTTGGAAAGCCAGTCCCGGCACCTCACCGCGTTCAGAAGCCCACTAGGCCTCTTCCAGTTTGCTGTGATGCCGTTTGGTCTACATGGTGCCCCAGCAACCTTCCAGAGGTTAATGGACAAAGTTCTTCTGGGGTGCGAGGACTGCAGTGCTGCCTACCTGGATGACGTGGTCATTTACAGCAGGACCTGGGAGGAACATCTCGATCACCTTCGTCGGGTCCTAGGTGCAATCCATGCCGCAGGACTCACACTCAATCTACAGAAATGTGAGTGGGCTAAGCAGGAGACTCGTTACCTTGGGTATCAGCTGGGGAACGGTGAAGTCAGGCCACAGGTGGACAAAGTTGAGGCCGTCCTGAACAGTCCGAGAGCTCGTACCAAGAAACAAGTACGGTCCTTTCTTGGCCTGGTTGGATGGTATCGACGTTTCATTCCTCAGTTTGCCACTCTAGCAGTTCCATTGACCAACCTCACGTGCAAGGCTGCTCGGAATCCTGTGGAATGGAATGAAGAGTGTGAAAGGGCTTTCCAGGAGTTGAAGACAAAACTGTGCTCGTCTCCGGTACTGCAGAGTCCTGACTTCAAAAGACGCTTCCTGGTTCAGGTGGATGCCTCTGGAGTGGGCATCGGTGCTGTGCTGGCTCAGGGAGAACCAGGAGAGGAACGTCCAGTGTTGCATCTCAGCAGGAAACTTCTGCCCCGTGAAACCCGGTACTCCACCATCGAGAAGGAGTGTCTGGCAATCAAGTGGGCATTGGACAGCCTAAGGTACTACCTACTCGGGAGGGAATTCGACCTACAGACGGACCATAGAGCCTTGACGTGGATTCAGACCATGAAGGACCGGAACGCCAGGGTGACTAGATGGTATCTTGAACTACAACCATTCAAGTTCTGTGTGTGGTACAAAGCAGGCAAGGAAAATGTCACCGCAGACTACCTGTCAAGGCTGCCAAACATCGTTGATGTAGGAGAGGAGGGTGGTAATGTGAAGAAGAAGCCTTCATCACAGTTGGCATAGGGACATGGTAAAAGGCACACTGAGGGTAACACACATTTGATCAAATAAAACCCAAGTCATTGTTTGTTCAAACCTAATTTATTGGAAGTCTTTTTGCAAGTAACCTGCTTACCCTCTCCTTCAAGGTTGTGAAGGCCAAACAGAGCCACAGAAAGAAGCAGCCTTAAGTAGAGGCTCAATCAGTGGGAACACCTGTGCGCAATTGGAGCATACCATGTAGTGCATGGGCGCGGGTGGCACTTTTCTTGCAAGTATACAAATGTTATTGTTTGGGGCTTCTGTGGTCAAAGAGATAATATGTTGACCTATTTTGATGTGGTGTGTTTGGGTAATTTGTCTTGCATTGTGAATGTGTTTGTAGATTAGAATGACATTGGTTAGGGGTATAAATAGTGGATTATCCTATGGGGAGGGGCTTAACATGTATAAAACCCTGGCCACAAGTGTTTTGAGAGAGTGTGACTGTGGCTGTAGAGCAGAGAGGTACCAGTTATATGTCCTCGACCTGTATGTATATAGCAGGGTTTTGATTTCTTCCTGTACAATCCTTGTTACTTTGTGTTTTTTCAGCACGTTGGTGTTAATAAAAGCACCTAAGGATACATTTTTGGTGACTAGCCATCTTATTTAATTCCTAGTTTTTTCATCGAACCTTTTTATAACAATCTTAAAGAGCAGTTTACAGTATACACAAGCTCTGCAAAATCAAATCCTACTATATCCTCCTGGGACCTGAGGAAAAAAAGTGTCTTCCAATTTCCTTTTTTTTGTGATTTCCTACCTATTTAGGGTTAAAAACACATCGCAATTTAGACTTTTTTTGTTTTATTTTATTTTAAAATGTTACAGTATGTCCACTGTAGAGGACGTCGCGACCATATTAGTTTGAAAAGACAGCCAAGATGGACTATGTAACGTATTATGGTTATAAAGTGATATTAATATAATTATACATTCACCTTTATTTAAAACATGAATAAGTAATTGATCTGAATATTGCTGTTTATTTGGTCAATACAAAACTAGTTTGGTTTTTGGTGAATCTTTCCAGATCTTCAAAGACTTTGTAGTCATTTCAATGTAGTGGGAAAGTACCTCATTGGACTCCTGTCAGCACGGGCTATAGGGTCATCTTGACTAGTTTTATGGATGTGGTCTCCATTTGACTATGCTCATAGAAACACAGCTTGCATTCCTGAGGCAATTCTCATTTTTCATGGCTCCACTTAAAATAAAAACAACAATAAGACATACGTGCTACTCTTGGCCGACAGAGGGCCATGTCTTTCCAGCTCGTCCCTATCTGTCTCTATGTATCTATCTGTGCGCTCATGGAGCATCCTGCATCTTTCCCCCCCTTCTAGGTGATTTCAACCATGCAGACTTAAAGACAGTTCTCCCAAAGTTTGTACAACACATAAAATGTGCTACCAGGGGTAAAAACACACTGGATAAGGCCTATTCAAACATTAAGAAGGGATTTAAGTCTGTACCACTACCACATCTAGGGCAGTCAGATCACCTGTCCATCCTTTTAACCCCAGCATACACCACTGTCAGGAGAAAAACTCAACCCACCACAAAGACTGTTAAAACATGGCCTGAAGGAGCTTCCTCGCAGCTACAGGATTGCTTCGAAAGGACTAACTGGGATATTTTTGAGGTTCAGGACTTGGAGGAGTACGCATCAACTGTACTCTGCTATATACAGAACTGTGTGAATAATGTGACTGTTGAAAAACGTATTCTGATATACCCCAACCAGAAGCCCTGGATGACGAAGGAGGTCAGAGCTCTCCTCAAGGGCCGAAATATCGCCTTCAGGTCTGGTGATAGTGCTCAATACAGTGCAGCTAGAGCCAACCTGAAGAGAGGCATCAGGGATGCCAAAGTAGCCTACAAGAGGAAGATTGAGGACCACTTCACCAACAACGATCCACGGCGGGTGTGGCAAGGTATACAGCACATCACCAACTACAAGAACAATAACAGCACAACGGTTGACGGGGACGCCTCACTGGCAGAGGAACTTAATTGTTTCTTTGCTCCTTTTGAGGTCAATGCAGTAGAGACGGACACAACAACCTCACCAGCATCCAACAGTCACACCCTCACTGTGCAGGAGCATGATGTGAGGCGTGTGCTCAGAGCGGTGAACCCGAGGAAAGCTGCAGGCCCTGATGGCGTGACAGGAAGGGTGTTGAAGGAGTGTGCATACCAACTTACGGAGGTCTTCACAAAGATATTCAACCTGTCACTCTCCAAATCCATCATCCCTTCGTGCCTGAAATCTGCCACAATCATCCCTCTGCCGAAAAAAAACATCATCACCAGCCTCAACGACTACCGTCCGGTAGCACTCACACCGCTCATCATGAAGTGTTTCGAGAGGCTGGTCCTGCAGCACATCAAAACCATTCTCCCACCCACCTTCGACCCAAATCAGTTTGCGTATAGAGCAAATAGGTCTACAGAGGATGCCATCGCCACTGTTCTTCACAGTGCACTGTCCCACCTTGAACACCAGGGGAACTATGTGAGGATGCTCTTTGTTGATTACAGTTCTGCCTTTAATACAGTCATCCCGGGAAGATTGGTTTCCAAGCTATCTGACCTAGGATTTCCCCCAAACATCTGCCAATGGATTAAGGACTTCCTAACTAACTGCCCCCAGTCAGTGAGAATAGGCCCTCACCTCTCCTCCACCCTCACACTCAGCACCGGTTCACCACAAGGCTGTGTGCTGAGCCCCATGCTCTACTCCCTGTACACCTATGACTGTGCCCCCACTCACCCCACCAACACCATCGTCAAGTTCGCGGACGACACAACCGTGGTTGGACTGATCACAAGAGGAGATGAGTCAGCCTACAGGGATGAAATCCAGAGACTGACAGTGTGGTGTTCAGATAATAACCTTGTTCTGAACTCCATAAAAACAAAATAACTCATTATAGACTTCAGGAAAAACAGCACAACACCAGATCCACTGTACATCAACGACAACTGTGTGGAAAGGGTTTCCACCTTCAGTTTCCTCGGCACACACATTGCTGAAGATCTATCCTGGTCTATCAACACCACAACATCTGTGAAAAAGGCCCAGCAGCGACTCCACCTCCTGAGGATCCTCAGGAAAAACAACCTGGAGGAGAAGCTTCTGGTGTCTTTCTACCGCTGCTCCATAGAGAGTGTGCTGGCATATTGCCTAACCACGTGGTGTGCCAGTTGCTCAGAAAAGGACAGGAAAGCCCTTCAGAGGGTCATCAACACAGCCCAGAAGGTCTGCTCACTGCCTTCTCTGGAGGAACTCTTCAGCCAACGTTGCCTCAACAGAGCAGGCAAAATAATTGCAGACTCTTCACACCCTGGACACTTCCTGTTTGCTCTTCTGCCCTCCGGTAGACGCTACAGGTCAATTCAATCAAGAACAAACCGACTGAAAAACAGTTTTTACCCCAGAGCCATACGAGAACTGAACACTGTCAAACGCTGAACTAACAGTTACAACTTCCAACTGCACTACTTTTTAATAGTTGTATTAACTTATGAACTGATCGACATCAGAGATGCAAAATATCATCCGTGTGTTGTTTTTTTATATTGTAAACTGTATTTAAATAATGTGCGGGCATGTATGCATGTTGGTATGGATGTGTGAGCATGTTTAATGTGTATATGTTGATATAGATAATATTTATTCGTTTTATGTGGAAATGCACTGCGAGGATTGCTTTTTAAATTTCGTTGTACCTGGTGCGATGACAATAAAGGAATTCTATTCTATTCTATTCTATTCTATTCTTCTTGACCCTCTTCTATCCCAGATGTGAAAGCCTCATCTCTCTCATCATCTGAGAGCTTAAAATCTTAATCTCCCTGAACTATCTGGTACAGAAAATGTCTGCTTCAGTTCCGTCTCCTGCAACAATATTGAGTCATAAAGTCCATGAAGATAGTCCTGACGTCCACTAGAATGGACATTTATAAAAGGGCTGTTATTTGAAAACTTGAATTATTTAATTGCTTTCAGAACTAATTATATAGTTCCTCACATGTTAATAAACAAGAATATATATGATTTTCATGGTAAAAATGACAATTATTCAACAATATTTGACTCCTGCTTCTATACAATTTTGTTTTTGGTATGCCAGCCATTTTGGATGAAAAGAAAGAGGAACTTCCCAGCATGCAATTTTAACCAATGACATATCACTGGAAAGACCAGGATGTCCTCTGTACAGCACATCAGGGATTGATAGAGTAGCTCAAAAGAGTAAAAGGAGATGCATGTTAATGGGCTGGGTCCCAGGAGGATATATGTATAGTATTCCATCTTACACGAACCATTCATTTCTAATGCTATCCTCATGTAGCATATTTAGTGTATTACACAAATGTGTTTGTCTGATCATATCCATATGGAACATTTTTAGGTGGAAAATTGTCAGAGCTCTCTCTTATCTTGACCTTTGTAACCAAATGTAACATGTTCAATATTCTCAGACATTGTTCTTGGCAAAAAGGGTATTTTAACATCTATTAAGTGATTTTCTATCTCATATCAGCCGAGTGAATTGGACTGACATCACAATGGACAGCAGTTTTAATATGGCGACACTGTTATAACATTTTCTGACGCAATGCCTGAAGGGGCAATACATAGTTTTGTCTTGGATTTCATCTGCTTCAGCCAAAACACGTATGCATTTTTAACACTAAAATCAAAAGAAACAGCTGTTAAAAGGACAATCTGATTCACCCTAACCCTTAAGGGGATGAGTTGGTTAAAGGTGTTTTGGGATCTGTTAGGAAATTCAACATGATCAAAGAAGTTACATTTGAGTAAAATATCTTGTAATCAAAAAGTCATTTGTAAACACAGTGCATGAATGAAGACGCTTTCTGTGCACTGCTCAGTCAGCTACTTTCATTTGAATGTGTCTAGGAGATCAAAGTATGTGTGTTTGTGCAAGTGAACTCCTTGGTGCAGTGATAACCTTGTTTTTTCACAACCCAGACATATTCTAATCCAGTGAGACATGCCACTCCCCATGTCCTTCCTCTGTCTTTCACCGTCTTATCTCTGCCACTTTCCTTCTCCCTTCTCTTCCTCCCCCGTCATCATTATCCCACCCAGACTGTCCACCATGAGATGACAATTACAACACTGTGGACACGCTAACTCCACAAGCGATTTTGCTGTCTTGCAGCATCTGTCTCTCTTGTCGTTCTCGCTCCCTTGTCTCCCTGCATCCACATGTTTCTGTCTTACTGGCTGTGTTTCTGTCTACACCTTCTTCTCCCTCAGTCAGCACTTCCGCACCTATGGGTGGCTCGCTCTCTTTTTGTGCCGTCACCTACTGTCCCTCTGGCTCTTTTTTAACTTACTGCACCTTTGTTGCCCTCCAAAGAACCTTTGGTTGCCTCACTTTGAAAGTTTTCCTTTCTTTCTTTCTTTCCTCTCCTAAATCCGTTTTCTCTTTGGTGATGAAGATATCAAAACTCCTTACTGAGTGAATCTCTTCTATTTCAATTTGTTTTTTCATCAGCACATTTTCCTAGTCTCAAACATTCTTTCTGGAGCACAGCTTTCTGGAGGGCTTTTCATTAAGTCACTGAGATAAATGATATAAGCCCCCAGGAGAACAGTGCCGTTACACCAGTGGCTTTATGTTGTGAAAACATTATTATCTCTGCTCTTTAACGCTACAGGAGGTTATGCAGGGACAGCCCATAGATCTAAGAATTTGACAGCTTGATCAGCATGTGTGTGTGTGTGTGTGTGTGTGTGTGTGTGTGTGTGTGTGTGTGTATACGGCGGTGTGTATTTTCTGTGGAAAAGGGGCCAATTTCGTTGGCAAGACTGTGCTCAGTGTCAGCTTTTATTGGAAATCATGCAATGTGGAGAAAGCACTGCTTTTAGTTGCTTTTATTGTGTGGATATAAAACACTGTCTTGAGCAGCTGAAGGATTTACACTTTCGACAACCATGTAATATAGCTGTAGAGAACACACTATGTCAAATGTGTTAATTTAATTTAAAGGGGCAGGGAGATCTCTGTCTTTTTCAGTAGTGCCAAAATAAGCGGTAAAACACTATAAAAGGTAGAGTAGGGCATCTATGAGAAATTATATAATTTATCTTGAGAATTGTAGGAACAAGTTCAATATTGAAGAGTACAAGCTAGGAGTCAAGATAGTCATCTATTGTAAATGTGACAACACAATACATCCAAAGTAAATCCTCTCACACCAGGAGGCCAATATCAATATTCTTCCAATAACTTTGATATGCAAATTCATACTGCTGACCCAGTTCAGTATCCCTATGACACATGCCAAAGTCCACATTGGGGACTCTGACATTTACATTTCATGCCAGAGCAGGAAGTTAGCGTAAAAAACTTTTGAGTGACCTATTTGAGGGTTTTTGCGGAATGTGGGAAGATTTCACGTTTGCTTTATTACATCATGCATTTGTTTATATTTAATTCTCGACCAGAGTATAAAATGCTCTACGAATCAAGCATGCTTTGAAATTGTAAAAATATGTCTTTAAACTGCGGCTGTTCGACTAAGACATGAATACGCTATTTCAAAACAATGTCCAACCCAACATCATAGGGGGCAGATCATTTAAAAAAAATTCAAAAAAGATCAAGGGCTTAAGTAATACAAATAACATTGAAAAGTTATTGAGATATCTACAAACACTACCGCTTCCACGTGGAATGTTAACTCAAATATACGGCTTCACACGCTGTCATCTTATTTGACATGCTGCCACTTCACATCAAATAACCAATCAGTCATCAGATCATAAGAGCCATCATTATGTTTCTTCTGCTAGAGAAAACTGTCATTCCACTGCTGCTGTTTCCCGGACATTGCCTCGACCCCACAGCTGTTTCGGATGCCAAGTCACCACCCGCCAGCATTTACACTCCAACGGGTGAATTGTGTCATAATGCTGCACATTTCACAATGATGTCTAATTACCATATGCTAAACTCTGAACATTCAGAAAGCACTGAGATAATCTTAGAGTGTGAAAACATTTCACTTGGCTGGCCGTCAAAATTCATCTACAATTTCCAATTTCTGATATCCTAATAACTCAATTTTCTGTATCTTTACCAAAACGTAAATCCTGATTTTTCTCACTTAATATGGATACAATTTCTGATCCATAATAGTCATTAGGTTATACTTTTGAGAGTGCACACACACACAGTGTCACATTTTTAAATCTTGACATACCCTTTTATTAAATTTCATATTAATCGGCATCATAAAGTAGATCAGAACACACTTTACCCGAGATTACATAAAGTGATAGACCTTCATGTAAAGTTGCTGGGAGCTACATACAAGTTGTATAACATGTACAGTACAGTATGTGGTGCAAAAGCTGTATCAGTAAAAGCTACTTCTTGGTGTGTGTGTGTGTGTGTGTGTGTGTGTGTGTGTGTGTGTGTGTGTGTGTGTGCGTGCGTGCGTGTGTGTGTGTGTGTGTGGTCTAGCATTACTATACTTGTGGGGACCTAAATCTGTTTACATAGTCACGTGTGGGGACTCGCCTCCCTTATGGGGACAAAATGGAGGTCCCCATGAGGGGAATCATTCATTTTAGGGTGAAGACTTGGTTAGGTTTAGGGTTAGGGTAAGGGTAAGGTTAAGGGTAAGGGTTAGGCATGTGTTGGTTATGGTTAAGGTTAGGATAAGTCTCCAGGAAATGCATGTAAGTCAATGTAATGTCCCCTGAAGTGATGTATACATGGTGTGTGTGTGTATGTATGTGTGTGTGTGTGTGTGTGTGTGTGTGTGTGTGTGTGTGTGTGTGTGTGGTGTGTGTGTGTGTGTGTGTGTGTGTGTGTGTGTGTGTGTGTGTGTGTGTGTGTGTGTGTGTGTGTGAGTGAGTGAGTGAGTGAGTGAGTGAGTGAGTGAGTGAGTGAGTGAGTGAGTGAGTGAGTGAGTGAGTGAGTGAGTGAGTGAGTGAGTGAGTGAGTGAGTGAGTGAGTGAGTGAGTGCTTCACCAATGTCCAAATCTGTGTGTGTGTTCAAGGGTGATAGACTACTGGGGACAGGGAGCCAGAGGGACAGGAGGAAGCTGTTTGATGTCATCACCATGTGTCCTTTCTAGTTACCCTTGGCTCTAATCTATGGTGAGACGCTGTCTGAGTCCCTCATTAGTTACTGGTAACTCTCTTTAGTGTAATGTCAACTTCCGGAGGCAAGGTTGACTCGTGGATGGAATATCAATGTGAACAGATGTGGTAAAGGTAGATTGTCACCATCACATGGATAGGAACATGATCATGATGTGTTTGATCCAGTACATCCAAGTATTAAAATACTGTATGATTCTTGTTGAACACTAATTATTCTGCAGGGTTAGGGTTCTCCTGAAACCGTTTATGTTTTGTTGACATTTTTTGCAAGTCGAATGGGGGGCCGGTTTTTTTCTTAAAGTGATGCAATGTAATTGAATGGTTGAGGCCCAACAAATTGAGATTACTGACCTTACATTTTATAAGGGCATAAGCCCCTGTAAACAGGTGTTTTTTTTGTACCAGAAGGCTGTGTAATCATGCTCAAGTCATGTGGGATTTGACCCCCCCACACTGCCAGATGCAACCTCTCCTATCAGCAAAAAAGAGGTTCTCCTATGCTCAATGTACACAGGATTACATTTTCTTATGCAGCCAAATACAGAGACATGCACATGAAGGTGCAGATATATCGAGATGCTTGTAAGAATGGAATTATTAGCTATATCATTTTGTATCATCAAATAACAGAACATGGCTTGCTTTGTCGCATTTTTAATCACCAAGCCAACCTTTAGGATAGCAAACATCAGGTGCAGTGACTTTTTGCAAGCAAAACGGGTAATTTACCTGGAAGCCAAATATTTGTACTGCATTTGTGACTTACCATTGCATCACTTGTGCCAAAATATGTGATTATACAACAAAGGAGTTTCAATGAAAACAATTAAATACAATCTAGGTGCTTTGGAATTTAAAATATGCCTCAGCCCTGCTCTATTCAGACCCAGTTTAATCCCAACGGCCTGCATCCTGCTTCTCCTATGAGCTAAAGCTTTAGTTGGTGAAAGAGTAAACATAGGGAAAGTTCCAATACCTTATTTTAAATTGTATTGCCCTCTTGCGAAAAAATAAAAAGTTCAATTTGCCAAATCATGCAATTATTCCTAGATAAAGGGTGCCATTTGATTTATCTTTTACACAAGCGCGATATGATCCACAGTCCTGCCAATGATTCCTCGATATTCCATTGATTGGCAGTTGATGGCGGAAAGGCAAAAATAACCTTACAATGCCCTAACCAAGGCATGTGTGTAAATGTGTCCAATAATCAGCCATGAAAATGTTTTAGAAGGAAAAGCTAAACATTTTAAAGTCTAATCCAGCCTCAAGCATGCCTTCAATGTGTTTTGGTTAGAAATGGAGGATGTAAACATAACGTTGTTTGTGGACAAAAAACCTCTTTCCTCTATGCAGCTGGTTCCCTCATAAGGGATTCTGTGCCGGACTCACCTCTACATTACAAAGCTGTCGGTCCACCTCTGCAAGGTGGTCTGCCCTGCCTTTAAAAGGCTGGAGAGTAGTTGATCTGATTGGCCTTGATTCATGCCAGCTGCTATCACAGCCACTGATAATTTAATCCTCCTAATCCAACCACTTTTACAACAGTGCTGCAGGTGCTCTGGTCATGGAAATCTTTTGGTCACACACAGGAGAGCCAGTGCCACCTCCTGCACTTTGAGTGATAAACACAATCTGATCAGAGAATAACGGTAAATCATACAACTCCAAAGTATATGGAGGCAAACAAGGCTAAGCCACAAGGGCAGAGTGGTATCAAAGGAAAAGCAGCACTTTTAGGCAGGTTACACCAGCTCAGAAGATAATTACTGACTGTGCCATGAATAAAGATGTTATTTATTTTGGATTTAATATGCCGTGATCTCTGGAAAGTATGGCCGTGACACAAGTTGTAAACACGCTTTGGTTACAATCTCTGTGATTTCACCGTAATGGTTTATACCTCAGGGCTGCACATAACTTGTGCGCAGGTGCGCATGTGCCAAAAAAAGGCGCATTTGCGCACCAACATTGAGAGAGAGAGAGAGATAGAAAAGAGAGAAGAGAGAGAGATATTTGCGAGTTGCATAAGAAATGGTAAGATAGCAGGGTTTCCCACACATAGACTTTACTTGGGTGGGCCGCCCAGGTATATTAACGGTCGCCAAAGTATAATTCGTGAGCTATTTAGTTTACATTTGTTTTAATCGGTCCGCGAGCACGAGGCTCTACCCCTCGCTATCGCGTGAAGGGTCTGCTTTATGCGCTCTGTAGTAACCCTGCTGCTCTTCCCCCCCCCCATTAATAAAGTCAAGTACCCCTCAAAAGGTCCGGTTTATTTCATTTTAAGGATGCGCACCAAGCAACATCTCCAGGTGCTCCTTTGAGAACCAGGGCAAAAAAGTTATGTGCACCCCTGGCTATAGTGCTCCAACACATTGTACGTGATAGGCTAAGGAACGGGACATCTCTTAGCGGTTGACCAATCACAACAGAGCCAGCCAGCTAACCAATCAGAGCAGACTGGGCTCTGGTTTCAGACAGAGGGTGAAAAGAGGTGCTGCAGCACAGGCAGTATGAGAACAATAAAGAACTTTTGAACATTACAGCATGTAAACATGTCACAGTAGAGGCACAACATGTACAGTATATGAAACCTGAAATGAGCAGAACAGGGCCCCTTTAAATTATTGCAATTAGCACAAAAGCATTGAAACAATATTTTTGCATCACAGGGTCCATTGACGTCCTATTTTTGTCTTATTTGTGCAGGTTTAGCAGCAACACAATCCTTTTGTGAATTCACCCCTGAGTCTTAATTTGGCAAACACATACAAACAAGGTGAGGTGGAGGGGAGCTGCCTTTTGGTGCCAGCAGAGGATGAAAGTGCACTCTGGGTCCTGCTGTTGAAGTTCCCCCAGCCAACAGCCAATATTAAAGTCCATGTCAAAGTTTGATACAGGCTTCTGAGAACACGGGGCAGTTTACAATTACAAGCTGTGGAAAAGTCAATAAAAAGGAATCTGGCATGGTTTGTACTCCGATACCAATTCCCTCTCCACAGTCTCTTAGACCAAGCCTTGGTAGAGGGACCATTATCCTCCAGTTCTATTGAAGCCCGTTCAGATCATTGTATCTGTAATGTGCTGTGGTCAAAAAGCCGATCGGATATCCAGAAAAAAGGAAAAGACACAACCTACAGTCAATGATTCCCAATTAAGAAAAAAAGAACTTGTATTAATCTGAACAGGCTATTTTAAATTATTTGGTGAATACCCCTGAATTAATGCCTCTATTTTATTTAACAGGAAACAAAGACCATGCTTCAAATAGCATATAATGAATTTATAGTTTTTTGAAATCGATAAGTGTAAGAAGCTTTTTGGAAAGAGCTGTGTGAAGCTTTTTTAATCGTTTGTTTCCCCCCATATCACTCTTCCAGGGGAAACTATAGATTTAGATTGAACAGAGGACAATTCACTTATGGTGGCATCGAGCACAGACAACATCTCTGTACTGGATAAAGACAATGGAAGAATTATCCATTGTCACAGGTAACTTCAGATCAATGTACGAGGAATATTTCGCCCCCTCACACTCTGTCCTTTCATTGTTACAGAAATGACTGCAGAAAATGTATTTTCTAGTTAACTATAAGCCAATCAAACCAAACATGATTCAGATCAATGGAGTACAGTATAATTTCTTTCTAGCTACTGACTTGAATGTACCTGCAAATTAACATTAAATGACATTGCATTTAGCTGACGCTTTTATCCAAAGCGACTTACAATACATTCGACCAGGAAGACACAACCTTGAAGAAAACAGAATCATATAAGTACATCAGGTTTCATAGAGCCAAGTATTTCAAGTGCTACTCAACTGGCTATAGATAAGCCAGTCCTTTATTAGTATATAAGTGCTTTGTTAGCAGTTCTTTGTTAGTAATTCTATCGCTCGAGGTGGAGTCGAAAGAAATGAGTTTTCAGTCTGCGCCGGAAGGAAGGTGTGTAAGCTATCTGCTGTCCTGATGTCAGTGGGGAGCTCATTCCACCATTTTGGAGCCAGGATAGCAAACCCACGTGTTTTTGCTGATGGGAACTTGGGTCCCCCTCGCAGCGAGGGTGCAGCGAGTCGTTTGGCTGATGCAGAGCGTAGTGCACGCGCTGGGGTGTACGGTTTAACCATGTCCTGGATGTAGGAAGGGCCAGATCCATTCACAGCATGGTACGCAAGTACCAGTGTCTTGAAGTGAATTCTAGCAGTTACCGGAAGCCAATGAAGGGAGCGGAGGAGCGGCGTGGTGTGGGAAAATTTAGGAAGGTTGAAGACCAGACGAGCCGCTGCATTCTGGATGAGCTGCAGAGGTCGGATGGCACATGCGGGTAGACCAGCCAGGAGGGAGTTGCAGTAGTCTAGGCATGAGGTGACGAAAGCCTGGACCAGAAGCTGCGTCGCTTTCTGGGTCAGCTGGGGACGTATCTTCCTGATGTTGTAAAGCGTGTATCTGCAGCAACGGGTTGTAGCAGCGATGTTTGCAGTGAAGGACAGGTTGTTATCTAGGATCACACCCAGATTCCTTGCAGTCTGAGTCGGGGAAACAACAGAGGTGCCGATGTTGATAGTCAGGTCAAGAGTGGGACAATCTTTTCCCGAAAGGAAAAGCAGTTCATAAACGTGGCATTTTTCAAGCCTGCAATGTATTTGCCTAAACAGACACATATCCAGATAATTATGCGTGACATCATAAAACAATGTTTGTACAACATGTAGCGTATCTGAGGAGATGCTGCTCTCAGCACTGCAGTCTTTCTGATAAAGCAAACAGATGGGAGTTTTAAATATGTAACGGGCCACTGGAGACCGTGCCATCAATTATATATAGTATACATTTTCGGCAGCGTTGAAGTCACTATTCTAAGTGCATTAACACAAGTGAGCAATGTCAATGTGGTAAATGCTGCTAAAAGTAATTTGATGATGAGTGACATGATCAGTCATCATAGTCTTGTTGGGTATGTAATCAAGTTAATATCTTGAAATCTGTGAAAGCTGTATTTCTCAATGTTGAGGAAAAAGTCAATCTTGCATCTAAATGAAAATGTTCAGTGACTGGTTGGATGAGGTAAAAATGTATATTGATGATGTGCAAATATGGAAATGTGCTGGAAATTAAAAAAAATATATGAGGAAAAGGACATTTAGAGATAATGTTAAATAATTGCAATACACAAAATGAAAATATCATGCACAGTATTTTGTTGGGGATGTTCTGGTTGGCCTGTCAGTGGGATTGATTTTCTCTTTTTGTGTGTGTAGATTATCCAGAGGGAAACAATTTTTCATACTGTTATGAACTCAGACACTTAGGATGTAGGACCCAATTGCACGACCCGGGAGACAGAGGTAAAGTATTGGTAAAATACTTTATTTTTCCAAAATACAGCAAGATGAACAAAAAATGGTCACTATCTAATCTCAAGTTGAGATGACAAATTGAGAACAAAATGAAAGCGCTCACGAAGTGAGGAAGAAAACATTTCAAGAGCATACAGTGTATACCTGACCATGGCAAGAGAGAAGACCAACTGACACTGAACACTGGAAGACAGGGGAATTTAAACACAGGATAACAAGACACAGTTGGAGACAATCAGGGGTGGGGCTGACGCTGATGAGCACAGGAGACACACAAGGGAAACAGGTGAACACAATCAGACACACCAGGGAAACCAGAGATGGGGACTCGAGTCGCAGACTCGAGTCGCACTTAAGTCGCGCACACAGAGACTTGAGACTTGACTTGGACTCGTGACCAAAAGACTTCAGACTCGACTTGGACTCTTGTGTTGGGACTCGTGAACAATCATTGTGTTTTCTATTGTTGGCGTATTAAAGGTGGGGTAGGTACATTTGAGAGAAACCGGCTCGAGATCGCTAGAATTTGAAAATACACAACCGGAGATAATCTGCTAGAGGCTGCTACTTCCTTATAGAGCCCGCCTCCTCCAACACACACGAACGCGCACATGACCAATGAGGGCACGAGATCAGTTTGTGCCCAGATGGAAGGTTGACAGGTTGACAGGCCATCCAGTTACTTTAGCCGGGCTCATTACGCAGACGTGCGCGCCTCTGTTACTACCTCGTAGTAACACAATAGCGACCGGCGGCACACCTGCGGCTGTACCGCTTGTAATTAGGTTCAACTACAAAAACTTCGAACAAAACGCCGGCGGCACTAACAAAAAGAGCGCACACTGCAAAGTCTGCAATATCAAAATCAAGGATGCTGGCGCAACAACGTCCAATTTCAGCAGGCACTTGAAAAGTCACCCGGAGAGGTCAGTCACATTAACGCATATGGACGGTTAGCAAACATGTTTAGCTCAGCATCAGCTACGTAATGTTAACTTAGCTTGCCACTAGCTTTGTAACTGAATATTTGAAAAGATGAGTGAATGTTTGCTTGTCACACTTGTTTGAGTTGAGTGGCGTTGACATCCAACTCTTGACATGACATAAAAAAGGTCGGTAACGTTAATCATTACGTTCCGCTGCGTTAAACGTATATACAAAAATACATAGTTACATACATAAATACATCTGTGGATTTATAGGCAGGTTACAGGTTTATTGTTGACCACGTAACGTTAATGTTACAGGTTTATCAGGTTACCATGACACTGGCTTTGAGTGAGAGGATAGAGGAATATGTTTATTAATAGTAGATTTAAAAGATGTCATTAGAGACCCAGTGTATAATAACACAGTAAATGCTTTGAATTGCTTAGATATAGCTGTGCAGTATTCTTAACAGACTGGATAGCAGCAGACAATAGAAGGCTTATTACAACCAGAAGAGACATGAAACTTTTATTTTTTTAGAGACTTGAGACTTGACTTGGACTCGTGACCAAAGACTTGAGACTTGATCAAGTCTCACCCCACAAAGACTTGAGACTTGACTTGGACTCGTGACCAAAGACTTGAGACTTGACTTGGACTTGCAAAAAAAGACTTGTGAACATCTCTGAGGGAAACTAACGACAGGGAGGAAAACATAGGGAGGAGGAAAACATGACAGGGAGAACAGAACAGCAAAACACCCATTACCAGACACACCAAACTAAAACCGTGACATAAGAATCGTGACACATACAATATTTTGAATTCAACTGAATTCAAGTGTTTATACTTTATTTAGATTATTACAACTTTCTCATTTCATTGTTGTAATGGAAGATTAGTAGTATTTATTATGTCTTGCTTTTCCTCTTTTTTTCCGCTGTCTCTTTGCTGCTGTTACACTGCAACATTCCCTACTTCAAGACCAAAAAAAAGGTAATCTAAATTCCATGAATATAAATAAATGAGCATTCAACATTAGAAGTATGAGTAAGTACTTGCACAAACACTAGTGTTTTTCTCACAATATGTCAGCCTTTCCTTACTGACGTCTATATTTATTTTTACTCCCTTTTCCTCTTTCTTCACTGTATTTTTCCTAATAAATGCCTTTCAATAATAATAATAAATTATATTTCTATAGCGCTTTTCTTGAACCCAAAGACACTTATTCAATGGCAACTAAATGAACCAGAGACCTGAATACATCACACCCATGCAGTAAGTCAGTGAAGCATTGAGAAGAGGTCCATTCTGACTATGGTCAAATGAGTCACCGGGGTATCAGACGACATCAATCCTGCTGTCAATACTGGACAGCTGAGCCATTCATCCTGCACACCCGCAAGGGGAGTGTGTCAGGACGCCTGCTTGCGTGTGTGTGTGTGTGTGTGTGTGTGTGTGTGTGTGTGTGTGTGTGTGTGTGTGTGTGTATGTGTTAGACGTTTGTGTTTCTGCCCTTGCCATTCCAGTGAAGGTTGCAACATTATTGATAAATTCAAGCACCGACACCTGTCTGCTCTCACATTCCCGCGTTATGTTTTGCGGGAACCAATCTTTATTTTGTTCACATTCTATCCAAGCTGCAAATTTGGGGCACGTCACAATAAATAATGCTTCGCCAGTTTGGGTCTTTATCACAACTGATCAAGATGGCCAAAAGATTCTCTGCTCAGAGGGCCTTGCAAACAGGGTTCGAGTTACGTGGGAGCCAATGGGAGCTGAGCTCCCATAAGGAGGGGCCTGAGCTCCCACGGACCCAGTGAAATGAAACATCTGTGGGGGTCGCTAATATACATTACCAACAACCATTATTTTGATCACAAATAATGCATTTTTCAATGTAATGAGTATTATTTACATTAACGAGGTAAATAGGCAAACAAAACAATGTTTTCCAAAAGAACTACGCATCATATTCTCTCTTGAATGACAATATGCCTGCACTTCACCTCTAAGGTGCGCAATAAAATATTGCGCAATCTATGCCTGTGAGGCTGTGAACGTCCTGCGTGCGCCCGAAGAATGAACCGTTATATCAACAGACATTCAAATATATTGACAAGATACACACATACATACTACGAGTACCGTAGGCTAGCAGACGATTACCATGCCGCCCAAAAAAAGCCACTGCCGCCGACAAGGTCTACAAGCCTGGCTAGTTTTGGTTTTCTCACAAAGAAACAAAAAATAGCTTTTGACAACCAAAATGCACCTGCTTTCGTGACAGCTAGCACTAACCTTGCTGCTACGGAGGATGCTGTCTTTGCTAGCGGACCTGATGCTGTTGAATGTGGGACCACCTGCACACACGTAGAAAGTTCCGAAGCGGAGCGGCATGAGGAGGAAGGAGGTACTGCTACAGAAGGACCGCCACTTAACTGGGGACACAATCAGTGGAGATCCTGGAAAACAAGAAACCCCTGGCTGTTTTCAAAGGAGGGTGGTCTTGGTTGCCTCGTCTGTAAGGAAGCCAAGACTCTCTTACTTTCGGAGAAAAAATATGGAACGCATTTGGCGGATGCCTGGATCAATGGGACTGTGAGTAGCCCTGTGCAGAAGCAACATTTTTTACATACACCGTGACTCTATTGCTCATAAACGAGCTGTTGAAATAGCGGAGCTCAAACTAAAAGAAGTGCTTCGGAAGAAAGTTGCAGAACTCAGCTCCAGCATGTTTAATGAGACAGCTAGTTCGTTCAGGGCAGCCTATACTGTCGCTAAAGAAAGGTTGCCTTATACAAAATTGAATCCCATTATGCAACTTAATGAGATGAATGGTGCGACAGTCGGCCCTGCTCACAGATCCGATCATTCATGTGCCCAGATTGTAGAGCACATTGCACAAGAGATGAAAAAGACATTTATTTCTAATATCAAATCACTTGATTCCCGTATTAGTCTAACACTAGACGAAAGCACAATTCATGGACGCGCATACATGATTATTTATGTCAGGTGTCTAGGAATGGAGATATGGACAATGTCTATTTTGACATTGTTGAACTGGACCAGGGCACTGATGCAGAGTCGCTGTGTAGCGCACTGAAAAACAGCCTCCAGGCGGGGGGAATGGATGAAGAGTTTCTTCGTAAAAACCTAATTAGCATAGCCACAGACGGTGCTGCCGTGCTAACCGGGAGACAGACTGGACTCATAGCCAGGCTGAAAAAGGATTTCCCTCGTCTTCAGGCAGTTCATTGTCTCGCTCATCGTTTGGAATTAGCGGTGAATGATTCATTGAAGGCTGTGGCAGGCTGTAATCATTTAGAGTTTTTCCTCGCTGAACTCTATTCTCTTTACCACCAGTCCACGAAAAACGCCAGGGAGTTAGAGGAAGCGGCTGTGGAACTGAACATGCAGATTCTGAAAATCGGACAAGTCCTTACAATTAGATGGGTTTCCAGCAGTTACAACACTGTCAAAGCTGTGCTGAAGGACTTCCCAGTGTTAGCACATCACTCTAAATCTGCTAGTGAAGATGGCTCACGTTCCGGTGCAGAGAAAGCCAAGTACACTGGTTTACTAAAGCATCTGACATCCACTGGATTCCTCACTGATTTAGCGACAATGAAAGACGTGTTACATGAACTACAAAGTCTCTCCCTGAAACTACAGAAACGCGACACGTCCCTGGTTGATGCAAGCCGCTACATACATCAGACGATCGAGGTGCTCTCTGCCACG
The DNA here is from genome assembly GCF_902827115.2 of Pseudochaenichthys georgianus. Taxonomy (NCBI): domain Eukaryota; kingdom Metazoa; phylum Chordata; class Actinopteri; order Perciformes; family Channichthyidae; genus Pseudochaenichthys; species Pseudochaenichthys georgianus. The sequence continues at coordinate 9,448,737 of NC_047514.1, read as the reverse complement.
AAGGACAACGATGGGAAAACTGAACTAAAAGTCAAAGCGGGCATAAAAGCGGCCAGTTCAAAGGGGTTGATATTAGAGAAACTCAACCTAAAGTAAAGAAGTCCCAATTTTACCAGTCAATCATTGATAATCTCACCAGGCGTCTCCCCGATAGTGAGCTGGTAACTATGTTGAAGCCTATGGATCAGCACTTCTGGCCAAAAGAGAGGACAGAGCTTGTTCTGTTTGGAGAAAGGGAGGTGGGGAAGTTTGCTAAACTTCTCGGAGAGTCCGCAACTGAAGCTGAGTTCAGAGACTGGAAACTACAACAACAAGGCAAGGAACATAAGGGTAAAACCTTGAGCTATAACTCAAACCCTGCTTGCAAATGATTTTGGAAGAGAGTGAACCATTTGATGATGATGTAAAGGAAGAGGAAGAGGTTTCAGAATGTGAGGATCACATTTCTGAGACTTCTGAGTCTGACAGTGACTTTGAAGAAGAGAATGAGATTAAGCATCAGCTAGTTACAAAAAAAAGACGAGCCACAGGACCAGCCGGTCAGCGGTCAACTCACCATGTTCATCTACCATGCCCGAAGTGAAGCTTCATTCAGGTGATGCGCTCCAAAACAAGCAAGTACAAATTATAGAAAACGACACAATAGAGAATGTCCTCAGAGTGGATTAGTCACACATGGTAAAGAAAGACAATGGTTATTGTAGATGTTGAAGTAAAGAGCATGGGAAAGACATGAGGGGCATGCAATTGAGATAATGGTGGCAGAGAGAAAGACAATAGAGATTGAGGCACAGTGGGAGATTGGAATGCTGGATGACCTGTCTTTGTTTGGGAAAAAAAGATAGTTAAACTTGACTAGGGGCTCTGCGATCTTGTCTCTGTGTCACTGAGACACAGTGTCAATGGGAAAAAGAAAGATCTATGGGCATTATCTATAAAGCCCCAGGTACCCCAAACAGACACATGGACAACCAAGGACGCAGAGCAGATCCATTATTCCTGTCGACTTGGAGGAGTTGTTCCACAAATATTTTTTAAGTTGTCGGATAGCGTAGATCAATACAACAACTTTTCAAATTGCCGTTACTTAGACATCCGCAAAGATTTATTTGTGAACGACCCCTGATTTCAAAATTAACGTCAAATGGACGTTCACGTAATCGCAAATAAGGAAACGGAGCTTCAGTTTTATCTTTACCGGAGTGTGTGTTGAAAAGGTTAATAATAGGGTGATGTATTCTTGTCACAAAGCCTTTGTTAATGATGTCTTCAGGTAGTTTACAACAGATAAACAAACCCACACATAACAATGCAAATGCGCTCTCCGTACAAACATACACCAAATCTGTACCTGGTTTTAACTCAAGGTCACACACATGCACAACAATCTCTGTATGCAGGAGCTTCATATTTGATTAAGATATACACCTACATGGATGTGTTTATTTCCGACATGCAGGATCCACAAATGTACTGTCTTCCATAAACTTAGTTTTATGGGCAAAGATATTGCTATCATGTTGTCTGCAGACCTGGACAGTAAATCAATACAGTTTCATGCCCTGGGGCCATTAAATGTCCTAATAAATAATGTACCAAATGTTTAACATTATACATGGAAGGAATTTACTGAGGTGAGTAATAAAAAAGCAGTTTTTTTTCATACATACAGATTTCAACTAATAATGTGAATTTTAAACCCAAAGAAGTGTATAAGCATTAGTCACTTGAGAGTCAATGCACATAAATGCTCTCAAAGAAAAAACACCTTCACATCTTCACCCATGAACAAGTAAATAACACACACACACACACACACACACACACACACACACACACACACACACACACACACACACACACACACACACACACACACACACACACACACACACACACACACACACACACACACACACACACACACACACACACACACACACACACACACACACACACACACACACACACACACACACACACACACCTGTATGTAATGTAAATATGTGTAGGGGGGGGGGGGGGGGGTACAGTGGGTGGTCATTGAAATGTGTTCTGATAAATATGTTCTTCACAGAAAATGAGCCAAGGCCATTGAGTGTGGGTTTTAAAAAAAATGTGTCATATCATTTTTCTTTAGCTAATTAATGAAAACGGGTCCCACAGACCCGAATACCATACAAGGGTTAAATCAATCGTTCAAAATGCTCGTATGCCCATTTCTCTGGTTTATGTCTACATTTCCTCTGTCCTCACAAAATGATCAATACTGTAGTACAATTTCCAATAATGCATTTTTTTTTAACAAAACTATCCACCCTCACATGATTTCATTTACATACTGTAGACAGGATAGTGATTTTAAACATTTAAACACACCATCATCATTTAAGGTAGGTGAGGACAGTCCCACATTTAAAAATATGTTATATAAAGGACGTTCAAGAATGGAAAATACTGCATGAGATAATAAAACATATTATAAAGCAAACCACCATGCAATTACAGATTAATTTGCACTCATTGGTGTGTGAACATTTGATTGCCATTTGTATAATGCTTTTAAATATGTTATATGTGACTCTATATCAACTGTTGTGTGCTTCTTCAGATAAATGGAAGAGGAGAAACAAAAGCAAACATTCAGATGATATGGTACATCAAAGTAAAAATGTAGGTGAAATGTCACAAGCCAAAATAGTTAAATTATTCTTCCCTCATCATTGTCCTTAACGCCCCTGTGACACTCTTCCTCTGCGCTGTGTATTCAGTGTGAGTAATGTGCTGCTTAACACAAGAATGGATAGCAAAGGAAGACGATGTCAGTAGTTGGTGGCGAGAAGTGGTTTTTCATTGCTAGCTGTCATAACAGAAGTGTCTGGTCATGTATCTCTCTGACTTCATGCAGTGCATCACTCAAAGCACTGTAAACACACACTTGAGGAAACACACACAAAACTACTCTACAAATACAAGTAAACACGCTTTGGTAAGTGAACGCATTATATTCAGCAACACTTGTCACTCGCAACCTAATATTTTGCGATGAATACAGAGCAACACAGAGAGCTTGTGAACAAACAATGCAATACATCAATCAATCAATGTGTATTTATATAGCCCAATATCACAAATGTTACATTTGTCTCAGTGGACTTCACAGTTTGTACAGAATATCAGTATGACAATACGACACCCTCTGTCCTTAGACCCTCACATCGTACAAGGAACAACTTCCAGAGAAAAACCCCACAGTTTAAAGGGGAACATGGGAGAAACCTCAGGGAGAGCAACAGAGGAGGGATCCCTCTCCCAGGACGGACAGACGTACAATAGATGCCGTGCGTAAATCGAAGAGATAATACATTTTACAGCGTAGGTAGACCAAATGTTTGGAAATGCATGCGTCTATAATAAGAAGATGAATCCACCAGGATGTCAACAATCCTCTGGGAGCCATCAGGGAAGTAGTATGATGAGAGTCAGGCAGGACCACAGTGACAGGTTCAGCCACGACTCTAAGTCCAGGAGTCAAATCCAGAACTCAGGACAGAGGATCAAGGACACAGGATCCAGAACTCAGGACTAAGGATCCAGGACTCAGGATCCAGGACTCCGGATCCAGGATGTAGGATGCAGGATCCAGGACACATGATTCAGGATCCAGGACACAGGACCGCAGCAACAGGATCAGCCACGACTCAGGATCCCAGCGTAGATAGACACCAAAAAGAAATTTGGGGGAAGCTGGGTTATTCGGAACATGAGAGTACACAGGTACAGACAGACAGAAGGAAGAAGTAAGGTGTCCCCCGACAGTCTAAGCCTATAGTAGCAAAACTAACGTGTCTACGTACATGGACTCCCTTAGGATAGGTTGAGGGAAAAGGGTAGCAAGTAAGAAGTATGGAACAGAGGTGGAGAGGCACAACGTGCCTACGACGTACATGCACTCCCTTAGGATAGGGTGAGGGAAAAGAGTAGGAACTAAGATGTATGCGTCACATCTATACCATGAGCGCATTGCTCCTAAAAAGATTTGTTGGTACTGACACCAATCAACAGTTGAGCGTCGACTCGGCAGGGATCAAGGCACGTATATGCCTCTCCCTGCTTCCACCGTCTAATACATGTAGAACAAAACAAGGCACACACAGATGGAAAGATGGGAACCAAAAATATTAAAATGGAAAGACCTAGTGAGAGGTAACTGTTCCCAGAGTGGAAAACAAGTATTGTGGCGCTTTGAGAGGAAACCTCGATCAGGCTTTCTCCTTCAGTCTCTTCATATCCAACCCAGTCTCATAAAAAAACGTGTAATAACTACGTTGGTCCACAACGTAGGACGTAGTATTTCTACAAAAACGTCTCTGAAATTGTAAGATCCCTACGTTTTTTTTCACCATTCATTCCAATGGCTGGCGTCTATGTCACGTGATCTTCACATTTCTCCCTGCAGAAAAAAAAAACATGGCCGAACTTCATTTTATTCTCGGTGTAAAATGCCTATTTTAAAGTTAGTTTGGCCATTAAAATGCCTTTTGATGTCATTTGATGCGAGAAATACAGTATGAGTTGTTATTTCAGATTATGTGTGCAGTGGATATACATGATCTTTAGTTTGCTAGTTATTACGAAGATTACTTCAGGAAATTGTATCGATACAACGTTTTCATTGTTACCAAGGTGGTTGCTAGGGACGCTGCTATCGATATTATTTCTGTTATGTTGTGTAACTGTTTAATGTTGTTATCTTTATTGCTACCCCCTTCCCCATCAATGTATAGTGTTGGTCCACAGCGCAAACGTATTAGTAACAAAATCCGCATCTAAAATTGTGGCATAGATATGTTATTTTCAAATACCGGAAACAGACCGAAAACACTTTATTCCGAGTGTGCTTGCTTTTCTCTTTGGAGGTCATCACATAACGGCATTGTAATACACGGTTCGGCTGCATTAAATATTACATATCTGCCGTAGTTCTGTATTTATAGAGCCCTGATGAGAAGACTTCTAGACAAACATGAGGAACTGCCGCCAACACTGAAAATGTGACGTGGATCATAAATATATCAGCCATTAAACAACATCTTACATTTATTTTCACACAATACGTCTCCTTGCAGTATCAACACTAATTCGGCTGACTTTTATATTTGATCCAATTGGTGGATAGGCTGTATTTACACCATAAAGGTGGACAGCTGATATAAAGGGACACCTAGTGGTTAAATCATGTTATTGAATTTCATTATTTTTATTATTAGATATTAATAGGATCCCTATAAAGTATATTCATTACTCGTTATTCTCTACTAATAGTTCATTAAAGACTGTATATAATGACTATTTTGCACATCCCTTTCAAGATTTTCTAAGGTTTATTGACATATGATATACACAAACGGTGTAGTTATGCAATGAATGAAAAACGTTGTGTATACCACCTGCAATGTTACCTATGTTGAAGCACTTATTTTAACTGATAATATACATATGTATTATACTCTTATATAAGATGTATGTAGATAGTATAAGAAATGTGCAGAATAATAGTGGAGGTATACACACATATTGATAGATGTCTTGTAATGCACTGTTGAGGAACCTGCGACCAACGTTTTTCATCTCCGGCCTTGTCAGGTAGTGAACAATCAATAAATAAAGAACACAGAATTATTAAATATAAAACAGTATTTGTGTGATTATACTAAATGATTTACAAATAAACACCACTGCATATTTACAACTGTTACACATGCTGATGTAACGCAAATGTTTCCAACTTGAGATCAATAAAGTATATCTTATCTTAAGATGATCGATGGCTACTGCCATATTTGCAAAATGTGCCTCTGAACCTTGACAAGTGCATGTTTCAGGCTTATCAATTAACAACAGGAAGGGTCACAGACATAAGACCAGCTGTTAAATAAAGCTCTTCTGACCTGAGCTGGCATGTGTGTATATTAATGCTGGGCACAAGCAATTTTCACCCATTTATTAATTATATGTTTTAAATTTGAGTGTTTCCTATCCCCTAAACCTCCAGGGATGTACACAGTTTAATACTGGCCACTTCTTGTTATGGGAAATACGAAAACATCTTTTAAAACTACAACTCCCAGTAGAGACGTGCCATAGAACATGTTGCGAAACACACAATAGCCAGCATGTGTAGTTCTGGAGACGGGGTGGGGGAGGGGGGGACGGGGTGGACCCGTTCAAATCCAGTTGTACAGTCTGCCGTGGTTCCATCCCATTTCAAGTGCTGTTCGACGCTCGGCACACTCTCCAATCACAGAGCTTGAGGACTATCACGGGGTTTGTCAAGCGAAGCGGAGAGAATACTTACTTCCGGGTGTAATATTCTGTAAAGCAAATGAGCTGCTCCGACCCTCGGTCCTGACGGACTCCAACTTGTGTTTATTAATCAAACAAATAAATAAACACAAGGATAATTATGTGTTATTGTTGAGTAAATGGAGAATTGCACAGGGGAAAATAACGTAGGCTATGCCACAATTTTAGATGCGGATTTTGTTAAACTATTTAATGCAGCCGAACCGTGTATTACAATTCCGTTATGTGATGACCTCCAAAGAGAAAAGCAAGCACACTCAGAATAAAGTGTTTTCGGTCTGTTTCCGGTATTTGAAAATAACATATCTATGCCACAATTTTAGATGCGGATTTTGTTAAACTAATACGTTTGCGCTGTGGACCAACACTATACACTGACGGGGAAGGGGGTAGCAATAAAGATAACACCATTAAACAGTTACACAACATAACAGAAATAATATCGATAGCAGCGTCCCTAGCAACCACCTTGGTAACAATGAAAACGTTGTATCGACACAATTTCCTGAAGTAATCTTCGTAATAACTAGCAAACTAAAGATCATGTACATCCACTGCACACATAATCTGAAATAACAACTCATATTTCTCGCATCAAATGACATCAAAAGGCATTTTAATGGCCAAACTAACTTTAAAATAGGCATTTTACACCGAGAATAAAACGAAGTTCGGCCATGTTTTTTTTTTCTGCAGGGAGAAATGTGAAGATCACGTGACATGGACGCCAGCCATTGGAATGAATGGTGAAAAACAATGTAGGGATCTTACAATTTCAGAGGCGTTTTTGTAGAAATACTACGTCCTACGTTGTGGACCAACGTAGTTATTACACATTTTTTTGTGAGACTGGGTTGTCATATCCCCTTCACACCACCTGACATCTACCCTACTTTAACTTTTTACCCACTGTCCTTTATTCCCAAATCTCAGTCCAACAGCAATTGCATTCTCATTTGAATCCATAAGCCTTCTCCAAGTGAAAACGTTTAAACTCGACAAATAATAGCAGTTACCGGAAGCCAGTGAAGGGAGCGGAGGAGCGGCGTGGTGTGGGAGAATTTAGGAAGGTTGAAGACCAGGCGAACGGCTGCATTCTAGATGAGCTGCAGAGGTCGGATGGCACATGCAGGTAGACCAGCCAGATGGGAGTTGCAGTAGTCTAGGCGTGAGATGACGAGAGCCTGGGCCAGAACCTGTGTCGCTTTCTGGGTCAGGTGGTGACGTATCCTCCCCAATATAAATGAATAGGGGGAAATACGTAGTATATATACACGTTCTCCTGGAGAGACCTCAAATAATCTTCGTAATATCTATCAAACTACAGATCCTACCCACGGGTCGTACATTCTAAAAGTACAATACACACTTCTCGCTAGAAATGTAATCAAAAAGCATTTTAACGGCCAAACTATCCTACATTTTAGGATTTTCCGGATAGGGTTATTTGTGAATAACGACCCTCCGGTGCGTTTGCAGTCAACAGGAGCATCAGCCCATAAATTGTTGTTTCTTACACGACCACTAGAGGAGCTAAACCTTAACTTTATTGGTCGTGATAAGCTGTTGAACAATCGACCTAGTTGGTCGTATGAATTGGAGGACTTGTTGCTTAATTAAGCCATAGTTTGTATTTGAATGCATATTATATGAATGTCAGTTTCATTAAAGGAATGTATGTTTGGGCCTAAATATGGATTCTGGATGTCAATTTGATTTGCCATGTTTGTGAGTATGTATCTGTCTTTTTTTTCTTATTATTGTATTGTTTTAGCAAGGGTGGATGGGATTCCACCTCTGTGTGTACGCGCACGTTTTATGGGTGTAATGCAGTTTAGCGTTTATTGATTCGGACTCAGCCCTGACTCACAGCTATCGGTCTCTTCCCCACGTCGACCCGTATCGACCAGATTAATTCCGATGGACAATAAAACGTAAACGGCTCCACTGATCACCACTCCAAGACTCTAAACTGATTGTACGGCACCATTAGTAAGGGGGAGGCGGAGGAATAGAGGAATGGTAGAAAGAGAAGAGAAGGGAGCAGTATGAAGAAGCAAATTGTGATCCAATCCAATTCAGATGGTGACAACAAGGATGAATACTGATAGTAAAAGCTTGTCTTTTTTCCTGATTACTACTCCAAGAGTTTAAGCTCATCATCTTGCTCTGTTAAGACGTGTATGTGTGAATCTGTGAGGTTTAGTACAGTAATGGACGCAGGGCTATAAAGGAGGAGATGAAAGTAAGGAAGGAAGGGCACTGTGATAAAATATGTAACAGCCTTATCCCAGCTGCTCGACAGTTTAAAATCCCGCAAAAATGGAGAGATGAATGAATATTAAGTGGAACGAGAAGAGACGCAGGTGGTGGAAATAAGGGGGAATTCCAATGAATGTGCTCGATTATTGAACTAGAGACGAGGATGGAGGGAAGATGGGATGTTAAGGACGTTGAAGACGAGCAGTGATGAAACATTGAACACCCTTACACCATCAGTGGAAACTGAAAACTGATTATTAATGGGAGGAAAGACGGAGAGTCGGTGAAAGGGGAGGAAGAATGGTGCAGAGAAAGACATACAAGGTTGAAACGAGGGAGTATATACTGATAAGGTTTAAATGGATGTATTCCTATGGGAGGAAGCACACCAAGGGAGAGAAAAGTCCAAGAAGTAAAGAGAGTTAATGTTATCATTTGGCGACTAATTCTACAAAATTATGCAGGGGAATTGTATTCAGTCCAGTCAACACTGAACTACTTAAAGTACATTTTTGAGCTCTTGATTTACACATTTAGACTACACAGAGCATGTTACTTACTGTGGTTATGACTAAACTTTAAAATATGAGCTTTAGGATTAATGTAACCTTCATGTCAGACAGGTTATTAGACATGAGTAGTTGTCATAGGGAGCAAATGGCTATACCTTATTATCGAATCAATAAGTTGTTATCACCTGTTGGTAAGATTGATCATCACATGAAGACTAAAGTTCTTAGGTGTGACTAGCTTTGACTCGTGTTTGTGTCCCTTGTTATTGATAACAACTAATAATTGCATTTACATTTTTGATTCTGTTCCTTAAGCCTGCAGAAATGGACTTTGTGGTCACTTGAGGCAGTCAAATCAACAAACATTGACACCTTTTTAAGTTGGTATGGTGAACTTGTTAGGTAACAGTTTCCTGTTTTGACTTCCGGCAGAAACAACAGAGACATTTTATTATTATTTATTTAAGAGTTTCTTCATATTTTAGGGACATTTGACAACGGTAAGTTCAGTATTTACTATTTTTTTGCTTTGTTTTTGGTCTCCTCCAGCACCTGATATATACACCTATACTCTTTAGCCATTGGGTTCTTAGCCCAGTGATGAATACTACTGATTGGAGATCCTTGGAGCATCTGATCTTCAATTAAATATCTCAACAATTATAGTGTGACCTACAATTAAAGTTGTTAAAGCAATTGTTGTTGTACTGTTGCTTTTAATGCCTAGTTGTTGGCTCACAAAATGTACTGAATAATGCTAACATTGCATTTCCACAGCTGTTACTACAGTAAGAGCGAACATGAGGACAGATTGGTTGTGAGGAATTAAAGGTGAAAGAAGAAAACGAATGGCATGCTATTCAAGATGCTTCTAGTTATATAAACAAACACATAATAAAAGCAGAGGAAAATAGAAACTTTGGAGGACTTAAATAAGGCAAAGGGTTCAAAGAGGTGAAAACATTCAGCAAGACAAACTGAGATACACCTGGGAGGGAACTGAGGGGAAAATGGTACCATTAAAAAGGCTTTACTCATCTTCTCATGAATTACACCGGATTGTTATTGGCAGAGAAAAGGTGTTAGAGTCAAGTAACAAGGGAGATGAGAGGGTGGAACAAAAGAATGAGATGATAATAGAATGAGATGGACCCGGAGGGTAAAATAAAGATGTTGCACAGTAATCATATTAAACAGCCTCGTGTTGAGATGGATGAAGTGGAGTACAAGGGGTTGAGGTGGAAATGGAAGGGTAGAATGGGAAAAAAAGAGAATGACAAAAACAATGAGGGGTGGTAAGGTTATAATAATACATTTGAAATGGTTTTACTTGCAAGGTCAGGAGGCTAAATGGTTTCCCTGCTGTATTGCATGGCAACAGACTTAAGGAAGGAAAAGGAAAGAAATAGGGGTGAGAAAGATGTGACAGAGTTGAATTATATAAGAAGGAGCAGCTTTTAAAATGCGAACCTTTTGTACTTACTGAATATCTTTATGGACAATAATGGGCAGAGGCTGGTACTCATGAAGATTACATCACATCAGCCATGCAGTCATACATGATGGATGCTATCACTGACGCATTGAAGTAATTGGCGTTACCAACGACTGATGACATATTAGCAACTTGAAGCAAATCTCATGGTATCTAATGTAATAAAATTATTGAGTGAACCAGTGCAACTAAAAAAAGACTGTCGTTTGTACACATTTGTGATTAAGCAATCAATCAAAGGATTTTCAACTAAATATCTCTGGGTTGTAGACTTTTGATGGATCAATCAAGACATTAGAAAATGTCCATTTGGGCTACGGGAAATTTGTCGGAAACATTTAATTGAAAAAGGACTTAAACTGAATATCTCTGGGTTGTAGACTTTTGGTGAGAAAAACAAGGAATTAGAAAAATCTCCATGAAAGTTGATTGAAAGAATACCTCAGGAGCATGATCTTAAAAAGCAGCCATTATCTGCAGCCATAGTTTAAAGTATGTTCTGTGCTAGATGTAGACAAAGGAAGGAAAGGGACAATACAAGGGGGAAACAGTTGGAGAGAATGGGATGGAAGGAATGATGCGAGGTAGAGAGGTTAGTGGGAGTGACTTTGGTTTAGAGCTGGAAAATAAATGAGAAAGTCCATTGTAGTTTTATAAGCAACCTGGCTCGCCTCCGCGGAATTTACTTGCCCCCTTTCATGAATAATACACTTTTATTGGGGGACGCCTCATAAAACTCCTTCACAGAAAGAAATTCATGAAGGGAGAAATTGATAAAGTGAGAAAATGAGAGTGTGTTTGTTTCTCAACCTGTGTGAGGACCAAGTAATGAGAAACAACGTAAGCGTGTGTATGTGTGAGTTTGTGTTGCTGCTTGTGTGGGGACCACGTTTTGAGAAACAATGTTGGCTTTTGTGTGCGTGCGTGCATGAGTGCGTTTGTGTGTCCTTGCATGTTCGTCACTGGCTAACATCAGCAGACGTGTTGAGCAAGTCCCATATGCCAATGTGACATCTCTGTGTTAATGAACTTGAATCAGCATGATGAAGCCAATGGCTAACTTATGACTGACGTGTGTTTGTGTGTCTGTGTCGGGGAATGTGTGAGTGAATGAGAGAGTGAATGGGCAAAACTAGAGGCAAGTATTCATTAAGATAAACATCACATCAACCATGCAGTCATACGTGATGGATGCTATGAATGATGCATTCCAATAATTGCCATTACCGACAACTGATTATTGGCAACTTAAAGCAAATCTCATAGTGTCTAATTAAATAAGTCAGTCATTCGTACACATTTTCTATTGAGCGACATGTATTTTGCCTGCTGTAAAATATTGATATGAAATAATCTAATCAATTCAAATTAGATTTGAAAATAAGAATTAATTGCACTTCAGTCAGACAACTCACGTGTTCCTTTAACATGTTTATTAGAAGCATCATATAGTTGAGTTTGGCGACTAGGCTCGGGCATCATCACTCCATAGATATACATAGCACGATGAGTGATGATTAAATAACTAACCCCCGAGCCTACAGGTGGAAGCTGGGGTGGTGGTGGGGCAGGCAAGCAGCAGCAACATGAAACACAGCAGCACGAACATGAACGCAGCAATAGCAAATGAACGCAGCAATAGCAAGTGAACGCAGCAAGCAGCAGCGACGTAGCTGCAGCAATAGCAGCAGCAAGCAATGCATGGAGAGAGATCTGGCAGGTTAAATAGAGCGGCATATTAAGGAGACTCTGTTTGGTTGGTTGTAGAGCGGCAAGGGGGCGTTATGTATGAATGCAGCATAAGTGCTCGAGTTGACTGCCTGAACTAGCTCGCAGGCTTCGCCCCATTTGTGCACAGTTTGGCTAGAGGCAACGCTTATGTAACTTTAGAGCTTTATTCATAGCAGTCAGAGTTGACCCTCATGCTCTGTTAGCACACTGCAAGACAGATAATAAAAAGATACTGCAACACAAATGTAACAAAGTTTACTGATATGTTCACATTAAGTACTGTACTTCCGCTCCGAAAGCCTTTTGAGACTCCTTTCACATCCTCATTTGTGTTTCCACGTGACAAGTAAGGAAAAAGCTACTTCTGTCACAGTTTGCTTTCTGACTCACCTATTTTCTGCATTAAACTTTCCTTAGTCACCTGGTAGTCACACCCTGTCTCTCTCTCACTCTGTTGCACCCATCAGCTCCATTAGTATTTAGGCCCACTTCACTTTCATCTCAGTGCCAGATCGTACTTTGCAGCATGCCAGTCTTTCCCGCATTACCCTTCAGATTGCTCTCCCGGTTTCGACCCTGCCTGTCCCTGACCAGCCTGCCTCGCCTGCTCCCTGACCCGTGCTGTACCTGCGACTCCCGTCCTGCTTTCTCCTGGAACCCTCGCCTGTCCCCGACCAGCCCTTTGCCTACTATCTGCCGTTTTGTCTCCTACCAGCCTATTGCCATCAATAAAGCTGATTACCGACTATCCCTGGTTTCCCGTGTTCTGCACTTTGGTCCTCAGCTCGTTTGTGACAGAACGATCTGGCCAGAAATGGACCAAGCAAACACCGGGTCTCCTAGAGACCGCTTTGAAAGGGTTGAGGATGCCATCCAAAGACAGGAGGTCACGATAGCTACCTTAGCTACCGAGACCCACCAGACAACCTCAACCCAGGGACAAATGCTGGATTACCTTACCTCCCAGATGCAACAGATGGGCGCCACGGTACAACAGCTAACTGCTACCATGGCTGCTACCGCCCCTCCGCCCGCAGCTCCGATGCCCGCTCCAGCCCCGGGCCCGACGGGATACGCTCCGGAGCCTCGTGTGGGAACGCCGGAACGCTACGCTGGTGAGCCGGAGGGATGCAGTCCTTTTCTCACAAACTGTTCCATATTGTTTTCACTGCAGCCCCACACCTTCGCCTCCGAGGCGGCTCGTGTAGCTTTCACCGTTAATCATCTGACGGGAAGAGCCCGGTTATGGGGAACTGCAGAGTGGGAGCAGCAGACGTCAGCCTGCGCCTCTTTTGCTGCATTTTCCGCGGAGATGCGGAAGGTGTTCGGTTCTGTTCGTCTGGGTCCCGACGCTGCCGGGGGTCTGCTGAGTTTGAGCCGCTGCTCGCGACAACAACTTCCGGTTTCTGGGAGATTTCGACTTCCGGTTTCGGCGGAGAATTCCCATTCCTACTCTGACTCACGGTACGGGGAGGCCGAGCCCATGCAAGTTGGTCGTACCAGTCTTACCTCTGAGGAGAGGGAGTTACGTCGAAGAGGTAATCTTTGCCTTTACTGTGGTCAGGCTGGACATATGGTTTCCCGTTGTCCGGTAAAAGGCAGAGCTCATCAGTAATGGGGAGTATACTGGTGGGCCAAACCTCTGAGCTGATCCCCAATCTAAGACCCTTGTGCCATGCTCAACTCCTCCTGACAGGCAAATCTCAGGCTCTGGCTGTTTTTATCGACTCCGGATCAGATGTCAGCATCATTGACGAGGAGCTCGCACTACAGCTGGGCATCCAACAGGTTCGGTTGCTCCAGCCGGTACCGGCTAATGCTTTGGATGGTCACCTACTGGGAACAGTGACACACCAGACGACGCCGGTACATATGCTCATGTCGGGGAACCACCATGAGACAATCCAGTTTCATGTGCTACGGTCCCCCCAAATCCCTCTGATTTTGGGCTATCCGTGGCTCAAACATTGACTGGGCAACTGGGTCTATCTTAGGTTGGAGTTCCTCCTGTCATCAGGTTTGCCTCAAGCAGGCTTCCGCACCTCAACTATCTGTGGATATGAACCTGGTTCCGGATGTTACTGGGGTTCCGGCAGAATATTTGGACTTTAAGGAGGTTTTTAGCAAGGCTAAGGCGACATCTCTCCCACCTCATCGGCCCTATGACTGGGCCATTGAGCTACATCCAGGAGCAGTTCCACCCAAGGCCCGGTTGTACTCGCTTTCGGCACCAGAGAGGAAGTCCATGGAGACTTACATCAATGACTCTCTGGCTGCAGGAATTATTCGTCCTTCCACATCACCCGCAGGAGCAGGTTTTTTTTTTGTGGCGAAGAAGGACAAGACCCTGAGACCCTGCAGTGACTATCAGGGCCTGAACGACGTCACGGTGAATAATCGTTATCCATTGCCACTCATCTCGTCAGCATTCGAGTTACTACAGGGGGCTACAATCTTCACTAAGCTGGATCTACGAAACGCGTATCACCTGGTACGAATCCGTGAGGGGGACAAATGGAAGACCGCCTTCAACACCTCTTCAGGACATTACGAGTACCTGGTGATGCCATTTGGACTTACCAATGCCCCTGAAGTTTTCCAAGCATTGGTGAACGACGTACTCCGGGACATGTTGGATCGTTATGTTTTTGTTTATCTGGATGACATTTTGATCTTTTCAAGGAACCTCAAGGAACACGTCCATCATGTCCAGACGGTCCTCCAGAGACTTCTGGAGAACTCACTGTTCGTCAAGACGGAGAAGTGCGAGTTTCACACTTCCTCGGTCGCCTTTCTCGGCTACATCGTGGGTCAAGGAAGTGTGGAGATGGATCCTTCTAAGGTTTCTGCGGTTACTTCGTGGCGGGTTCCTGATTCCCGGAAGGAGCTGCAGCGTTTCCTGGGATTCGCCAACTTTTACAGACGGTTCATCCGTGGCTACAGCACCGTGGCCGCCCCGCTCACCGCCCTGACCTCGTCCAAGGTGACGTTCCGATGGTCCCCTGCAGCCGAGGAGGCTTTTCAGGACCTCAAGGGCCGGTTTACATCGGCTCCTATCCTGCAGGTACCAGATCCTGCTGGTCAGTTGGTGGTGGAGGTGGATGCTTCTGACGTTGGGGTGGGGGCCATCCTGTTGCAACGTTCTGGGGAGAACCAGAGGCTCCATCCCTGTGCTTTCTTTTCGAGGAGATTGGGTCCGGCGGAGAGGAACTATGACGTGGGGAATCGGGAGCTTCTAGCAGTCAAGTTGGCATTGGAGGAGTGGCGACACTGGCTTGAGGGGACAGAACAACCATTTCAGGTTTGGACCGACCATAAGAACCTGGAATACATCAGGTCGGCCCAAAGACTGAATCCCCGACAAGCCAGGTGGTCGTTATTTTTTACCCGGTTTAATTTTTTCCTCTCCTACCACCCGGGCTCCCGCAACGTTAAGGCCGACGCTTTTTCCCGGCAGTTCGAGAGGGGGAGAGACAACTGGGGTATTCCGGACACTATTCTCCCTGCTCCTCGGGTGATCGGCGTCCTCACTTGGGAGATTGAGGAGAGGGTTAAGACCGCTTTGGTGGACCAACCCGGTCCGAGTTCTTGTCCTCTCAACCGTTTGTTTGTGCCTCAGGTTTTGAGGGCTGAGGTGCCTCAGTGGGCTCACAGATCCAGACTTTCCTGCCACCCTGGAATTCAACGTACCAAGGGGAGGGTTCTAGAACGGTTCTGGTGGGCCACGCTGGAGGCTGACACTCGGGAGTTTGTGAACGCCTGTCCTGTATGCAATCGGCACAAACCATCTCATCAAGCGCCAGCGGGACTCCTTCATCCATTACCGGTCCCACGTCGCCCTTGGTCACATATTTCATTGGACTTTGTGACTGGTCTACCACCGTCCCACGGACATACTGCCATCTTGACGGTGGTAGATCGGTTTAGTAAGATGGCTCATTTCGTACCCCTGCCTAAGATCCCGTCAGCTAAGGAGACGGCAGAACTGATTCTTATCCACGTTTTTCGCATTCACGGACTGGCGACTGATGTGGTTTCTGACCGGGGGCCCCAGTTCACCTCTGTGTTTTGGAGGGAGTTTTGTGAACTGATCGGGGCGATGGTCAGTCTCACCTCCGGGTTCCACCCACAGGCCAATGGCCAGACCGAACGGAAGAATCAGGAGATGGAGACCACTCTCCGCTGCATGGCTTCCGATCATCCCACAACCTGGTCAAAACAACTCCTGTGGGTGGAGTATGCCCACAACACCCTCATCAGTTCCGCTACTGGTCTTTCCCCTTTTCAGTGTGCATACGGTTTTCAACCCCCATTTTTCTCTGCATTGGAGAAGGAGGTTACCTGCCCGTCTGTCCAGGCTTTCATCAGACGTTGTCGGAGGACTTGGAGGCAGGCTCGAACAACTCTGCTTCAGTCTGCTAACCGGTACGCCACATCAGCGAACCGCCGACGCACCAAGGCACCTGTGTACCAGGTAGGCCAGAGTGTGTGGCTTTCCACTCAGAACATTCCCCTTCGGGTGGAGTCTAAAAAGTTAGCACCCAGGTTTATTGGACCCTTCGAGATTGTCAAGGTCATTAACCCCGCAGCAGTTCGACTGAGTTTGCCCCGGAACATGAAGATCCATCCCACCTTCCACGTTTCCAGGATTAAACCTGTCCGGGAGAGTCCTATGATTCCCGCCGCCCCTCCACCACCACCCCCTAGGATGATCGATGGGGGCCCTACCTACACCCTTCGTCGTCTACTCCGTTCCCGTCGCAGAGGAAGAGGGGTTCAATATTTGGTGGACTGGGAGGGCTATGGTCCCGAGGAAAGGCAGTGGATTCCTGCTCGCCATATCCTCAACCCTCAACTCATCCGAGACTTCCACCTGCGTTACCCGGAGCAGCCTTCTAGGACCCACGCTCAACCAGGCTTTAAGCCAGGGGGCATTCGTCCGCTACAGACCAGAGGCTTCGTCGAGGGGGAGGGGGAAGCGTCATCAGTCGAGGAGGACGAGGATTTCCAGGAGGGAGAAACCGAGAGAGCATTCTCAGATGAGTATTAGCCTTTCCCCATACCTCCACCTTCCACCCTTTGTCTGTAGGGTTTTTGTCTATTCTTCTTAGATATATATATATAGTTTTTCTTTTTTTTTTTTCTTTCTCTTTTTCTCCTAGAAATGTTCTTAGACGTCAGGAGCCGTCCATTAAGGGGGGGGTTCTGTCACAGTTTGCTTTCTCACTCACCTATTTTCTGCATTAAACTTTCCTTAGTCACCTGGTAGTCACACCCTGTCTCTCTCTCACTCTGTTGCACCCATCAGCTCCATTAGTATTTAGGCCCACTTCACTTTCACCTCAGTGCCAGATCGTACTTTGCAGCATGCCAGTCTTTCCCGCATTACCCTTCAGATTGCTCTCCCGGTTTCGACCCTGCCTGTCCCTGACCAGCCTGCCTCGCCTGCTCCCTGACCCGTGCTGTACCTGCGACTCCCGTCCTGCTTTCTCCTGGAACCCTCGCCTGTCCCCGACCAGCCCTTTGCCTACTATCTGCCGTTTTGTCTCCTACCAGCCTATTGCCATCAATAAAGCTGATTACCGACTATCCCTGGTTTCCCGTGTTCTGCACTTTGGTCCTCAGCTCGTTTGTGACAACTTCATAATGAGGCAAAGTGTATACATTGTCACTGTAGGGTAATACAAATGAATCTTCTTCAGATATATCTGTTTTTTTTTGCATGTTTGAATGATTAATTAATACATTTTTAAGACATACCACCGATCCTGTTTTATAGTATAGTTTTAAGGTCATGTGCTCATGTAAGATAAGATAAGATAAGACTTTATTCATCCCGAAGGAAATTGTTGTGCCAGAGTAACAAAATACAATAAACACAATAAACACAACAGAAAAAGAGCAATTAAACATCCACAGACAACATGAAACATAGAAACATAGAAACATAGATGGTCACACAATCAATGCAATCATTATTAGCAGTATTTAGTAGTTAGTAGTGCACAAATTAAAACGTAGTGGCAATTATGTAATTGCACGTTATCATAGCCTTATTAATAATAATAATAATATAATATAATATTGCACATAGTTATATATATATAGCAGCGAGTGTATTGCAATGATGTTAATTATATTGATATGTATATTGCACATAGTGTTGGTATGGAAGTTCTCAGTGCCCTTTACTTAGGGGTGAAGAGTTAAAAAGTTTGATGGCCACTGAGAGGAAAGACCTCCTGTGGCGCTGTGTGGTGGTTATCGGTGATCTCAGTCTGTGGCTGAAAGTGCTCCGGTAGGAAACCAGTGTGGCATGCAGGGGGTGAGACCCGTTGTCCGGAATGCCGAGGAGTTTCCTCAGCATTCTCCCCTCCGACACCACTGCCAACGACTCCTGATCCACTCCCAGGACAGAGCCTGCTCTCCTGATGAGCTTGTTGAGTCTGTTGGCATCAGCTGTCTTCACCCCGCTGCCCCAACACACTACAGCAAAGAAGATCACACTGGAGACCACCGAGTCATAAAACATCTGCAACATAGTGCTGCAGACGTTGAAGGACATGAGTCTCCTGAGGAAATACAGGCGACTCTGGCCTTTCTTATATAGGGCCTCAGTGTTTTTACTCCAGTCCAGTTTATTGTCTATGTGGACACCCAGGAACTTGTAGCTGTCCACAATGTCCACATCCATGCCCACAATGGTAATTGGGCTTGGGGCGGTACTCCGCTTCCTGAAGTCAACCACTAGCTCCTTAGTTTTTGTGACGTTGAGCTGCAGATGGTTCTGACCGCACCACTCCACAAAACTGTCCACCACACTCCTGTACTCAGCTTCCTGGTCTCTGATGACACAGCCCACAATGGCAGAGTCATCTGAGAATTTCTGCAGATGGCAGGACTGTGAGCAGCGTCTGAAGTCTGATGTATAGACTGTGAACAGGAAGGGAGAGAGGACCGTGCCCTGAGGAGCGCCCGTGCTGCTCAATATAATGTCAGAGGTGTTATTCTGTAGCTTCACGTACTGTGGCCGAGCTGTGAGATAGTTGGTTATCCAGCTCACCAGTGGAGCATTCACCTGCATGTCCAGTAGCTTACTGCTGAGCAGGGCAGGTCTGATGGTATTGAAAGCACTGGAAAAGTAAAAAAACATTACTCAAACAGTGCTGTCTGCCTTCTCAAGTTGTGTGTGTACTCTGTGCAACAGGAAGATGATGGCGTCCTCCACTCCAATACGAGGCTGATATGTAAACTGCAGGGGGTCTAGTGATGGTGCGACCACTGTACAGCCTCTCCAGCGACTTCATGGCATGTGATGTCAAAGCCACCGGTCTGTAGTCACTGTGTGTGCGTGGATGTATCTTCTTCGGCACAGGAACCAGGCATGTTGTCTTCCACAGGGCAGGGACGGCCATCATGTCCAGGCTCAGGTTGAAAATGTGCCGAAAAAATTGCACACAGCTGAGTAGCACATCCTTTCATGTAGATGATTGTTTGTACATAAATGGAGGTGTAAAATCCTGTTTTCATATTGTATTTTTCTCTTATATTTTCAGTTCCTTTCCTTTTATTTTTCCCCTCCTCAATGATCCACACCTGCCCTGGTTACTCACCTGCCCCTAATGATTCTGGCTGTTTCTCAATGTCGAGTAAAGCTGCTGCAGAGCCACTATTTCAAGTATATACGTCATCGAGTGGCGCCGAAGGACTGTTTAAATGCCCAGCATTTGGCGCCACTCGATGACGTAGTATACTTGAAATAGTGGCTCTGCAGCAGCTTTACTTGACATTGAGAAACGGCCTCCATTAGCCAAGCCTGTTTATCTACTTCCTTGATATCCCTGTTCCCCTGCCAGATTATGGGTTTTTTGTTTTCACTCATGCCTCGTTCTGTGTTTTGGGGATGTTTGCCTACTCCCTGTATGAATTGGTTTACCTGTGTTTGACTGCCTGGTTTCCCAGTAAAGCTTGGGCTTTTGAACTTCACCTCTTGCCCCGTGTCTGCCTCTGCATTTGAGTCTTTGATCTGCCCAAATCCATCACATCAGGCTTATGTGTGTGCAGTGGTAGTACAGCATTTTCAATAGAGAGTGGATGTAAGACACTATTTAAAGTACCTTTTGCATTTTTGTGTGTGCCAAAATTAAATGGGTTCTTCCTTTGGCTTATGCTACACTTGTTTGCAAAGTTCCGATTTTAACAGCTTAAAATGGAAGTGGGATCAATCTTTTATTCTTACCCAAGATATAAACCATGCATTTCGATGCTATTCGCCCCAAAAAAATAAAAGAATAAGTAACACACTGTCGTGGGCCAGGGCCAGAGCAGCGCTTCGGTTTTGTAAATGTATGAAAATCAGGTAAACAGGATATACCTGAATTCTCTGCTAAACTGCAGCAGAAGCCAGACAAGTTACTGGAACATCACAATGCCTCCATAAATCCCACACTACTTGCATTATTTCTGGTAATAGGGAAGATTTTATTGTTCTCTTTGCCAATTTTAATCTACAAACTGGGAACTGATCTCCATGATTTAACCGTAATTCATCTTGATATAGGAAATCCTTAATGAATTAATAAAGATGCTTGTATATCTCTGAAATGTCACAGCTTATGATGTTACACTCTGAAACTGTATGCAAATGTGTTGAGCATTAGGTCTCAGGTGTTTTGAAAAACAGGTGCTAAACATGTTCTTGCATAAAGTGATGAAAATGTCATTTTCTATTTATGGGGTTTAAATCCTCTGTTGATTTGTTTTTGTCATAAACAATCAGATTTTCTGGCATTTCTTCTTTTTCAAAGCACCATTCAAAGAGTGTGACAGGACACTCTATGCGGGCATGGTGTTTAATGTGAAGGGAACTTCACTTCACGTTTTTTACACTCTACTGGATTTTGGAACTTGTGTAGTCCGTGTTGAAGGATTACTGGGAGACACACAGACAAGACAGCTCTTGAAAGGGCTGATGCAGTAGGGGAAAACTTGTTTCCTGGATTTTGCTCATCACTCTCTGATACAATTCATGTTTGCATTAACAGGCAGCTACACAGAGCTACACTGGAGGCAGAAATGTCAGTGGGCGGAGTGAGTCAAAGAAACCAAGGTTGGAACAGCCCAATGACAAGTAGTCATGTTTTTCTTTTTTGTAACACACTTATATTGATAGAATAGGATGCTAGTAGGCACACCTTTTATTTAAAAGCTAAGAGTAGAACTATTTTTTTCCTACAGTCTGATCCTTTTGACTTTTAAACACACCTGCTGAGATTCAGTGACCTAGTAAAACCGCATGTGCTGCATCAAAGGTCGTTGTAAGCTATTTTTTACAGATTTACACAAATTCCAGGAGAAAGGTTGAATGGAAACATATTTTCAGAGACATCTTTTTTTCTGAAATTTTGAGGACTAACCAATGCAAACACATGTTAAGTCAAAAATAACTGGTTGGTGTGCTGTATTGAATTTTAAAGAATGTTATATTAAAACAAAACAAACTGTGGAATGCTAAGAAATGTCAGCAGCTGTCCAAACCTTCTGCATGCCAGTATAATATATGTTTTGTTCAGATTCCAGTTCTCTGCTGCTGTAAACAGCAAAACAGATTCAGCGAAGCAGCCGACAGCCATCCTCGATGTGTCTGTCTGTCAGTGTGTGTGTCTCTCTGAGATTATGTAAGGAGGAGATTATTTAAATCCGGAGATACACATTGACCCTGTTTATGCTGCAGGTAAATGGGGACGGGAGAAACAAAGAAAGAGAGCGAGAAAGACAGTCCCTTTGTGGGAAAAGACATATCACAGAAAAGAGAAGCACAGAAAACTAAAATGGGTGGAAAGAGAGAAGAGGAAATGGCAATGGCAGTAGGCAAAACGTAAAAATATACAGATATGTTTCTCCAAATTGGTTTGTTTAGCTTGTGTGGATATTACAATCCTGATGTTGACTGAACGATTTGACATCCTGAAATATTTAATCTTGATCCAGCTCTATATCTGGAAGTGTTAAGCTTATCTAATATTGACACATCAAGGAATGTTATCTTCCTTAACACGTCAAATATATGTGGGATAGGTTACATTTAAACAGCATTAAAGATGGACAGCTACAGCTTTTTTTTATTGTATCCTCACTTTATAGCAATAACATTTAAAAAGGGGGATACCAAGGCATATTCCAAGCTTCACATCACATACCATGTATTCAGTGTCCCATGCTTACAGTATATTGATTGCTGACTATCTCTACAAACATAACACTTAATATTCACCAATTGACAATGTTAATAACAATCAAATAGGACTTAAGTTAAATATAAGCCAGGTTTTCCTCCCAATGTTTTCCAATTTTTTACTTAATTTGAGAAAGAATCTGAAAAAGATTAGGGGTTGTTTCATCCAGATTATCAGTAAGTGTCACTCCCTTGCAAAAGAGGAAGGCAAAACTAAATCAGCTCCTGTCCGGATTGAAATATGACATGAGTGTTTGTTTAATGTATTAATTGTGAGTAGGATTGTATCAGATCTTTGCGGAGTGACAAGGCGACTATTTTAATCTGCTGCTATTTTTAGTCTCTTCAGCGGAGCAGAAGAAGCTTCATTGAAAGTTAAAGACCTTTTCATTCCCCAAATTAGTTTCCATTGAACCCATTTTCCAATAATCAAAACAACAAGTGTTCCACCTACGCAAGCAGAAAAAACTATCTATTTTCAGTAAAACAGGTGGATGGAAAGATGAGCAGAAATATTTTTGAAGGCATTGCATAGATGCAGTTCAGTGCAAGAGACTCATAGACCCAAATATAAAAGAGAAAGACAAACATGAACGGCTGCTAATCGAGTGGAAGAGTAGCCTCTCCTCTTAGTTTTGGAGCAGTATGAGATAAGTCCCTCACACCAATTTACAGAGTCCTCATGGGTGATCATCATGGCCTAAAGTGTGTGTGTGTGTGTGTGTGTGTGTGTGTGTGTGTGTGTGTGTGTGTGTGTGTGTGTGTGTGTGTGTGTGTGTGTGTGTGTGTGTGTGTGTGTGTGTGTGTGTGTGTGCTTGTGTGGAAGTGTTTCTGTGTGTGCCTTCTTGTTAAGCCTGAGGGGCAGGAGACAGAGAGACAAGAGAAGATAAGCTGCAGCGACCTCCGTCCTCTTCCTCTTCCTCTCTGCCTGTGTAACCTTCCTGTCCCACCCATGGGACGCGTGCTTGCTATGCTGTGTGCACTCTGAAGTGAGAGCGTGCTAACACATTTAGACTGTGTTTGCTGCAGGTGGTATGCAGGGCGCGTCTTTGTGTGGCGTGTGGTGACAGATGTTTTCTCATCAGTGGGTGCATTCAGAGAAGTGTTTTCAATTTACTTTGGTTTGACTCTCACGCATATGTGCCACTTCCCTGTGTACAAAGAAGCTCTGTATATGACAATCTGTCTGACATGTGCCGATATAAATGTATTCGGGCAAGCAAACTTAAATGTAAGATGTGTTGATCCGCCCTGTAGACTGTTGGATGTGCTAAAAATATGATATTTTGCAAGACCAATCTGGATAGATTTGATGTACAAAACATGACCCTGTGGCATTCCACCAAATCCCACTATTGATCTGACAGGTTTGTCATAATCTTGGCATGTTGCATGTTGGCGGAGCCAAGATTTACATGGAGGTCAACAAAACCAAACAGTATTAAGGGACGTATTCAGTTTAGTAAGGCAAGGCAAGGCAAGGCAAGGCAAGGCAAGGCAAGGCAAGGCAAGGCAAGGCAAGGCAAGGCAAGGCAAGGCAAGGCAAGGCAAGGCAAGGCAAGGCAAGGCAAGGCAAGGCAAGGCAAGTTTATTTATAGAGCACTTTTCAACGCAAGGCAATTCAAAGTGCTTTACAAAAAAAAATGAAAGACATTAAGCATTAAGAAAAGCTAATCAAATAAACATTAAGAAAAAAAATACATGGATAAAAGTTTAGTAATAAATAATGCCTTCAAATGTTATACAAGCTGTATTCCTCAGTTATACTATTGGTGCCATCACATGAGATTATAATTTAAAAAATCACATGAGCATGAAATCACAATTGAATCTATGACTGTAGCAGAATCCTATATGTTACTTACGTAACCCCAGCCCTCAGAGTAACATGAAGGGAGATGTCTCACTATGGGATGCGCCTCATCGCGGAGCAAACAGAAGTATCAATCTCATGACGCCAATCCTGATTGGCTGGTGATCTTGACGTCAGCGTCATTGAATTCTAAGTAGCTTGCGCCACGACGCATGCGTCATTCAAAATAAGCACCTCTTCTCGCTTCACCATAGCAAGGAGGGCCGTCTGGTGAGACATCTCACTTCATGTTACTCTGAGTCCTGGGGTTATGTAAGTAACCTATAGTTCTTATTCATAACACTCCATTCGATGTCTCACTATGGGATATTGTAGCTCCCGTATTATCAGACGAGCTTATCTCGAAAATCACCAAACCAACCAGAACTTAACAGGTAGAGCTCTGACTCAACCAGGTTCCCAGCACTGCTTGAGTCACACTGGGAGCAGAACGTCCAGCCTGTTAAGAGGCGGACAAAAGTGAGCGGCGAGGACCAGCTCGCCGCTGCACCAATGTCTTGGATGGGAGACATCCTGGACAGAGCCCAGGATGTAGCCAGACCCTGAGTCGAAAGAGCTCGCGGACCCGAGGGTGCCTGCAAACTCTGACTCGTATGGGCCCTAAAGCAATTGCTTCCATAAACCAGTGGGAGAGCCGTTGCTTAGTAACAGGCTTGCCCTTATAAGGGTTAGCCCAGGACACAAGGGGTTGGTCATTATGACGAAGCACCCTTGATCTGTCCCTGTACGTGCGTAAAGCACGGGCTAGACACGGCAAATCCGGCCGCTGTTCCCCGGAGGAATACAGTGGCGGGGAGGATGCCTCAATGTCAAATGTGGTACCTGAATCAACCGCCTTAAGATAAAGGCAGGGTTCGGGCTTCAATCACACTTTGTTTGCCCTGGGGCGAACTGAGTGCATGAAGACTATACAGATAGTGCATGAGTGCCACTGGCTCGCTTGGCAGCTGCCAGGGTCCGCTTCATGTCACACTGTATTCAGATTGTACCACTCACGGGCCAGGCCCATAGAGCCAAGCGCTCTGGGTGTGGGTGAAAGATCGCCCCCCCCCCCGCTTGGGACAGTATGTCCCTGCGTAGTGGGAGCTGCCATGGCTGCCCACACAGCAGCTGATATATCTCCGCTAGCCAGTACATAGCTGTCCAGTGCGGAGCTATCAGAATAAGTGTGTGGCGTTGCTCTCTCACTCTGGCCAGAGTTGGGGGTATCAGAGCCAGGGGTGGGAACACGTACAGAAGGCCCGGGGGCCAATCGTGCGCGAGTGCATCCACACCTAACGGTGCATTTAGATCGCGCATCGAAAAGAACAGCTGACACTGAGCGTTGTCTTTCGATGCCAACAGATCCACCGCGGCTCTGCCGTAACGCACCCACAGTTGGCTCACAATCCTTGGATGTAGAGTCCAGTCTGCATAAAGTGGTATACCTCTGGACAGTAGATCTGCCCCGAGGTTCATCACTCCCGGTACGTGCGTCGCTCTCAGAGAGAGGAGACGTCTACCGCTCCATAGGATCAGTTTGCGCGCCAGTGTGTGTAACTGGAGAGAACGCAACCCCCTTGGCGGTTAATATACGATATTGTGGTCGTATTGTCTGTCCTCACGAGGACGTGATGTCCCCTGAGGAAAGGCAGAAAGCGTTTTAGGGTGAGAAACACCGCTAAAAGCTCCAGGTAATTTATGTGTGCCCGATGGAGGTCTCTGCTCCAGAGACCCCTCACCGGGCGATCTTCATAAATACCCCCCAACCTGTCAGACATGCTTCCGTGGTGACCACTTTCCGTGAAAGGACAGCACCCATAGGCACACCTCGTACTAGAAAAGTCGGGTGCAGCCAGTGGCGCAGTGCCATTACGCATTTCACAGTAACCATCACTCTCATGGTTTAGTTTTAGGGCGGCCACCCAGCGCTGAAACTCCCTCATGTGTAAGCGTCCCAGTCGTACGACCAGGATGGCTGACGCCATGAGCCCCAGCAATCGCAGGCATGATCTGAAGAGAACATGTTTGCGCAGCTGGAAAAGAGCAAGACAAGCTCTGAAAGCTTTCACTCTTTCCGCTGACAAGCGAGCTGAAAAGGGCACCGAGTTCAGGCGTAAACCCAGGAAGAGTATAGTCTGCGCGGGGCACAACATGCTCTTCTCTGTGTTTATTATGAAACGCAGGTTGAGCAGGTGCTTTACGAGGACATTTGTCTGCGTAACAGCCTCCTGCTCCGACTGTGCGAGAAGCAGCCAGTCGTCCAGGTAGGTCGCCAGGCGAATGCCCTGTTGTCTCAACGGGGGCTATCGCGGCTTCCGTACATCGTACAAACACCCTTGGACTGAGATACAGACCGAAGGGGAGTACTCTGTATTCATAACAGATCCCCTGAAATGCAAATCTCAGATATTTCCTGTGTGGGTAATATACTGGGATGTGAAAATACGCATCTTTCAGGTCGTCTGATGTAAACTTCGTCTTGTCGCACGAGCCGCAGCAGAGATGTGTGAGTGAGCATTCTGAATATCTTATTAGATATTTGTTCAGAGCCCTCAAATCAAGTATTAGCCGAATTCCGTTCCCTCCCCGTTTGGGAACGAGGAAGTACTTGGAATAGAAGCTGCCCTGACTCTGCTCGGTGGGTACAATAGATATAGCCCTCTTTTCTAGGAGTGAGAGAATCTCTCTCTCCAGAATATGGGCTGACTCTCCTCGGGCCTGCGAATGCAGAATGCCCGAGAAGTGAGGGGGGGTGACAGCGAATTGGAGTCTGTAGCCCCGTGTTACTGTCTTGAAAACCCAAGCAGATGATGTGAGCATCTTCCACTGCATGCTCCTTAGAGCCAGTGGAGATGTCACGTCTCTTCCCCTCTGAGTCTCTATTTGTTGTGTTATGGGGCCCTCTAGCGTCTGAACACAGTGGTGCCCCTTTTCGACAATCCCCACCGACACTGCGCATGCGCATGACGGGTGGTGCCTTCACAACCCCAGCCGGCACTGCGCATGCGCGTGACGGTGGTGCCTTTAAAGCCCCAGCCGGCACTGCGCATGCGTGTGGCGGTGGTGCCTTCACAGACCCGCCTGTAATCCGCCTTTTGAGAGATGCCGTAGCTGCTCTCAGAAGGGGAACAGTTGACGGGCTGTTGATTGTTTTTCTTTTCATTTTTTTGAGCTGCGCCCTCGGCCTGAAGCCTGGATGCGTCAGCGGCAAATGTTTTATGACAGAAAAATCAACAAATGTGTGACATGTGTTTGTGCGGACTTGAGGATGGTGTTGAGGCATCTCTCGAGGCGGCGGGAACACATTTAGAGCTGGGGAACCGTGGACTTCCAGCTCTGTCACAGAGGGGAGAAGGAGGGGCTGTCACGCCGCTCGCTTCTTCTTCCTCGACTGCTGGCCGAAATTCTGGGTTGGCTGAGCCTGAGCTGCAGCCGGAACCGGAGATTTTCTAGGCCAGCTCGCCCTCGACTCGGGACGGGCTGCGACCTCTGCGTCTTCGGTGTTTTAAACCGAGCAGGGTTCGAGGCAGCTTGGGCGAAGGACAGCAGCAGCTGGACCCTTTGAGGGAGGCAGAGGTGGAGTGCCTTGTCCTTCTTCTTTTTCGACTCACACCTCCTTTGCATGGAGGCGAGAGCGGAGCCGAAAATTCCCTCGGGAACGATGGGCATATCCAGCACATCCTCCTTTTCCCGGTCTGGGAGGTTGGTGAGGTTGAGCCATCTCGCTCTTTCCTGCACCACCATGATCCCCATTGCCTTGCCCGTGGCCTGGACGGCGCAGCGTTGGACACGGAGACAAATGTCCGTGACCGCTGCCATCTCGTCCAGAGTGGCCGTCCCCGGGTTACCCGACAGGTCCTCGCAGAGCTCCGCTTGGTAAGCGGTTAGCAGCGAGGACACATTCAGGGCCCTGGCGGACAACGCTGCGGCTTTGTAGGACCATTCAGTCATTGTCGACTGAAATCGGTCCGACTTTGCTGGCAGCGTGGGGTTCCTGCTTGGTGACGGGCCCATCCTCGGTAGGAGGTGGGCCGCTACCAGCGGTTCCTTGGGCGGTATGTGGAGCAGGCCGAGCTTCTCCATTCCGTCACAGTCTAGGGAGTTGGCACCCTGGATTGGGACCTTGTTGCTGAAGGGCCGGTCTCTCCACGAGACCGACACCTCATCCAACATCTCCGGGAAGACCGGAAGGAGTTGCCTCTTCGTCCGCGCTGCTTGGGGAAAATGTTTCCCTTCGCCATTTCAGGCCACGGGATGTCGAGTCTGGCCGCGGCGCGTTTACACACGGCCTGCAGGTCCATGCTCAGACAGGGCGAAGCTGGTGTGCTATCGCCCGGGAGAGCAGCCCTCGCTCCAGGCTTTGCAGCCTGAGCCGATGACATGAAGATGTCCTCTTCATGTTCAACCGACTCGGACAGGAGGAACACTGAGAAGTCCTCTTCGTCCTCATCGTAGTCCAGCTCGAGGACATCCTCCGCGGGTGAGACCATGGTGAGGTCTAACCGGGAGCCCCAGCTCGGTAAAGCGTGGGGTCCCGTTCCTGCGTGTCTTGCCGTCACCGGGTCCCGGCCTGCCAGGGCGCGGGATTCCGGTTCTGCAGCCATCGCAGATAATGAGAGTAGTAGTAATCATACTGTTTCAATCAAATTAGTATGCATGAAAAAGTGACAGATGGACACGCCCCCAATTATGCAAATGAGCTAAGTCCGTCTCCCATTGGCCAATGAGCTAAGTCCCGCCTCCCATGTCCCGCCTCCCATTCTTTGATGTGTGTGTTATCAGATTGGCGTGAAAGGCCCCCGGCGTAGTTCTTTGATGTATTGATTAAGATAGTTAAGGTATTTGACCCCTGACCCTGAGAGTGGAGTAATTATCCTGCAATCAGATTGGCATGAAAGGCCCCTGGCGTAGTTCTTGGATGTATTGATTAAGATAGTTAAGGTATTTGACCCCTGCCCCTGAGAGTGGAGTAATTAGACTGCAATCAGATATGTTTAAAAAAACCCAGGCAGCCCCTTTGTTGTATAGGTCTTTGATGTATTAATTAAGATAGTTAAGGTATTTGACCCTTGCCCCGAGAGTGGAGTAATTAGACTGCAATCAGATATGATTGAAATGCCCCAGGTAGTCCCTTTGTTGTCTAGTTATTTGATGTATTGATTAAGATAGTCTCTTTGACCCCTGCCCCTCAGAGCCCTTTGTTGTCTAATCTAATTAGCCTTTGATGTTTGCCCTTTGATGTGATGTGTAATTTCACATTGGTGAAAGCCTTTGATGTTAACTCTGGTGTCTTCCAGAGTGCTCCACGCAACCACGGTATCGGAAGAAGTAGTGCATCAAGAAACCATAGTGGAACCAGGGGTGTCCAAGATATTTGCAAAGAAAAGCAAAGAAACACAGACAGCATGCGAGATCAAAGAAGAATTTTCACCGCCGCCCCTCAATGTGGAGGAAGAAGGAGTTATTTCCCCGCTGCCAGAAGTGAGAAGAGTCCTGACAAGCACCGTCTGGGAAACTAAAAGCTGACCATCGGGGCGATGGTATTACCGTGCAAGCCATTTGGAAATGCTGGGGAAGGACCCCTCTGATGATTTTGTTTTGGAGTATTTTAACTCTACATGCGGAGTTTTTCAGACATCTGTGCGGGTGCCTCTGACTGCTTGGCTGAAAATGATTGATGGAAAAGCTACAAAGCTTAAAGAACTTTTTAAACAGAGTCAGACATCGATGGACATTATACTGGTGAAAAATAATCTCACCTTTACAGAGGACTCCGCCTCCCACTCAACATAACAAGTCACACCCTCCTCACCAGATCATTTTAAACTAAGGACCCCTCAAAGAAAAACATTGTGCTTTCTACCTATGTAAAAAGAGTGTCGGGGTTGTCTTACAAAAATGTGTTATCTCTGTATCAAGATGATGTGTTTAAAAATGAATTTTGTGAAAACTACCAACGGTGTGAGAGACGTCATAAAGACACTCATTTTAACCACAGTGTTTGTTCTCTACAAATGTTTTAAGATTGTTACAAAATGTAAAAAATAAAAATAAAAGGTATGGAGACAAAATTAATTCAGGTGACTCTGGCTTTATTAGGAAAACAAACATATAATACAAATGGGTTAGGGGTTAAATGTAACCATCGTGGACTTAATAGTCTAACAAAATACTTTTATCTGAATATATTTGTTCTTTTTAAGAGCACTTTTTGAAATTATTTATTTATTATTTCAGTGGAACAATCCAGTTTTTGTTAACATCAACGCTTTCTTCTCTTTTTTCTTGTGTTACTAAGATACTTTTAGACACACTTTGGTGTATGCAACACTTGTTCAGATAAACAAGGTGTTTTCTTTTCTGATAAACTTACATATTTTAGTTATTTTCTGCTACCAAGATACTTTAAGATACACCTTGATGTACGCAACATTTAACAAAGGGTATAATATGAAGTACTTGGTAAGGAAGGGGTGCAAAACTTTCGAACACGGTAAAATATTCATTAATTTGTATTGAATTGAGTTTTCTTTTTCTTTTTTTGATTTTCAACATGCTATTTGTACACAATGACTTTTCCATATTTCTGACATACTATACTTTTTTGACTTTTTTCTGTAGAATCTTGACAAAACTATTACTTGTTCTTAAATGATGACCTATTGCTGGAGAAGAGATGAAAAAGCTACAAAGCATAAAGAACTTTTTTCTAAAAACTCTCAATTCTATAATTGACTCCCCCCATTCAACGCAATAAGCCCCACCCTCCACTCAGCAAATCATCTAAAACAAAGGACCTCGCTAAGACGACCGTTGTAAACTAGCCATGGAGCAGAGAAAAGCCAAGACTCCCCCCGCGAGTTGCAGCCAGGAACAGAGTCTTGAACTACCATCAACACCACCATGTGGGAAACCCGAATCTTGCAGTACTACTGCTGCTGATGCTACTCCTCGGGTCAAGAAGTCTCGGTTTAGGGACACAGTGAAATCGGAATTGTTTCATATTCTGGAGAGGATGCTGTATCGGTACAGAGAAGAAATATGCAAAGGATGCCGAGTCAGTAACCCCGACCAGAGGCAACACGATTGTCGGAATGACATGCCCGATATCTTCTTCAGAAACAATTACAAAGCGTTAATGAAAAGACTTTGGCTCGCCAACTTCGTTACAGTGATTGACCAGAGTCTTATTGAAAAAGGCATTTGCGAGGATGAACTGAGGATAGGACGCGCTTCGGAGGCTTTTCTGCACAAGCTTATAAAATGCAGATGCCTCAAGGAGAGACTTGAAAAGTATCATGTGCTCTCATTGTCTGCTCTGTTTGTAGATGTAATGCATCTTTGTGTCGAAAACAGCATACACGTGAATATTTTGACTGAAGTGAAAAAACTCCATCACGATATCTCCACTAATATGGGGAATTCTAAGCTGGAGACGGTCCTGGGGATGCTACAATCAGTATAACTATTGATTTTGTGTGTGAAAAATAAAAAAAGTGGTTTTTTTACATTTAAAAACTGTTGTCATCATTATAGCAAGGGGAGCGTGTCTGATACATGTGTATTACAGTCCTTCTTTTTGTTTTTTTTCAGTGTTTTCTGTGTGTCTGTACACACAAAGCACAAATCATTTAAAACAAACCCTGAATCAAATTTAGAGAGGACCATTAAGAGTCAGAATCCTAACGAAATCTCCTCAAACAGAGTACTTCATGGTAGTGGTCCGCTTTTATACACAAAAGTGTATATTTTCAGTAACTTTTCTCAAAGAATTTAAGCATAAATCTGTCAAATGTTCAAGACAGCCTTGTTTCACTGAAATACCCTCAAAATGACAAACTGCCATTAAGAGTCAGAATCCTAACGAAATCTCCTCAAACAGAGTACTTGCATGGTAGTGGTCAGCTTTTTTAAAAAGAAAAGTGTATCTTTCAGTAACTTTTTGAGAGAATTTAAGCATAAATCTGTCAAATGTTCAAAACAGCCTTGTTTTCACTGAAATAGCCTCAAAATCACAAACTGCCATTAAGAGTCAGATGCTTTACTAAATCTAATAAAACAGAGTACTTTCTACAGATGAGGCCTCCCACTCAACGCAATAAGTCCCACCCACTCAGAAAATCATATAAAACTAAGGACGACCGTTGAAAACTAGCCATGGATCTGAGAAAAACCAAGTCTGATGTAGCCTACCCTTATTATCACCAGGATAACGGATATGGGCTTAATGACTGGATGTTACAAAGTAGGGGAGAGGATGTTCCCAAAGAAGAGCTCTCCTCTATATCATATCCATGTAAGGTCTTTAGGACAAAAGAGGACCATGATAACATGACATATGAAGAATATCTTTATTTAAAAGATGGTATTATAGAGAACCTTTATAGAAACAGTATATCTCATACCACTCGCCAAGATCGCAAACGACAATTAGCAGAAAAGAAAAGAAAAAGTAAAGAAAAACGAAGAAAAAGCAAAATGAAAAGGAGAGGAAAAATGAAAAGCAAACGCAGAATGCGAATGAAAAGAAAAGGGGCCAGAGGACGGAAAACGAAAAAGACAAAAAGAAGGAAGGTGAAAAGAAAAAGAAACAAAGTGAAGAAATTTAAACTAGAGGATGGTGTTGTAGAGCCATTACCGGATCATAATAATCTTATAGATCATCTACCGCTAACCGACTGCTGTGAATGTGTTGAACAAATACCAAAAGCAATGTCAAAAAACAGAGCATACAATGAGAGCACATGATACACTTTAAATGTTTCGTTTACAATACTATTACTATATATGAAAGCAAAAAATAAAACACATTTTCATTTTGTCATGGTTGTTTAATTGGAAAAACACAACATTCAACTTACTTGGTAAAACTTGGTAAAATGTAATGTGTTTTTTATGAAAATGTGTTGAATGTTGTGTTTTTTCAATTAAACAACCATTACAAAATGAAAATGTGTTTTATTTTTTGCTTTCATATATAGTAATAGTATTGTAAACGAAACATTATTGCACATGTTGGAAATATGGATAATACACAGACACCCTATCACTCATGGGTGAATTGAAAGTCTTGGAGCTTTGTTGATTGTTGATTCTGACCGTAGCATAAAGGTGGTATCTCTCTCTCACATCGCGGGTGAAGAAGTCTTCCACCTCCTCCCCTGCAGCCTGCTCTCACTCCCAGATAATTAAGATGCTGACACCTATGCACTGTGTTGGGTTCATGATGCTAATGCAAAAGGCAAGGTGTTGCGTCTTACGTCTTTCTGTGATGCACTAGGCTTAAAAGAAAAAAAAATCCTGTGTAAACTCACCTGGGTCAATATTAGCCTCCAGGAGCAACGGATGATCCAAACAAACACAGGACTTTAAACCCATGTGATCAGCGTTTGTGAGTTCTTTTTACTGACAACATTATGTTACGTGATGTTATAACATCATTGAGTCACAATAGGGTATTTAAACTTTTAACCATGATATTTTTAATTGACTTGTCAATATGTTTTGTTGCCCTAACCTAACAATTACTTTTGTTGCCTAAACTAAAACTGAGCAATGTTGGTACCTTACCTACACGTTTTGTTGCTCATCCCTAACCCAGTGATGTTGTTGCCTAGACCTAAACAAGTAGTTATTTTGCTTAAGATAACCATGAAGTATTCTTAGCCAAACATAACAGAATAGTTTTGGCTCAAACTTACCAAGTACTCTCTTGCCTAAACCTAATTGTGAAGTTATGTCACGTAAAGCCACTTCACTGAGTAAAATGTTAACCACATGTAACCTTCTGCTTCTGCCAAAACATGAAAGGGATTAGATCAAGCTGTCCACTGGTCGAGATGGCCTTCCAAGACACATAGCTGGCCTCTCTTCCTGTCAGCAGCTGAGATACTGCTGCCCCAGCACACCACTCCATGGAAGATGGCTGATGTCACCACAGTCAAAATAAGGTCCACAGCAGTGCTCCCTGCACTCTTACTGCTGAGGAGACTCAGGGCTTTTGGAGTGTCTTTTTTCTTATCAAATGTTTTTGTATTGTCCTTCCAGTCCAGTTTATTATTCATGTGAACACCCAGGTACTTGTAAGATTTCAACATCTCAAAGTCCATTCCCTGATGTTCACAGGTTCAGAAGGAGAGTCTTTGCACTAGTCCGGGTTCAGTTTTTTGTTTAGGTCTCTGAAGGTAGAAAAGACAGAAAATGAAAAGTGCAGTTACACACACCCTTCGTCACACATATTGAGATACACACAGGAAGTTTGATTGACATTTCTTTGTTGCAAGTAGGTCCTTGTAAGTGTTGCACCAGCTCTCATAGCTGTGTGTGTTTACTTTAGTTTGAAGCTTCTGGCTGTCTTGTTAAAATAAAGAAAATAAACTTTAACTACGGTCCCCCACTGTATTTCTGGCTACCTGTTTTCCTTAACGACATCCCATGCTGGGCACCACTTTGTGAGTTCCCTTTGAATCTGTGTACCGTATTCGTTCACACAACTTTGCACAAGTTACTTTTTCAACTGCAGCCACAATTTCATTGTCAGGAACTGCATTGTCAACAGTTGAATACTGTTCGACAAAGAAAGGCAGCACTCCAGCGAGCAAAGGGAAGTACAACACATCAGGCACATGTGGTTTCGCAGCAGGAGAAAAGTAATGGATTTCCCTGCAAACACAAAACACTGAGAAAGATACATTGCCACTGTCATATAGTAACACAAGTGGAGCACCTCTATTGCTGATTAATCAAACAAACCAAATCAACCTTAAATTAGGAAATGCAATCCCTAGTCTCCAGCGTCAAAGAACAGCGGTATTTAAATCTACCAAATGTACTTAAAGAGCCAGATTAAAGCTGGAACTTTGTCCGGCACGGTTACTTGTTTAATATGTGAACCAATTAACTTTTAAGCTTTTTATTTATTTTCGTAGCCCTAAATGTAATAAATGCCTAAGGCGAATTTACATTCTTGACATATATGGCCACGTTTTCAAGACCAATCTAATTAAATCAAATCAAGTTTTATTTATATAGCACATTTATAAACGATTTTTGGTAGAGCCAAAGTGCTGTACATATAATAAAATTAGCCTACAGTAGAGACACTTTACAGCAAATACAACAACACAGATTGTTCAGAATATCAGTATGAGAAAAAATAGTATTTCTTCTCTTCTCAGAGAAACAAGGGTATGAAAAGAATAGCCAGAAACAGAGGAAGAGAGGCAGAACGTGACTACGTAAATGCACTCTCCTAAATATTAAACGATTAAGAGGTGAAGAAACACAAAGCCAGAAATTGAAAAGAAAAGACACCATCATGCTTCCCCTTAGAATAGGGTGGAAATTATGAAGAGGGGACATGCGGTACTAGTGAAGAGGGACAACAGTGAAAAAGCCCAACGTATCCAACGTACTATCACTCTCCAAAGAGACAGAAAGTCAAAGTATACGCCGAGAGGCACAACGTAACTACGTAAATGCACTCTCCCGTATAAATTAGTTCAACGGGGGTGAAAAACTAAACTAATCAAAAGAAGGAAGTAGAGAGGCCTAAATGCCCTCTCCTAGATTCAGTTAAAGGAAAGAACTGGGGAACAAACAAGTACAGGAGGAAAGGCCCGATGAGTCAACGTCAACACACTCTCCTAGAATAGTTCAAGGTAAACGGGGTAGGAAGAATATAGTAAGAAACAGAGCTGAAAAGGCGTCCAAGAACGCTTTCCCTCTAGTCCAGGGTGAAAATGTAGGATAAGAAACAGAGATCGAGAGCACAACAACCTATCTCTTCGTCAGATGCACTCCCCCGCCTGGATAAGCGACTCTGTGCCTCATCCCCCTCTACCGGACCTTAGATCCGCAGAGGGAGAGGGGAGGGACCAAGCCCAAGGGGGGGTTTAAGGTTTTAAAAGAAAACCCAGCAGAGATCCAAAAATGGATGAAGAAGTAATAATAATAATAATAATACATTTTATTTTTAGGCGCCTTTCATGACACCCAAGGACACTGTACATTTAAAAAAAATAAAAATAACTAAATAACTAAATAAAAAATAAATAAAATAAAAGCTACACTACAGTGAGTAAGCAGATTTGAACAGGTGGGTTTTTAATTGGGATTTGAATAAGGTGATTGTGTCTGACTGTCGGATGTGCGGGGGGAGGGAGTTCCAGAGTCTGGGAGCAGTGCAGCTAAAAGCCCGAGCACCCATGGTGACGAGGCGTGGGGTGGGGACGGTCAGCAGACCAGCAGAGGAGGAGCGGAGGGAGCGAGAGGGGGTGTACTCCTGAAGAAGGTCAGCCAGATAGGGGGGGGCCAAGTTATGTAGGGCTTTGTAAGTGAGCAGTAGGTTTTTGAAGTTGATACGGGATTGAACAGGGAGCCAGTGGAGTTGGATGTAATTTAAGTAATTACAAAACGGTTTATAAAACCAAGAGGTTATTCCTCATATTTCTAAAATGTTCTAATCTAATTCAGGGTTATACCAACTCAGCTCCAAGCAACCAGACGTAGCAACCAGTCAGTCCAGTCAGAACCTTCTCTAAGGTCTCCCCGCCCCCAACCTACTAATCATAAAAAACTGAAACCCCATAAAACCCCATCCATCCATCCATCCATCTTCTCCCGCTTATCCGTGGTCGGGTCGCGGGGGTAGCAGTTCCAGCAGAGAGCCCCAAACTTTCTTTTCCCTGGCGACATCAACCAGCTCTGACTGGGGGATCCCAAGGCGCTCCCAGGCCAGCGAAGAGATATAATCCCTCCACCTGGTCCTAGGTCTACCCCTTGGTCTCTTCCCAGCTGGACGTGCCTGGAACACCTCCCTAGGGAGGCGCCCAGGTGGCATCCTAACTAGGTGCCCGAACCACCTCAACTGGCTTCTTTCGACGCGAAGGAGGAGCGGCTCAACTCCGAGTCCCTCCCTGATGACCGAACTTCTCACCTTATCTCTAAGGGAGACACCAGCCACCCGGCGGAGGAAACCCATCTCGGCCGCTTGTATCCGCGATCTCGTTCTTTCGGTCATGACCCATCCTTCATGACCATAGGTGAGGGTAGGAACGAAAATGGCCCGGTAGACAGAGAGCTTTGCCTTCTGACTCAGCTCCCTTTTCGTCACAACGGTGCGGTAAAGCGACTGCAATACCGCTCCCGCTGCTCCGATTCTCCGGCCCATCTCACGCTCCATTGTTCCCTCACTCGAGAACAAGACCCCGAGATACTTGAACTCCTTCACTTGGGGTAAGGACTCATTCCCTACTTGGAGTGGACAGTCCATCGGTTTCCTGCTGAGAACCATGGCCTCAGATTTGGAGGTGCTGATCCTCATCCCAGCCGCTTCACACTCGGTTGCGAACCGATCCAGTGAGTGCTGAAGGTCGCAGACCGATGAAGCCATCAGAACCACATCATCTGCAAAAAGCAGTGGTGCAATCCTTACTCCACCGAACTGCAGACCCCCCCCCCCACGACTACGCCTCGAAATCCGATCCATGTATATTACAAACAGGATTGGTGATAAAGCGCAGCCCTGGCGGAGGCCAACCCTCACCGGAAATGGGTCCGACTTACTGCCGAGGACCCGGACACAGCTCTCGCTTTGGGAGTACAGAGATTGGATGGCCCTGAGTAGAGACCCCCTCACCCCATACTCCCGCAGCACCTCCCACAGTAACTCCCTGGGAACCCGGTCATACGCCTTCTCCAAGTCTACAAAACACATGTAGACCGGATAAGCGTACTCCCAGGCCCCCTCCAGGATCCTTGCGAGAGTAAAAAGCTGATCCGTCGTTCCACGACCAGGACGGAATCCGCATTGTTCCTCCTCAATCTGAGGTTCGACAATCGGCCTGACCCTCCTTTCAAGTACCTTGGAGTAAACTTTCCCGGGGAGGCTGAGTAGTGTGATGCCTCTGTAATTGGCACACACCCTCTGATCCCCCTTTTTGAAAAGGGGGACCACCACCCCGGTCTGCCACTCCTTCGGCACTGTTTCCGACTTCCACGCAACGTTGATGAGACGTGTCAACCATGACAGTCCCTCAACACCCAGAGCCTTCAGCATTTCCGGGCGGATCTCATCCACCCCCGGGGCTTTGCCACTGTGGAGTTGTTTAACGACCTCAGTGACCTCCCACCGGGAGATTGGTGTTGATCCCCCGTCATACTCCAGCTCTGCCTCTAACATAGAGGGCGGAGTTGTCGGGTTCAGGAGTTCCTCAAAGTGTTCCTTCCAACGCCCCAACACTCCATCAGTTGAGGTCAACAACGTCCCATCCTTACTGTACACAGCTTGGATGGTTCCCTGCTTCCCCCTCCTGAGGTGTCGGACAGTTTTCCAGAACAACTTTGGTGCCGCCCGAAAGTCCTTCTCCATGTCTTCTCCGAACTTCTCCCACACCCGCTGCTTTGCCTCGGCCACGGATGAGGCTGCTGCCCTTCGGGCCTGTCGGTACCTTGCAACTGCCTCGGGAGTCCCCCGGGATAACAAATCCCTGAAGGCCTCCTTCTTCAGTCGGACGGCTTCCCTGACCACCGGTGTCCACCAGGAGGTTCGAGGGTTACCGCCCCTTGAGGCACCCAGGACCTTGAGACCACAGCTCCCCACCGCGGCTTCGGTAATAGAGGCTTTGAACACCGACCACTCTGGTTCAATGTCCCCAACCTCCACAGGAATGCCCGAAAAGCTCCGCCGGAGGTGTGAGTTGAAGGCCTCCTGAACTTGGGCCTCCTCCAGACGTTCCCAGTTCACCCGAACTACACGTTTGGGCTTACCAGGTCTATCCAGAGGCTTCCCCCGCCACTCGACCCAACTCACCACCAGATGGTGATCAGTTGACAACTCCGCCCCTCTCTTTACCCGAGTGTCCAAAACATACGGCCTCAGGTCCGATGATACGATAACGAAATCGATCATGGACCTTCTGCCTAGGGTGCTCTGGTACCACGTACACTTATGAGCATCCTTATGTTCGAACATGGTGTTTGTTATGGCCAATCCATGACTAGCACAGAAGTCCAGTAACAAACCACCACTCCGGTTCAGATCAGGGGGGCCGTTCCTCCCAATCACGCCCCTCCAAGTGTCTCCATCATTGCCCACATGTGCGTTGAAGTCTCCCAGCAAGACTAAGGAGTCCCCTTCAGGAGCCCCATACAGGACTCTTTCCAGGGTCTCCAAGAAGGCCGAATACTCTGAACTGCTGTTGGGTGCATAAGCACACACAACAGTCAGAGTTTTCCCCCCCATAACCCGCAGGCGTAGGGAGGCGACCCTCTCGTCCACTGGGGTAAACTCCAACAACGAAGCACCTAACCGGGGACTTGTGAGTATCCCCACACCCGCCCGGCGCCTCACACCTTGAGCAACTCCGGAGAAGAATAGAGTCCAACCCCTATCCAGAAGTAAGGTTCCAGAGCCGACGCTGTGCGTAGAGGTGAGCCCAACCAGATCCAACTGGTACCGCTCCACCTCCCGCACAAGCTCCGGCTCCTTCCCCCCCAGAGAGGTGACGTTCCACGTCCCCAAAGCCAGCTTCTGCCGCCCGGGTCTGGTCCGTCGAGACCCTCCGCTTTCACTGCCACCCTTCTGGCAGCGCACCCGACCCCATCGATGTTTCCCGTAGGTGGTGGGCCCGCGGGACGGAGAAGCGGAGGTGTTGCCCACGTTGCCTTTTCGGGCTGGGCCCGGCCGGGCTCCGTGGCAAGCCCGGCCACCAGACGCTCGCCGACGAGTCCTCCTTCTGGGCCTGGCTCCAGAAGGGGACCCCGGGCTTCCTCCGGGCCGGGTATCCTCACTTCTTGTTGTTTCTTTCATGAGGTCTTTTGAACCAATCTTAGTCTGGCCCCTTGCCTGAGACCAATTTGCCATGGGAGACCCTACCAGGAACACAAGGTTCCAGACAACACAGCCCCCAGGTTCATCAGGGCACACAAACCTCTCTACCACGGTAAGGTGCTGGTTCTTCAGAGAGGCCCATAAAACCCCAATAATATTAATAACATTTAATAATAATAAAAATAGTATCAATTCTGAGGATAACTAAATAAATAAATAATTAAACAAAAGCCATAGAGAAAAAGTGAGTTTTAAGTGTTGATTTAAAAACCCCCAGACCTCACATGGAGGGGCAAAGTATTCCAGAGCCTGGGGCCAGCCGCTGCGAAAGCTCGGGTTTTAAGCCTGGTCTTAGGCACTATCAACAGCAGCTGATCAGCCGACCTTAAGGCTCTGCCTGGGGTGTAGCGATGGAGGAGTTCGGCTATATAGGCAGGCCAGCCTATCTAAATCTATTCTGAACCTAACTGGAAGCCAGTGCAGTGAGGCCAGAATTGGGGTGATATGGTCACGCT
Source organism: Pseudochaenichthys georgianus (assembly GCF_902827115.2). NCBI lineage: Eukaryota > Metazoa > Chordata > Actinopteri > Perciformes > Channichthyidae > Pseudochaenichthys > Pseudochaenichthys georgianus. The sequence continues at coordinate 9,407,935 of NC_047514.1, read as the reverse complement.
TTTTATGGCCAGTAAGAAGACGTGCAGCTGCGTTCTGAACTAGCTGGAGGCGTCTAATTGAGGCCTGATCCATACCCACATACAGAGCATTACAGTAATCCAGTCTCGAGGTAACAAAGGCGTTAATAACCCTTTCTAGGTCTTTAAAATGTAACAGGCCGGGGCAGATAAAGGGAAAAGTGGTAGTGAAGCAGTCACGACAGAGGCAGTGTTCAAATAAAAAAAGAGGCTTTATTGCTGTTCAACTAAAAAATACCTTTTACGATAGAAAGGCTAACGTAGCCGGGCCGCTAACCGACTTGCCAGCTTACAAACTGTTTCCTCAGTCTGGGAGTCTCCTGCTCCCTCCATGTGCCACACACAACTGAGCAACTCTAGGTGCTTTTGTCTCCCTTGAGGGAGTGATTAGCACCAGGTGTGAGGTCTCCCCACCTGCTCCCAATACTGTTAATTGGCAGCGGGTGGAGCCACCTATTGGGAATATAGGTGTCTCCCACTACTCTGCCTCTCAGTCCCTAACACACCCCCCCCTTCAGTTCTGGCCGAGGAGAGGTGACCATGGTCCACAGGGCATCTCTACGGGACAGAGCATCTGCATTCTCATGCTTAGCTCCGGCTCTGTGGATGATAGAGAAGTTAAACTCTTGTAGTGAAACAAACCACCTTCCTACTTTAGCATTTGTGTCTTTTTTATTTGCCATCCAGATCAGTGGGGCATGATCAGTTACCAGAGTGAAGTGTCGTCCCAAGAGGTAATACCGGAGGCGCTCAAGCGCCCATTTTATTGCTAGGCCTTCTTTCTCCACAGTAGCATAGTAGCATACCCTTGTTCCCTTGTGTTCAGCTTCCGGCTGATGTACATGACTGGGTGTTCCTCACCGTGAACCTCCTGGGATAGTACTGCTCCTATGCCCACCTCTGACGCATCCGTCTGCACAATCATCCCCCGGCTGAAGTCTGGGGTCACCAACACCGGCCGTGCGCAGAGAGCCATCTTAAGTCCCTCAAAGGCGTGTTCAGCCTCTCCTGTCCACTTGACCATTAGCGGCTGTGAGTCTCTGGTCAGGTCTGTAAGGGGAGAGGCTATTGTGGAGAAGTTTGGGATGAAACGGCAATAGTAGGACGTCAGACCCAAGAAGGTTTTCACCTGTTTCTTTGTTGACGGCCGTGGCCAGTCCTGGATCGCCTGAACCTTCCTTTCTTGTGGTCTAACGTTGCCCCGCCCAATGGTGAAGCCCAGATACTCGGCTTCCTCCAGTCCAAGCTTGCATTTTCTTGGATTGGCTGTCAAGCCCGCCCTTCGGAGAGATTCCAGCACTGCTGCAAGCCTTATGAGATGGCTATCCCATGAGTCACTGTGGATCACAACGTCATCCAAATAGGCAGCTGCATACTCACGATGTGGCCTCAGAACCTTGTCCATCAGTCTCTGGAACGTGGCTGGTGCTCCATGAAGCCCGAAGGGAAGCACAGTATATTGGTACAGCCCTGTGGGGGTGGCGAATGCCGTCTTCTCTCTTGAGGCTGCTTCAAGTGGGACCTGCCAATACCCTTTCGTCAAGTCGAGAGTGCTGATATATCTGGCTTCCCCAAGCCGATCAATCAGCTCATCTATCCTGGGCATAGGATACGCATCAAACATGGAGATTTCATTCAATTTTCTGAAATCATTACAGAACCTGTTAGTTTTGTCGGGCTTAGGAACCAGAATGACAGGGCTGGTCCACTCACTGTGAGATTCTTCAATCACCCCCATAGCCAGCATTTTCTGCACTTCTTGCTCAATGGCCGCCCGTCTTGCCTCCGGCACCCGGTAGGGCCGCATCTTTACCTTTTGGCCAGGCTCTGTGTGGATTTGATGTTCCACCATCGTTGTGCGTCCAGGTCGTAGTGAGAACACGTCCAAACTCTGCTGAACCAGTTCCTTGGTTTGTTGTAACTGAGCTTTAGACAGCCCTGGACCGTATTCCACTTCGGCCACCTCCTGGTCGGGAGAAGAAGGTGACACAACCGGGGAACCACAACACAGCAGTGCCTCTCGGGCATACCATTTCTTTAACAGGTTAACATGGTATATTTGGGATGGTTTGCGACGGCCAGGTTGACGTACCTTGTAGTTGACTGGTCCCACCTTCTCTACCACTTCATAGGGACCTTGCCACGATGCCAGGAATCTGTGTTCTGTGGTGGGGACCAGGAGAAGCACTTTATCCCCGGGCAGGAACTCACGCGGTTGGGCACCTCTGTTATACACTTTCCTCTGGGCTTCTTGGGCTTGAGCCATGTGCTCTCTGACCATGGGCCAAACATCTTTCATATGCGTCTGCATCGTCTCTACATGCTCAATCAGGCTCCGATGGGGGCTTGGTTGCTCCTCCCAGGCTTCCTTCGCGATGTCGAGAAGTCCTCTGGGCTGTCGGCCATACAGCAGCTCGAAGGGGGAGAAACCGGTTGAAGCCTGTGGAACTTCCCTGATTGAAAACAGGACATAGGGCAGAAGCTGGTCCCAGTTACGACCATCCTTGTCAACAACCTTCTTTAACATGGGTTTCAATGTCTTGTTAAAGCGTTCTACCAATCCGTCTGTCTGAGGATGGTAGACAGATGTACGAAGCTGCTTTACCTTGAATAGCCTGCAGAGATCCTTCATTATCTTGGACATGAAGGGAGTGCCTTGGTCTGTTAGTATCTCTTTAGGAATCCCAACTCGGCTGAATAAGTGAAGCAGCTCCCGTGCAATCACTCTCGTTGTCATGTTCCTCAAGGGAATGGCCTCCGGGTACCTGGTTGCATAGTCAAGGATCACAAGAATATACTGATGTCCCCTGGCAGACTTCACCAGCGGTCCCACTAAGTCCATGGCAATGCGAGAAAACGGTACATCGATTATCGGTAGAGGTATTAGGGGATTTTTAAAGTGTGGCTTGGGACTCATCTTTTGACATTCAACACAGGTGCGACAATAATCCTCTATAGCTCTTACCACCCCTGGCCAGTGGAACCGGCTCCCAATCCGCTGCCTTGTCTTCTCAACCCCTAGGTGGGCCCCTGGGACATGGCTGTGAGCCAGATGCAACACTGTGGACACATATTGTTTTGGGACAACCAACAAGTCTCTTCGCTGACCTTCAACCTCTTTGGCATAGTATAACAGATTATTTTTGATGAGGAAATGAGGACGTGTAAGCTCACCTACTCCTGGAACAGGTGTTCCCTCTATTTCCGTAACATTGCTGCGTGCATGCAGCAGATTGGAGTCTTCCATCTGGGCGGTCCCGAACTGGCCCTTCAAACTTGGAATCAATGCGACTTCACCCTCCTCCCCTGTGCTTAGGTCTCCAGGGAAAGCAACAAAAGGGTTATCATTTGCCTCATCTGCACTGGAAGATCGGTTGCCTCTCTGCTCCTCCGGCACAGCACACACAACTTTGGGGAACTGCTGAGGAGACGTACCCGGGGTGGCAATTTGTCCTTTCTCTCGCTTTCCTTTGGCACGCCTAGGATTTTTGGACCTCCCCTCCTTCTGGTGCCGCAGGCGCTTGTATAGTGGGCAGTCTCGCCCCACCAAGACTGGGACTGGTAGGGAAGGAACCACCCCCACTTTCAGCTCACAGCTGCCTTTAACTGTGGTAAGGTGGATGAGGCAAGTGGGGTATAATTTAGTGTCCCCATGGACACAGGAGACGGCCACAGTCTCTTCAGATGGCAAATGGTCGAGGAGGTGGGGTTGAATGAGGGACACCACACTTCCTGAGTCCACTAGCGCCTCTGCATCTTTTCCATTTACCTTGACTGGTATCATTTGAGCTAGGGAGCTTTCCTGTACCCAGCAAGAGTCAAGAAGGTGGCAAGGCCTTGCACCAGATGAGGGGGCGGTCGGCATTAGCTCCCTGGGCAATCCCGGGCAATGTGGCATATCTCTCCACACTGGTAGCAACGCGGTTGGCCCTCTGGCAGGTAGGACTGTCGTCGCCTTACCTCTTCGGGTTCCCATCGCGGTTCTCGTGCCCGTCTAGTCCGTGATGCTTCCCCACTGGCTTTCCGGCCCCACTCGGTGTCTGGTCGTGTGGACTTAAGCAAGTCCGCTGTGACCATGTGGCTCTCCACTACGTCAACCAACTCATCCAGACTGGCTGGATTCTGCTGGCTTGACATTTTCTTGGTCTCATAGGGCAGAGACCGAATATATTTGTCCATCATTATCCTCTCTAAAACACTCAACTTTTCGGGGTCGCAGGTCAGCCAGGCTCTGGTTACCCGGCCTAGGTCATACATCTGGGCCCTGGCTGACAACTCTGGCTTGTATTTCCAGTCATGGAACCGCTGGGCTCTAGCTGCTAAGCTGTAGCCATACCTCGCCAGGATTTCCCTCTTCAAGACGACGTAGACCTTTGCTTGGTCAGGAGGGAGGTAGAAGTGAGCTTGCTGTGCCGGGCCCAGGAGGAATGGTCCAACCAGATCAGCCCAGGAGTCCCTTGGCCAGCCCTCTCTTTCAGCAGTGCGCTCAAAGGCTGTTAAGTAGGCCTCTATCTCATCACTCTCCGTCATTTTGGGGATGAATCGACCTGGGTTAGGCTGTACGGTTGCTTCCCTCTGGGTAGGAGAGGCTGCTGTTAGGCATTTTTTTACCTCCACATGGAGAAGCGCATTCTGTTTCTGCTGCTCCTGTATCATCTGCCGTTGCAGAGTCTGCTGCTCAGTAGAAATACGCACCAACTCCCTTAGTACATCCTCCATCTTGAAACCAAAATACACTAACTGCAACACCACCACTAGAGTCCTTAGGCCCGCATTCTCCACCAGTGTAACAGGCCGGGGCAGATAAAGGGAAAAGTGGTAGTGAAGCAGTCACGACAGAGGCAGTGTTCAAATCAAAAAAGAGGCTTTATTGCTGTTCAACTAAAAAATACCTTTTACGATAGAAAGGCTAACATAGCCGGGCCGCTAACCGACTTGCCAGCTTACAAACTGTTTCCTCAGTCTGGGAGTCTCCTGATCCCTCCATGTGCCACACACAACTGAGCAACTCTAGGTGCTTTTGTCTCCCTTGAGGGAGTGATTAGCACCAGGTGTGAGGTCTCCCCACTTGCTCCCAATACTGTTAATTGGCAGCGGGTGGAGCCACCTATTGGGAATGTAGGTGTCTCCCACTACTCTGCCTCTCAGTCCCTTACAAAAAGATAAAAACGACTTGGTCTTAGCCAATAGTCGTATTTTGAAAAAGCAGGTCTTGACTACAGTGCTAACCTGCTTATCAAATTTAAAGGCGCTGTTGAAGGTAACTCCAAGGTTCATGACAGAGGGGAGGATATTTTTATTGAGGGAGCCCAGAATATCAACTGGGGAGACTGTTGGTTGGGGTCCAAAAAAGATGACCTCGGTCTTGCTCTCATTGAGGGTAAGGAAGTTTTGGCTCAGCCAGGATTTAATCTCCATTAAGCAGTCCTTCAACTGCTGTAGTGAATTGGCATTTTGATTGAGAGGCAGGTACATCTGTACATCATCAGCGTAACAATGGAAGGGGATATTATGTTTTGTGAGAATTGAACCTAGGGGCAGTAGGCTATGTACAATAGGAAAAGGATGGGGCCCAGAATCGAGCCTTGGGTAAGAGGGGCTTTGGCAGAGGAGAAGGCACCTAGCTGCACTGAGAAGCTACGGTCCGTCAGATAAGACCTAAACCATGCAAGAGCAGAGCCTGTAATACCTGCGGACTGTTCAAGCCGTGACAACAGGATATTATGGTCCACAGTGTCAAAGGCAGCAGTTAAGTCTAACAGCACAAAGACAGCTGGGCTGCCTGAATCGGCGGCTAAGAGCAGATCATTAAAAACTCTTAAAAGGGCTGTTTCAGTACTATGCATAGGTTTAAAGCCAGATTGAAATTTTTCATGGATGCCATGTGTGGTTAAAAACGACTGCAACTGGGCGTAGACTACTCGCTCCAAGGCTTTAGATAAAAAGGGTAGCTGGGAGATGGGCCTGAAATTTGTGAGAATGGAGGGATCGAGATTTTTCTTTGTAAGTAGTGGCTTAACCGCATGTTTGAAGGCAGCTGGGACACATCCTGAGCTAAGAGAGGTGTTTACAAGCAATAAAACACTTGCTCCAACTGATTCAAAAACATCTCTAAGGAAGCGAGAGGAAGAAGAGCTGTTAAATAAAGCTCTTCTGACCTTAGCTGGCATGTGGGAGTCGATTTACGGTTGCCAGATATAGGTTTGGGCAGCAGTATAAACTCCAGTGAGGGTCTTAGGTGGAGGAGAGCTTGGCGATCATAGACAAGCAGAGCAGGGACATTCTGACAAACATAAAACCAAAACAGGATAGCTAAAGGCAGAGAGCTGAGGGAGCGGCATGCCGACACAGGCGCCATCTTTAAGTCTTCACACCGGCAATTTTCTTTATTTACATAATCCTCTGTTGGAGTCCAACGTATTTATTGTATGAGTCATCAGTTTCAATAAAAATAATCAACGTATTCACGCAGTATGAAACTGGATGTGGTGAGTCATGTATCTCTGAGAAACACTCCTTTTGTGTGCACTCATATTTATATCACTTACCTCTAGGGAAGAGGAGTTACCAAGTCCAAGAATTATACGTCAGCTATATTTATACAGCATTTTGGCTCATCAGAAAGGGCTTATCAAAAATTAAGGGACACCGAAAATGTATACTGAAGAAACAGTGCCAGCGTGCGTGCGTATGTGACTGTGCATGCATTAGAGTTCTCTATACCTAATCTCCTTTCTGCCACTTCAGCAGGCAGTATCAGAGTACACTTGGCTTTGATTTAATCATGCATTGCATTAAATGGTTGACTTTTTTTTAGGGACGCTTAATCACTATTACATACTGTAAGTACTTCTTCAGCTGAACAGGCAATGGTTTTACAAGTCTTCAAGTCACTGCCACTGACTGCTTATACTTTTATTGTGTGATCATGTAAATGAATATACAGCCATGGGGAAATTGAATTCTGAATAATGATTTAGGAAGGTTCCCTGTGAATACACTGGGATATTAAAGCATGTAGTGTGCTTTGGGGATTACATGTTGGAGCTATTTAAAGTCTACATTCCACATTTTGGTTAATACAATATTATTGCCAGCAAATGCCTCATAATTGATTTAGTGTATGAGCTAAAAATCCTACTGAAAAATAACCTTAGGAGCATCACTTACCGTAGGATCTAAACATGTTGTTTTTGGTGTTGGTGCCTGTGTGTGTTTGTAATGTGTCTCCTCTCCTGTAAAAATAAATGTGAGGCTTTCAAGGCTGTCTGTCAGCGAAGGGAAGTTTTTTTTAGTGAAGTGCATAAACACACACTTAGCCACACAGTCCTATATCTGTCATTCTGTCTCTTCCTGCATCTGCTGTCAACTGATAAACTACAGTCGGAACAGCAAACATATGCAGGTTGCTTTACCTATCAAGGGATTTCCAGGATGCTTCATGGTGAGTAAAAAAAGGCATATGAAAAACATGTTATTTACATCATTAGATAATCTCATAGGTTGGAAATGTTGATGGGTTGGTTGGTCAACCACTTTTGAACAGAGAAATACAATCTCTAAATCTATGCAGACAGTCATGGTCCCCAGAAGATGAATCTTTACACCTTTATTGACCCACTAACCTTTCCTGTAGCACTGCTAGCTTAACCAGTGGAACTACTTTACAATCTAAATAATTGACTGTCAAAATATTTGTACAGAGATTCGTGGTCCCCAGAGAACGAGTCCTTTGTCAATCCCCTGCTTTTCCTTAAGTGCTGCCATGATTTTCCAATGTTTTTTAAATGACTATTGCATAGATTGCAATTTAATTTGGACATTCGTGTTCAATTTGGGATAGATTAATCCCTTCACTTTTTCTCTATTGCCATAATCAGTTAATTTGACTAAAACTCTTGTTTTCTGACATTAGTTTCAACAGCACTTTTGTTTCGTAAACATGGTAAATATGATATGGCCTCAATACAATTTGTATTTCCAGTAATTCACTGCAGCGGCAAAGAGATAACCATCTAATATTGGTTCAAAGGCAAAACAAAGGAGGGCAGGTTACCATTTATCTGGATGTTAGAATTGCTGGGAGGCTTTGCTACGTGCAGTAAATTGGTAACACATCACTCAAACACAACATATAAATAACACAGATTGTTGGGTTACAGGAGCTTGTAGGTGGAACTGGAACAGTCATTAGCTGTAGTTGGATCCGACAGAGCGTGGCAGGGTGCTCTTCGGTATTTGAAAGCAGAGATTTGGTGTCTTGTACAGGATGCTTAATGTCACTTTGATTACTTTGTTTCTATTTTTGTTTAATACCGTTAACATTTAATAGCCAGGGGGTATACCATTCAGGGTTTCCCACACATAGACTATACTTTTGCGGGCCACCCAGGCAGTGGCGTTTTTATATGTACAAAAGTGGTGGGGCACAAAAAACTTAGATGTTTATAAGCTTCTGCATTGAAGTTCATGGCTGGTGAGGCACTGGCACTGACTGGTTTACATATATTATATTTTGACCTAAATCAAAATATTCTATTATTTCCAAAAGCTTTTTTAGTCTGATGCTTCGATTAATTTTAAACAGAAAAAGTAATTGTATCATTTAAATATTGGATTGTTCTCTCTGGTGGTCTTACCTTGACTTGAAGATGAAGTCCATGCTATCCTTCTGGACAAAAATCTCTATTACTTTTTTGAAAAAGTCCTCCTTATGTTCTTGTAGTTTCAAAAGTCGAATCATAAATCTAATCGATAGATTTATGATTGGAAAATTATAAAAGTAGGGTAGACATGTGGATATTATCCGGCTGAACAAAACGTACATTTATCTAACAGGTACGTTTCCCACAGATCTTATTTCGAGCTATTTTCTAAAATCCTATGGAGAAAGCTCATTGCTTCTTTGTCGAGGGAATTTCCGGGTTTTAGGACGCGTCACTGCAGCTCTCTCGTCTCCTCTTCACACACTACACTTTTCGCGGCACACGTACTTACAGCCAATCAGCTCTGAATTATGTGAGATGACGTATGGTGGGGATGGCAGCTCAGTGCCCCTATGGTCAATATATTTTTGCCACACACGTTAAATAGAAAAATACTCTGAGCATGCGCAGTGTAATTTTTACAGTCACCATTCACTTAGACAGTGAGAGGGAGGGGCATGATCGGGTTTTGTCCCACATTGCTCAAAACGGCTCAATAGAGAACTGCAGTGACGCGTTGTAAAACCCGGATGTAAACTCCTTCCGGTTCCTTCGTCAAAAACGCAATGCAATTTCTCCATAGGATTTTGGAAAATAGCTCGAAATAAGGTCTGTGGTTGACACACATTTAAGATACGGATCACGTTTTGTTCAGCCAGATAATATCCACATGTCTATCCTACTTTTATAATTTTTGAAGCATAAATCTAGTCAGAAGAAGCAAAATGCTAACGCTATGCTATAAAGGAACTACAGCAGGGTCGCTGCTTCAACGTCACGCCAACTTAAGATCCATATTCAAACATACAGATTGTAAATGGTACAAGTTGAATTGTTTGTTTGAAAAGTTTGCAGGAGGCAGGTACTTTCTTTCAAGCAGAACAGGGCAAACAAACTTAGCGGGAGTGTTGTTCGGTGTAATGACGTAAAACGGCCTGGACAACTTCTGTTGTCCTATTCAGCCACTTGTTAACAACCATCGTTTTTCAGACACCTAAACTCTTCCAAAATCACCAGCGGGGTCACTGCTGATGTATTTAATGTCGTAGAACAAAACGTTATCTGTCTCTTCAATTTGTGTCAACCACAGACCTTATTTGGAGCTATTTTCCAAAATCCTATGGAGAAATTGCATTGCTTTTTATCGAAGGAACCGGACGTGGTAAAAATGCTCACTTACTTCCGGGTTTTAGGACGCGTCACTGCGGTTCTCTATTGGCACACACTGTCGACCCTAATTAGAAGAACACAGACTTAAACAGAAATGTACAGACGAATCAGATGATTAAACATGATCTTAAAATATATTTTATATTTTTGTTTTGTTTTTTTGTTGCATTTCTTTGCATTATTTTGTAATAATTATTTGTAATACTTTCTGCTGACACTATGTGGGGCTGTGCCACCACCTGCCCCTAATGACCAGTCGCCACTGCGCCCAGTTATATTAATGGCCGCCCAAGTATATTTCGCAACCCATTTAGTTTTTTTTTTTTAACAAAATAACACCTTCATGCCGATCTAGATCCTGATCAGCCTGTCGGTGTTCTTTTCCCCATAATGACTGCATGCTGCACATTATGCCTTACATATGACTATATATAGTCATTATTCATTTGTTTTAAAGCAGGAGGCGGAAACGCTTGCCTCGGGGAGGGAGAAAAAGAGCCACGGCGGAGAATAAACAGGAGGGCAACCATGGCAATCATGCAAGGGAAGTCTTCTTCGCTGCTTTTGTGGCAGACTACAGCGCCACTTACAGGCCTGGCATATGTACTACAGCGTCTCCAGCGCTTTCGAGCAGCAATGGCCGGCCGTGGCCCAACCTCTCATTCCCCAGATAGGTGGAGAATTGACCAATAGCCATAGCGCCACCGTCCTGACGTCAGGACAGTGTTCAAATCTGGATCAGTCAGTCTATGGTCTGTATCAGATCTGTTGCTGTCCCTTTTTTTGAGATTTGGGTATGGAGGAAAATAGAGAGGGTTGTGTTTTCTGACACTTGGTGAATTCCCTGGAACACCGGGGACACATATTCATGTATAAAAGACGTACAAAAGTGCATTTTGCATGATAGATCCCCTTTAAGCTAGGACATGGATAAATGATGATTCAGACACATGTCAGCAATGTGGTATAGTCCTCTCTCCTCTTCGCTCTACCCTTAATTTATCCTCCCCCCAGCCCCCAAATGTACTGTTTAACATCCATTCTCCTTCCCTCTCATCAATATCTTACTCCTTTCCTTACTCATACTCCTTTTCCATCTCCTGTTTCCCCTTATCCATCCCTAGCTTCCCATGCTAATTTGCCTCTGTTTTCTCTCCGGATCATCCCACACCCACCCGCCCTACAACTCTGTCTCCCTCCTAGGTAATCATTTTGATTGGATTGATCAATATCAGGAAGTGGGGTTGCACAACAATGCAGTGGGTTGCACTCCTTAAGATCTCTGCCTCAGCACAAGTGTAAATAACTCTAAATGATCAAAATGAAAGAGGCCGCACGGAATCATATTTTCTTATAACTCAAAGAGATTAAATTCAAGTTGTTGTGCATTTTTTCTCAGTACAAATTCATTGTATATACTGTATGTATATGTTAATACATTTTTCCACCTATAAGATCATGCCCTATTCAAAGGAAATCAAGCTAAAAATGGGATTGATTCAGTTCTTTAGTAAACAGCATGTACCGTGGTGATTGTTTCCCCTTCTACTAAAGTACTTATTGCATATCCATAAAAACCTATTTACACTGACATACAGTCTTACCTGTACACATGCGAAGAAGAACAAAATAGAATTCATTAGCCGAGTGGGACCTTGCAAGCTCATCAAGTTGTGCTAGTTGTCAGCTTCACGTATATACAGTATCAAGGCAATTGGATGTCTGATTAACAAGCCTTCTGGTGGCTTGCATTGTGTGATTATTCCATAGAGTCTCCAGGGAATGGGTGGAAACTAACAGTGTTATTAAGGCTGAATATACCCCCAGGAAAGGTAAGTTACTAAGGAACCTGGTCTTTATTCTATCAACCCCCGTCCTACAGTGATCTATGAACCAAGCAAAACTACCTGACCTACACTGGAGAAACAAACGTATGTTGAAATGTTTGCCAATCTTAAAAACGACAGCTCTTGCTTGCTGGCTTATCAACCTATCAAGCGCAATTATGTCAATACTTATGAATGTTAATCACAAGTTGGATGTCATCAAGTGGAATGCTCTCCTTAAAGAATATCAGGACTGTGCCAATCCAAAACAAACACTGTTGCTCTTGTTTCAGATTAAAAGCTATGCAGATTGTTTTCAGACTTCCTTTGTGAAGGACCATGGAATATGCATTGTATTTTTCACAGAAGTTACGTGTGTCATCATCACACACCGCTGGACGAGATACAGCCACAATGCGTTAGTTAGCGTAGTTCCACAGAAGGCTGTAGGTTTTCTTACACAGGGCTTTACTATCCACCTTCAGTTTCTTTTCGTCAACTGTTAGATTGTGATTATGCAGTTACTCTAGGAATCTAATGTTTTCACTTTCCACTTTTCTGAGCTATATTGCAGCTTAGTATGTTAAGTCATACACTGTAGGGACAAACAGAGAAGTCAAAAGGTTTATTAGTTCAAAAGAAATGGCTACAATGTACCTTTATTTGGAATTGCTGAGAGGCTTGGCTATGTGCAGCAACTTAGTAATATTCCACTTGTCAGCGCACATAGCTTGAGGATAAACCGCCATAATGAGCTGGTTAGATGAGCTAATTCATTGCCAGACATGAGGTCAAATAAACTCTATTGGTCAGACAATGGATGACACAGGCTGAAAAAAAAACCCTTAGGTTGGGCTTCCTGGTTTAACTTTGACCTTCCTAAACGGCGGAAGAATTTCCCGTCACTGTGCCATGAGGGATAATTAGCAACTCTCATATTTACTTCCAAATAAAGTAGAAGCTTTGAATGTGTGCTGTCGGTTAAAACTACATTTATTCCAATCAGTGCTGACTTTTTTACTAAACATCCCTTATTTGCAGAATTAAACACATTTGATCTCAGGAATTTCAAAGCCTTGTCCCCGGTGGAAACTCCCTTTGTTTAGTAGCTCTAAGGCACACACTCAAGGTGGATTTCATTTTGGCCCGCAGGATCATTTCTAATTACTATTAGATCAGGCCCGCCGGTATATTTGCACGCACACCTTCACTCAATCCTGAGGATTTCCTCAGCTCAGAGCCTGACCCCAAACATTGATGAACTTGCACCCAAGATGAGATGCCAAGTATCTGGCTTGAATTAGCATCACAGAACAGCAAACTGAGTTTCAATGACACTATGTGGGGCTGTGCCACCACCTGCCCCTAATGACCAGTCGCCACTGCGCCCAGGTATATTAATGGCCGCCCAAGTATATTTCGCGACCCACTTTTTTTTTTTTTCAACGAAATAACACCTTCATGCAGATCTCTTCTGCACTTTTTTTCTTGAGACAACAGGGCATGGTTGTTTTTTTCTTTGAGGGAAATTGGTTTTTTTAAGCTGTTGTTGGCCTGTGGAAAAATGTAATCATAAGAAATGACTCGGGAAAAGCTGCAGATAGAGCCATAAGAAATGAATACAACTGATTATTTAATGTGTAATGTTGTTTTTATAGGCAATCATTTAATCTTTGTTAGTTCTAGGTTTAATATGTGCAATAAGTTCATTTCAATAAGTTTTGCAATAAACATTGAGCCAGACCGGCCCTCGACTAGTACCCATTTTTTAATTTTGGCCCACTGTGTAAGTGAGTTTGACACCCTTACTCTAAGGTGTCCACAGCTCTTGATGGAACCGTGCCTCGAGATGTGTTGACACTGTGGGGTAGAGGAAGGCAAATAAAATGAAGCTCTTTTCTTCTTTCTGTGTTTACACCTTCATTAAACCCTGGTAGAATACCTTTCAAAAGGTAAGTGGAAGGTTAAAAGGGGGGGAGAGACGGGTGGAAGAAAGAAAATGTAAATGAGATGGGAAGAGGTTGAGCCACAGGAGAAAGAGAGAGGTCTACAGGAGGGGAGAAGAGGCGAGAAAGAGAGAGAGGGCAGAGAGGAATACACACTAACTGAGGGGGAGAGCAGGTTGTTGGCTGAGCTCCAATGAGCTCATTGAAGAAGACTCTGCTGTCAACTTGCATCACTGTGACAGACAGCAGACCTGCCACTCGGGGGGCCTGCTAAGATGCACACACACACACACACACACACACACACACACACACACACACACACACACACACACACACACACACACACACACACACACACACACACACACACACACACACACACACACACACACACACACACACACACACACACACATGTAAAGACAGACACATTATGCACACACCAACATATCATATAAAATAAGCATGCAGACATGCACACTCACACCCATGCAACTGAGCACATGAAAGAACTTGCCACTGTGGAGACCGAAGCAGACATCTAGAGACTGCATGAACAGGGTGGATTACATGGACACATGTACAATTATGCATAGGGAGACACACACACATCTATGTTTACATACATGTACAAAGATATAGGCATTCACATGGAAGGACATATTCAATATGTACAGCACACATGAACACATTGTGTCAAAGTCATATACGAAAAAAATACTGTCTTTATCCAATAGTGTTAGGCTGAAGCTAATGTTTACCAAGCGTTAGCTTCAATTAAAATCCAGAGGTCCGATGACTAAAATCCTTCATCTGCATAATCTATGTATATCATATCTGCAGTTAGAGGGGCCCTTTTATGCTTTTGAGATTTTCCCTTTCCGGTAGTGTGTAATATAGGTTTTTGTGCTTGTAAATGGTCTGCAAAGGCAACAATATAAAAGTTTATCTTCCAAAATCCCCCCCTGCCTGAAACGCCTCCATTGTAGTCCTTTGATATAGATAAAATAAGAATCTGAGAATGAGCATAATAGGGCCCCTTTAAAAAACAATCAAGCTCTAAAAGTGTATTCTAAAAACGTAGCTAAAAGTCGACCAAATGATTGACCTTGATTATTACTTATTTCTCTTGGTTTGAAAATTATAGGACAGAAAAGGTAAGTACACAATTAAGCAAAAATATAATTCATTTTAGATATTTTGATGCAGAAATGTCACATATTCTACTTTTAAGGAACTCAATGCGCTCTTTAGTACTTTACCCTAACCTTGACCATCACCATTATTTGCATTACCTTGTGTATTATTCTAACCTTGACCTAAACCTTACGGTACGTCCACACGGTTCCGTCGCGTTGAAGTTTGCCGGTGGGCGTGTCTGGTGCGCGCCGAACAACCAATCACATTAATCTCCCGCCCAGGACACACAAGCATGCGGTGGGATTGGCTAGAGCTTGTGCTGGCATATCATTTGATTGGCAGACGCTTCCGTCGACGCTTGAAAAGTTGAACTTTTCTCAACTTTTGAAGCGAGCAACGGAGGCAAAGCGACGCGACAGAACCACAATGCAGTTTGGCAAAGTGTGACGTCACCCCATCCAAAGTGAATGGGAAGTGTCTCCGTTGAAGCACGCGACTCTGCCTTGTGGACGGGCCGTTACCCCTAAGGTAATGAAAATTAAAAGAAAATGTAATCAATTAAAAAAATCAGTACATAAATATACACACAAACAATTTATGCATTCATGGATGTGTGTCCTGTGGCGTTATGGCACACACAGCTCCCATCCTTCTGTGTAATATGATCCCATGAGAGCCATCGGTCTCCAGTCTCTGTGACTGTGTGTGAGTGGAAACCATCTTTTGCTCCTTCGCTTCTTTGTTCCCAGATAACGATGACAACTCTGACCTCCCATGTTCCACTGTGCCCTCTATGACTCTCTAACCAATCAGAGCTAGAGGTGCTCCGTGAGTAGAAATCCTGTTAGAACCCATATAAAGCCATTAGAAAAAAGCCCAATGGGAACCGTGGCGAAGTGAGATGGGATCCTGGTAACTTCTTTGGAATGTCTGCGGTGGATAGGATTAGTTTGTGTGCATGTCTATCGTGAGACATCCAGGTTAAAAAGAGACAGCAAAGCAATTACCGAACAGTATCACAGATCG